>NW_022884484.1:1800000-2219797 GCF_011952205.1 Bombus bifarius
ATTTAATTTTTAATATATACATGATTTAATCGATATTTTATTGATAAAAGATATTATGTATGTCTTTTGAAGATCCCCTGGTGCTTTTGTACTTTATAAAATTTTTCAAGATCTTTAACGAGATATGTTACATATAAAATGCAAACAATATTTTTTTCGATGTAACGATACTTTTCGAACGTTACTTTTCGATGTAAACGACAGAAATATCAAGATCAAAAAACATTCATTAATATTCCATATACTTTTTCACACGGACCAAATGTAATATATTAGAAATTTAATGAAATTCGTAAAAAGCATCAATAATTTCATGACAAATCGAGGATTTACGTGTACGTCGATTTACTTTTTTTCCCCTCGTTGTGCACTGGTCAAGAAAATCGATGAAACAAAATAACGACGAGATCGTGAATCCGCCTCCACGCTGTGACGTTTTTGTCGTCGGTTTTTTCGAATCGGTCGTACAATAATTTTGCCACACAAAAACCATAACTAATTCCCAATGCAAACAGTTCCTCCTTGTTGTTATTTACCGGAGATTTTGCGACTGGGAATAACTGCATTTCGCCTGTTTGCGCAACGAGAATATTGCGGCGTTTCTCGTTGATCGGTCATTCATTCGTGATACACATCAGCGTGTTATTGTAAAACAGCGGTCTTTTTAAGCGTGAACATTCAATTTCTGTTTTCCCGGGTATTTCACGTCGGGGGATTCCATCCTCCTAATTCGCCGTATCCTCTCTTTTCTCCGCCTCTCTTCTCTCTGCACCTGCCCCCCTCCTCCCTGAATTATTAAATATCGATTATGGGAAATCGTGGTCTGTTAATGGAAAAATGCAATATTCAACCACGACAAAGCGACGCGACGTAGTCGCGAGTGAATAAATTAATTACGAATCCCGATGACTTCACGCTACGCTGGGTAATCCGTCCAGAATAGGAACAAGTTTTTGTACTTGTGTCGTCGTTGTTCTTCATTGTTTTATTTTTTCGCTGATGCTTTAATGTCTTTTTATTTTCGTAATGTTTATCGTAACGTTCTTCCATAATTACGGACACGGATAATAATTGCTGGACTACGAATATTTATACAAATAATTAAAGAAATATCTAAAAGAAAGATATATTAAAACAGCCAGAGTATAATATTATAGTATGTATAACGTTATTGAGTTATAATATGTTATCTGAATGGTCTTCAAACATTTATGTAGAAAACAAATTACTATGTAAAAATATCGGGGACCTAAAAAGTTAAATTACACGAAAGTTTTCTCCGTACAAAACTGTCGTGTCGCTTTGTCCAGTTATAATTAAACAACGTTGTTCACGAAGTGTAAAAATAGCCGACAGAAAATTAACAAAATTCAATGTGTCCTAGTGTACCATCGCGTGATTTACATTTCGCTGGGTGCTCGACGTGTGAATAATTAATTATTAAATCGAGGGAGTGTTGCGTCAATTTTCATCGGTTCCACATATCGTTAAACATTGTTCCGTCAATATGGAAATGCGATGCGTCCTGAATTGTTGAAGTTGCCATAACGTTGACGAGGTACGCGTTTCGTCGTGCGATCATACTGTGGAAATTATTTATTTCACCCTTCCCGATTCCAGAGTTTCTATTAACTGGCTACATTTAATTAACGATCTCGCATCTCGTACCTTGTTTCAACGGTTCGATAGTAGAGATTTTCCCAATCAATGCGCGTGTACATTATTTAATCGAAATACGAAGATCGAACAGAAGGGATCGAGAAGTAATAGAGTTCATATGGGGAGTAACCCTTCGTTGACCCTTTGACCCTCGGTAGAATAACGAAGTTCTTGCTTTGATTTAGATATCACGCAGGGATTGTACCGATAGAATATTATTCTGTCGTTTCTACGAATCTGATCGTATTATAGGTATCTTTTTTTATCGCTAAGTATTCGTATAAATATTTCAATGTTTAGAAATTTACGGCTGCTCTTTATCGTAATCTCTATTTTTTATCGCGATTTCATAGTATTTCGAATAACTAGAGAATTCATAAGACCTTCGTCAGTGTTTTCTTTTTACAGAAGAGCGAAAAACTACTCCAATGCCTTTTAATTTTTCTAAACATCTTTTTTATCTAATCGTCTTTTTTTTTAATTATTCATCAGTTTACGCAGCCGCTGCGAAATCATTGCATCGTAATTTGAACTATAAAAATTGGGAGGGTTGACACGTGTTCTAGAGATCGCTGAGGAAGCTTCAAATCTTTTTGTTGACGCAAGAGATGATTTTTGGTACAGTCAGGGAATATTGATCTTAGGGAAGTTACAACGAGAGTTTTACTTTGATTTATGACGTTAATGCGTTTGTTACTCGGCGAAGCGTTTATACGAGGGTGTTACAAGAAGGTGTAAAAACGCAGCATCATCCATCCAGGTTTTGGAGTCGTGCGCCATTTACCATCTTGATTTAAAAGTTTAGGAATACGCGTAATATTCAACCAAAAATATCAGGATATCTTTTATTTTTAATAAAATTTCAGTAGTACGTATAAATCACAAACTTATTAACTATCATATCAGATTAATTGATCCTCTAACGATTGCTGAACATTTTGCAGTTTTTAACCGAACGTAATAATCGTCGGAAAACTTTTGAATCAAGAATATAGATATACTAAATCAGTCGTTACAATGTATGAGAATCCACGAACCATCAATTTGCTCATATTATAGGATAAGTAAAATACACCTGTGAGATACAGCTATATGCCTATATGGGTTTGCGGCTTAAGATTTTTCGGGCTGAAACGGAGAAAATTTTCGTGGATAGTAGAGGACGTACGAGTGGGCCGACGTAATAAATAAATAGAGGTCGATGGCGTTGTAAACGTCCGCCGTAAAGTGATTTAGCCACTTCATTGGCTCATAGAGAGTTAAGTGCAGACGCTGGCTACATAAACGCCGGCCAAGAGATTCACTCCGTTGCCCTCTTTTTCACTGTTAGTTTCTTTGCCCACGTCTTTACACTCTCCGCCTCTTCTCGCAGGGTGTCCATCGTCAGCCGCGTAAATCCCGGGACTACACACGAGCTTCGCGGTTTACTCTCCCACTCAAGATCCCTACGAACGTAAAATGTGCCTTTATTTTTACGCCGGATTTAACCGCGGCCAACCACTGGACTTTTCGATCCTCCTCGTGAATTCCGCTGTGTCAATAACCAACCAGCCACTTCCGAGGCCACTGGATCCTCTGCTTACCTTTGGCTCTCGTCGACGTGGCCGGATTGTTAATTTTAGAGAGCGAACCGTGTGAATGAGTATGGCCTTTTTGAGGAAGATCTAGGGGATGATCAGAGGAGGAGTTCGTGGACAGGTTTTTGAAGGCAGGTTTATCCGTGTTTTCTTGTTCAACATTTGGAATTCGTTTGGTTTAATGTCCTGTGCCGGACGAGATAAAACATGGAATTTTTTTGTTTTGTAGAAACTGGGATTAAAGCCGGCGTTGGAAGTTATACTTTGGGGTACTAAGTCGTTTGAAAATGGCAACACACCAAGCGTGTCGTCCGAAGAAATCTGTATTATTCTTGTTAGTGAAACAATATCGCGTAGAAGGAGTGTTACACAGGACACGCTGTAAAATTAAAAACAGTGGTATTAGTTTTAAGATGAAGCAAAGAATAAGTTTACAATCAAACCCATCGAAACTTTGAAATATTGTTAGAATTTTTCAAGCATAAGCACTTAGTGTTTGGAGATTAATCGAAGAACGATGGATTTAATTTAAAAATGGATTTAATCCGTGTTGTGTATAATCTAAAGTGCGATGTATATCCGTATTAAGTTTGCGTTAGAAATACAGGATATCAGATATTCTGCAAGATTTTGCAGCTTAATATTTTTGTTTCGAGTGATAAAATAGCGAAATGGTTAGATGTATCTCAACCGAAATGGTCGTCGCGACCAATAAAATGTAGGAACATATACCATAATGTATGTTCACATAATTGTTTATGTTCTAGATTTATCACGGTTGCGTCGTATATATATCTTGTATAGCATGGGTATAGGGTGAATTGGTCGTGATAAGTGTTGAAGAAAGATTCGAGTATAATTAACAGAATATTTATTAACAATACTCTCGATGTACACTTTACGTAGAGCTCGCGATTACACTTAGCGGTTCGCACTTTGCGATTACAACTCTACTTATGGACGATGCGTTACTATAGAAATCCTAAGATGTTGAAAGTATGTTATGAAAATGTTTCGACATCTGGCAATCATCTTGTCCGAAGGATAGGGTCTTTGTGTAGGAAGCCACGGGACAGGAACCGTTGGATGGTTTGCTATCGAGTGCCGCTACAGGTGTACTGATTCAACAACTTTCTTCAGAATGGCTTCTACAAATGCTACTCAAAATCAATAGTTCACAAATGCTATTGATAAATTTTCTTTATCTAGTTAATTGTAAACTTCTTTGATCACAAAAGATTCTATATACATTTTCGAAAAGTTTCAATTTAATCTATTTATATTTCTTTCACCCCCCTCTCTCGTCTCTCTTCATTTCTTCAAATTCAAAAGATCCTCCAGAAGCTTCATTCAAATTCCCTAACTTAACTGGCTCTGAAATTAACGTTTGTAGCTACCAAGTCATCTGACAGTAAAAAATATCGAGTATTTTACTCTATTATTTTTTACTCTTTTCTTAAATGTTTCCATTCCACATTAAAACAATTGAATGTCCCTTTGCTTAGCATTTATCGAAGTAATGGTAGGTCGAAACGACCAAAGTTTATCGTAACATGACACAATCATAATTAGAGAATCTCTTGAGACGCGATACCAAGATCACCATCCTTCGTAAAATCAAGGATCCTTTGCCTTTTAATTCCCAGGCCTGGCAACTTCCGGTCGATTTGAGAGCTCACCATGGAGAAAAATCGCCAGATAAGCGGTCAGATTACCGGTAAACGGGCGTTATCGTTCGATCGAAGTGGGTGGAACAACTTCAACGAGCCCTGCTCTCCGAAACGCGACGTCCCGGCTCTGATTGAGTCTGTTTCACGAAAAGGACCGGGCAAAAAGCGTTTCCTGATTATGCTCCTATCAGGATGGGTCTAATTGCTACTAACTTTCTCTTCTATACGACTGGTAAAAATCGACGGACAATCTCTCTCGTGCGGATTAACGAAATCGCATTAAACTGATCCTCATCTTGACGATTTCGTTGGCCAAGTTTTGTGCGATAGATACTCGATCACTCTTGATGAAACGAAGCTCAACATTTAGGGTAAATAGATTTCTTTTTTATTCTGTTGGTGTTTGAGAAATAGGGACTCGTAGATTGTTATACGATTTTTGAAGACTGGAAGTGTTTGTAAATGTTGCGAGTCGAACAGTTTAAGTTAATTATGAAATCATAAACTAGGTAAAACTTACAATTTTTAACAGTTTTACAAACTGATTATTCGATTAAGTTAGTTAATTACTACCAGCATATTTTTATAAACAGAGATTCGGATAAGAGAAACTTCAGTTTGTAATATTGAGATATCAATACGTATCAGTATTCAATATATCAATCGATATTGAAGAATTTATTTTGTAATAACAAAAACGATAATTTTATGGTACATTTTCCTCTTAAATTCCCATTGCAACTTTTGCGCCTCTATTAAAATTTGTATATTGCTCAAACGATCTCCTGTAGAAAGATATAAATTTCAATATTCACTTTACGCTACAACCTCCACGGTTGTTAAGATTTTCATCCAAGTCGCAGTTATCGATCATCAACCGAAGGGAATAAGAAGAAATCTAGGATAACGAACAAGCTTTGATTATACATTTTCCCTAAAAACTTTCTCTATCAAAGCAAAGTGGCGAAAAATTCACGCGAAACGAGCAGCACAATCAAACACGGAAATAAGCATGGCAGAGTAGCTGGCATCGTCGAGAGCAACAGGAAAAACAGAAATCGTTCAGTTTATTCACGAGAGAGCTTGTTTCAGAGAGGGATGACGTGAAGGACGTCGGTACGGAGCCTCATCCGTGGAAAGAGAGAGGTTCTTAACGGTAAGAGGGCATGGAAATCGTACAAAGACGATGAAGACGTCAGACCGCATTTCCAACGAGCACGGATGCTTAATCGAGCAGATAAATCGCGCTGAGGTACACGTCGCGAAACGACTCTCTTGGAATAAGGGTCCTTCTCCGTCGAACTCGTCGAATACGAGGAGAGCTAAGGAATAAATAGGAAGAAAGAAAGGGAGGGAAGTTAAGATGAAAAAGATAAAAGTAAAAGAGAAACCTTATGTCGCTGCAAAAATATTTATTTACTCGAATCTGCGAGTACAACAATAACAGAAATTTCGTTTATGTGGAGGAGAAAACGACGAAACGTTGAATCGTGAGGGATTTTTCAGCGGTGCTTTTTCTTGCGCGAATGTAAATAAGATGTAAGTGCTCCTATGTATCTTTATTAATATTTTTATTAAATGCTACGAGAGAGAAATATAATTCATGTACATATGTAGACGCTGAAAAAGTATGTACGTAAAACTGATGATCGATAAGGGTTACTTCTGTTGGTTTGAACAGGATTTCGATAGTAGACTGATGATTTTTTGGGGTAGCTTCAAGGTGAACTTGGTTTGGAGACTTGAAAGAATTTGACTTGGGCACTTTGGGTATCACGAAATATTATCCAAAAAAGTTTTTTCTGAGACGTTCTTCTGGAAGTTCAGCTTCAACTGATCTTTTGTATTTAGTATGTAGTTTCTATAATGTAACGTTCATGTTAAGTATTGATATAATATTTTATTTGTATATTATAATGTTATATTTATATAATATTCAGTCCTAAATCATGTCTAGTGGAAAGGATTAACGCAAATACCTAGGATTGACTGAAGCTTCTCCTTTATTCTTTAGAAAATCGTCGTCGAGTCAAAAATATACCGTGTGAAATTTTCATTCCCGCTTACGTTCGTGATTTTAATTTCACCGCAAACACCGGCTAGAAAATTTATGTAGAAATATTCATCGTCGGTGTACGGCGCCTCGTCTTTAGTCTTCTCTTTTTCTCCTTCTATCTTTCTCTTCCTCTTACGAAGAAAGTTCGGTATAGTTGCTCGCGACGGTGTAATTGGAGTTCGAAAGTTTTGGATTCATTAGTGCCGAAGCGGTCTTATCTCGAAGATCTAATTCGTGATACTTCGGGGATAGGCCGAGAGGCCGCCTGTTACTTTCAAGGACTTTCAAAGAATCTCTCGTTCGCCTTCGGTCCGCGTACGTGGTTCGGTTCTTCGAACGGTTCTCGATTAATGCCACCTTTCCCGACCACCAAAGACTGAAAAATTCCACGGGTTATATTAAGTACTGTGCTAGGAGACCGGTGGTACTTGGTGAAGGGTTCTTATGTTATTGAGGTAAAATGCGTGCTCTTCGTGAATATTCATGCGCTAGAACGAGGCTAATGAGAATTAGAATGCGTTATAGAGTACGTGATGCTGAAGAACCGGGTCTAATGTTGCGAGTCTCAACCCCTTGATGCTTGCTGATTTGAACTAAACATAGATTCGGAAAAAATTATTTTCATACATTTCATTCCCAATTCGACGATCGATACGTTGTTAAAAAAGAGTGTTGTTTCGTTCACGCGTCCAACTACTTCAATAAGATAATTTGCCAATTACAACGTAAACAAAGGACGTTTACGTGAATAATCGTGTTGCCGTTCAACGGGCCGGACTAATTACCTGTTCCTCACGAGGCAAAGAACGGCATAATTCTCCGGTGAAACGACAGCCGGTAGATTGGAAACTCCTTGAATTCACCGAAACGATTCCGGTTGGCACGCATTCGCTGTGCGACCACGCGAAATGGATTAGTTTCGCAAATACACAAATACTGAGGGGAGCGTGTTTCGCGGCCGTTACGACTAATTTAGCCGCGTGTATCCGCGTTAAGGGTTGCCGATACCGGCTCGAACTTGTACGGATCACGTCGATTTCCCTCGGCCCCGAGATCGACAATATAGGAACGATGAAAACCAGGCGGTCATTCCGGTTATCGTTGATAGAAATTTGAACTTTGTATAATGAAGTAATTACAATATTTGAGAACCGAAATATGATATTGATATGTAAACGTTGAGAGATATCCATTATCCATTAAAAATTTCTTTGGTAAACTGTCATATCTCCTTGTTATAATAATAACTGAGTTATACGTCTAAAAGAAGATCATTAGTTTGAGATATTCATGTAATTCACTAGTTTAAAATTAATTTTAAACTTATATTGTATTTTATGATCTTATATCTATTATCTATTTATTGTATTTATCGACAAATTTTACAAGTATCTATTTATATATTGAAAAATTGTTACTAGAGTTTCTTTATCTTTAGCGTGTTGTGCACGTTCACCATTTGGTCAATCGTGAACGTAGGTTGTCAAGCGTTTAAGAGCGAAGTGCTTCTGCGTTAAGTCGATATTCCATTATAATCCACATTCAATCACTTCAAGTAGATTATCGATGGCAGGAAGAGATTCGCGCCTTGTTTCCTGATACCCTTCTGCTTCTCGGCTTGCCATCAATCTTCGATAAATAAATGGCAATCAATTTCTTCGGTATTCGTGATAGATAAAACAGACCGTATAACGCTAACTTTATGCTATTTATTTCCATTAGCCATTCAAACCATTTAATTTAATTTAATCCTTATTCATTAGACGAAAAGAATATCTTTAAATGATTAAGAAAAGAAATCTATAAGAAAGACGTTCGAAGCTCATCGTTGAAACGAGCACGGAACGACGTTGATTTTTCAGAAAATTTCTTGAGAAAAGGTTCAAGAATGTTCCGTGGATTCTAAGGTTCTTCGCCAGAAATCGGATAGAAGGTTCTTTTTGCGACGGATGGAATCACGATCGCTGCAAGCAGGGCTAGTCCCACTCTCGGCTGACCCTAATCGGGCCAACCCACTGCTAAGTCTGACTACAACTGGGCGTAACCACTGCGAGTAATCCAGTTATTCTCAGCGTTCGTCGGGCCATCTCTCCTCTTTTTACTGCTAACGCGTTGGATGTGTCGCGACAAGGGTTACGGTTCTTGAGATTGTTGACACACTTGCCTCGGTTCCCTGGAAAATGGCCGATCGGTCGAATTGTTAAAAATCCTTTCGAGGGATGGACATTGTAATCTGCCGAAGTTAGATGGAGCCAGAAACGTTTTGATCGAACAGTAATTTATCGGTTTCATTTTTATCGAACATTTGCGATACGATGTTAGATTAGGATTAGGGTTAGATACGAAATTAAAATTTCACACATATAATTATATGGAAATATATAAAATCTGAAAAAAAGGAGATTTGCAGAAATTCAAAAGGAAAGAAAACGTAATTTTAACAGAAGAAATGAAAAAATGATAACGCAAGAACGCCAGAATTTCAGAAAAGGAATTCTGATGGAAATGAACATTAACCAAGATATAACGTTCCTATATCGCGAAGGCTATTGTATATGATAAAACAGTGATGGAATATTCTCGTGTCTAGAAGGAAAACATTTGCCGACAGTTTCGCCTCTCTGTCTAGTCGCGGTTCGTTTTACAGCGGGAAATTCGAACTACGCCTTTATATATCGGATTGACTTCTGAGGTGGAACAGGGAGGCTTCCGGTTACACATCAGACAAGTGATGGATAGGGAATAAATGGGGAATATCGGCTGGAAATATTAGAGATATTAAAAAGGAGCCACCCCTACTCGTCATCCGCGCCGGCATCCTTTTAGAGGCGGCCCCTCCGCCATATCCGTCATCTCGACAGATTGAAATCCGACGCCATCAAATTATTCTTATCGAGCGAAGCCTGTCGGTGAGCTTTGTCGGAGCCTAGGATTTTTCTTTCATTCGTCTCTGTTGAGATTTTTCCGTGATATCGTCAATGGAAACCACGAATGTATTTATTTCTCATTTTTTCTTTCTCAATTGTCGTTTTTTCGTAAATGAATAATGGATTTTTGACGAAGACAATAAAATTTTGGAGATTAAATCGTCATATTACATTAATTCGTGGAAGACGTTTTCGACAGACCGCTAATACGATTTTCAATTGGGTTTAAATATAAAGGCGATAAAAGAATAAATCTTCGATGATTAAATTGTGAAAATTCATTGTTAAATCGTTTTCTATTATCTTTGAGGTTTTATGCATCGCCGAATACTGTTATCTTCATCCCCTGACTCTCAGGAATTTTCTGATTTCAACTGAGCAGAAAATGTTATTACTTTTCCTTCCATCGTTGATTCGTATATCGTATCTATGTTTTATTCATAACAATCTTTGTACGTACAGTCGATAGTGGAAACAGAATTCCGCGAACTTGAGTCTATTTCGAAAATTTCTAAGTGAATGATTTCGCTTAGGAAATTAATTTTAATTTGTCAATTTTTCACCCTCGTAATCCATCCACTTCTGTGATTAAAAAACTTTTTAACAGTTTGGTCAATTAACCATAGATATTGAATTTTTTCCAAATATCTTTACAAAATTTCTATAAATACTTATCCAAGTAGAGATTAATTTAATCGTAATTAACATTAAAATTTTCATAGAAAAATATCGCGATAGTAAAGTCTTAAAGAGCCAAACTTTCTCTCAGCAAACGCCTTCTGAAAGTTCCTATCTCTTCGTTCTATTTTTCCCTTTAAACGCGAGAAACGTTTTCCAAGTTACAGGCAAATATTGTTTGTTCGTTTGGTTAAAATTAATCCACTGTCGCGGTCACTTATTCGGGGGTGGTAGCGGATAGGGCTGAGAAGAAGTTCCGAGGGAAAACGAGCAGAAGTTTCTTCGCGGCGCGGCGTTAGATAATTCGGAAACGTGTTTGACTTTTAAAATTTATGAAACTCGACTGACTAGATTAGACTCCTAAGCAAGTTTGCGGTTTTCATATCTAACTTTCGTTGCTGTTTACGCACGGTGACTGTTCAAACTTACCCTCTCTCAACCCTCTCTTCCCCGCGTTTCTCCCTTCTCGTCACGTCCTTCTCCTCTGCCTCATGGTAAGTGCGCAAAGGTCTCTATTAACAAAGTTTTAATCGAATTCATCACAATGCGCCGTTTCGTTTAATACAAATTCGCCCAGTCAGAAAGCTGCCGTCCTTCCGTTACCCCGATGACGGGCGACGAGTAAATCGTGCGAATTCTCGCGAAATTCCTGATATTTTACTATTTTACCATGAGTTTACTATTATATAGTCAGTAAATATAACAAACACGTAGGAATTCGTAAAATATTTCATAATCTGACGATTACAATTAGAGGAGATCGAAATAAGTTGATACAAAAGTGGATCGGTTCTAATATAACTAGTAGTTTTTTCCAAAATTTCCATACAATTATCAGCCACGAATAAGTTAACATATTAGTAACCAAATAATTTCGAACAAAAATTCTATAAATCGACAACTACAAAATACACATAAATTTTCTTCTACCTTACCTCCCCTGCTATATCTCTTTTGGAAACAAAATAGACCAATGAATGGTAATTAAATAATTGTCATAAAGACGTTATCAAAGTTTCCGAAAGGGAGCACCGAGGACGATTCTTGAATGGTCTACGATAGAAAAGAAGATTACATGATTTCACGGCGGAGCCAATATCTGGTGGCGGCGGCGGCGTTGGGAAATCGAGGGCGACAACTATAATCAGAATCAATCGTCCCGTTAACGAGGTAGTAATTCTTCCCCTTGAACGAGAGGCGACGAGAAAAACAGGAAAGTACGGGGTGAAAGTGTTCTCTCGTTGCAATACGAGCGTCACGACGCCAGCTACGTCTTCCTGACGATCGGAATCTAGACTGGAGTTCCAGGAGCTGGGGGTTGAACAAGGGGTGGTAGTGGATGTGACCATGTAAGAAACAACGTAAATTGTTAAGGCCAGGCCGTGCCTAGTTGTAAATTAGAAAACAGGCAATCTTGCACCGGTTGGCTCTTTCCCTGGTTCGTTCTTCGTCCTTCTTTCCTACACTTCCTCTTGTACCTTTTGCTTTTCTCAGCTCCGTGACTCAACTGTATCTCACTCTTCTAACACATGGTTTTCCCTTCTTGTTTCATCTTGTGCACGGAGGGTTTAGTAGGGGCCATAAAAAAAGGAGAAGCGAGGGTCTTAGAAATCCGGCCGAAATTAAGCCGAAACTTACGGGGCCAACCCTCGTGTAAGCGACAGCATCGTTCGAGCATCTGTTCCCTTGTTCGCCATTAATTAGCTCGTTTTTTGGCCCTTTACGATCCGTTTGATCTCCGCTTTCGCGTAATAAAATTCGTCACTGGGGACCTTGTCGGAAGAGAGATTAAGACTGGACAGGAAGGACGGTAATGCGCGCAAAATGGCGAAACACTGCTTTCCAATACTACTTTATTATTTCTTTTACTACTTAGTGAAGTTATATGTTTATTCATGTTTCCTTGATTGGGAGAAGCTTCTTTTTCTTCAGTCAAAGAAAAAAAAAAAGAAAAAAAAGTAGCTTGTAAACATAAAATTTCTTTCCACTAATTAATTAAAAATTAATTTTCGATTTTCATTAATCACTCCTTACTCTACTTATTGACTATTACAAATTCATAAAATTTTCAATTTTGATCTTTTAATACCTTGTACGTCGATTCAGTAAAGTAAACATGACAATGGAAACAAAAATATTCTTCTTTAATCGAATATTTCACAATAATTAATCTTTCCATCTAAACTTTAAATTTCCATAGAACACTTATTTTATTCTTGAACATGATATATGTTGTAGAATATTAAATACACAATTATTTGTTATTACGAACGAAGGAACAATTACTGCGATTTATCAACTTCTATCCTCGACTTATTCAGGCGATAGATCAACCGTATTAACAATTCGAGTTAAGAAGATTATGTTAGTATGATTTTACAAAGTTCTGTTTACGAGAATTCACCAAAAAACTGTCTTAACGCGCACATTGTGCCGGTGCCGACGAAATTTTACGCTTCTTTTCATACAAAGAACGCATCCTACGGATTCATTTGGCTAATGGAGTAACGTGTATGATTTCATTTTCATTTATTAATTTCGTTAATGGCATAATCTCCAGTTTATATCGGATTGCTGGCGGTCGGTTGGTGCGCAGCATCTCGAATTAATTTTCCAAGAACCGCGGAGCGAAAAGGGGGCGGGAACACGAGCGCGTGTTACCCCTCCAGGAGCGTCGGTAAAAAATTAATTTTCTTAATGCAACACTACCTGCAAAATGAGGTGAGTGTTGAGATTGCGAAATAATTAGTGTTTCCCAAGCTTGTCCGCAGCTTAAGGAGAATGTTTTCCGCGGAACGAGATATGACGTTTGCGAATCCCGGACCTTGACCATTTTTAACATATCCTGGTCTTTTTTTAGGAATTTCACAAACCCTTATCTTACGCGAAACATTAGTTTTTTTTACTAACAACTTTGCGTAAGATATTTAAATCTTTGTAGTTTATATTTAAGTTATTTTATTATTTTTTTTAGTTGATTATCTTCAGCTGTTTGTATGAATAGAAGATTAATAAAGATCATAAAACTGTCATAATAGGTTGTTAGCGACTCAGTTGAATTTATAGGTTGAGCTTTACAATATTTTGGAAAATATTCGCTTGTTTTAAAATTTTTAACAATTGTAGTGAATGATTAAAAACTTTGCGCAGTCTAATCGATATTCGATTCTTCATTTTCCAGAATCCTTCTGTTAAATTAAGATTTTTAAGTCTGTGAAAGGTTTTGTGGCTTGGTAGTATTTCAAGTATATAAATTAGTTCAAGTAAAGAAACACGCAAACAATTTATTCCATATAACGATTATTAGATACGACGAAGTGCTGTAATAGAGTCTGCGTAATAAATTTTACGTAATTACTTCGTGTGCGGGTTCTCTATCTTTTTTTCTCTGCTTCCATCGAGTCCGTAGAAGCGGAACTGTAGATAGTCGATACTCAATTCGCTCGTACGATGGCTGCGAGGCAAATTTATAAGGATGAAAGCTTAGGAATTTTCCTTGCAAGTTAATGATCGGTTCTGGAAAATCATTAACGATATATCTTCTTTTCTTGAAAAATTTTTCTCCCGCAGTTGCATTAAATTAGGTTACATTGTTTTAGGTAGATATATCACTATATTAAATTAATTTTGATGCGAAGCGTAGGTAAAAAGATGTAATTATTTATTTGTTATCTCAATGTTTTTGAACTTATTTCGCTAGATTTACCGGGGTGAGTGTCTCGTAGACGTCTGAACACTGAACTCCGCGTTTCAATCCACGGTGCTATTAAGAAGATGAAATTTGCAATTCAGATAGGTAAGAAATGCTACTATTTCTCGCGCTCGGATTGACGTTTGCCACTTTCCCGATGAAGAAATCGAGATACACCGCGGAGAACCGATAAGCTTGCAACAAAATGCACATTCCACTTTGCTCCATTTTTCCTGAACTTTTCCATGTTTAAACAAAGTATCGAAACTCAAAGGAAATCGTAGAGACTCATAGTCGTAACTTTGCGGCCATGAATCTATTAGGCTATTGAAGCTTCCAATTATTGGAAATTTCTATCGCAAAATTGCGTTTCATTTCTGTTAAAAACTATAAAGACTCGCGAACCGTTCTGAAATTTGTTAAATCCTACTTTCTATAAAAGAAGAAATTATAAAGACACGCAAAGTAGAATTATAGAACTCATAATCGAAATTTTACAATCAGAATTTCGCTGAACTACATTTAATTATCGAAGTTTTTAATTATTGAAAATTTCGATTAAAATATTATCTCTTTTCTCTTCACATTCATATTCGCCTATTCTTTGTACAATTTCAATAAAAAATAAAAAGACTCCAGGAAGCATTTCAAAATTTAGCGAGTCCATATTTCCGCATTATTTGAATAAAATACCGTATACGTGGTTATTTAAGGTTAAATTAAATTAAATTTTATGTTGGCTTAAACCATGCAAATCAAATGATCGAATAAAACGATTCACTTAATCCTAATACGAGGAAGAAATAAACTTCCCTTATATTACTTACAAAATAAAATAATAAATTAATTAAAATAATTCATTGGTCTACACGAATACTATTTTTTAGCATAACTTCGACTAAAATAACCTAGCCTACATTCAACCGCCAATACCCATCTCCATCTACGCATATCTAATCACCATTCCTTCCTCCTGCTCGCAATAATTCTCACCCATACCTCAGTCTCCCTATTCCTTCCTCGCATCATTCTACCGACGAAACCGTCAAAGTCCTAGCCGTCATCGAATTCGATGGTCTAACGAAATCATCGGTATGCTGCTATCGGTGGTCGAATAATTTTCTATCATCCTCGTGGGTGGTGGATGGGGGCGGGGGTAGGGAATGTATTGCCAGCGAACCAGAGCCACCCGTTTCGCAGCGACGATTCCCTTCCGCGTTCCGATCGAAATATGTACGGCACGTTCCTGCAAGGTAAACTCGAAAGGTACGGGGGCGCGGTGGTATTTGTCAGGACTCGGCAGACGTGCCCGTCGGTATCCGTCGGAGATATTATTCAAGATAGGAAGCAGAGACGGAGCCAGCCAAGACGAAAATGGCCAGTTGGACAGTTGGACAGTTGGCGGTCGAGCAACGTCCTTGTCAAATTCTCTTCCTCGTTGCACCATCGTCGTCCATCGTTGTGTTCCATTGGCTTTGTGTGTGTGTATGTGTGCTAGTATGGTTAGCTAGAACGAGGAGGGTGACGAGCGGAAACGAAGGAGGATCGTAGCTGTTTCCGGCTGCGTTCGCTGTCACGTCGAGTTTCCACGGTGTCGCGAGGATGTCTCTATCGAGTTACGGCTTTGTTTTTGGGTCGATAGACTACTCCATCGGCACTTCGCCCGTCCCCCTAGACTTTCTTTGACCCCCTTTGACTTTGTTTCCGGCCTCTGACCGATAAGCACGATAGCCAGGCAAAATTGATTTCCCAAACATTTCGTGCACTGTGTGTACTATGATGCCCGTGGACCGAGGGGAACGGAAGTTTCCGACTTCCATAGGCCGGCGTACGCCGCCGCCTCGTAATAATACTTTGTCCGTGTAGAAATCGATTTCCGTCCCGGCTTTACATGGCAAAGCGACCTATGCCGAGTTTATTCCGTGCCTCGGCGATCAGTTAGAAGACCGGAGATTTGCAATATGTATGTTTTTTCCTTCCACCGGTCCTCGGCTTGATAAACTGATGGAAGGTTATGGTTAATTAATCGATTTCTAATTACAAAGAAGTTAGGACGAACAGCTTTGAACAATCACGGAGATACGCGCGATTAAATATCGATATATCGTGTCGATAATCTATGTTGATAATCTATGGAAAATCTTTTTGGATTTTCTATGGAACTCTGTGAACGCGTACGTATTAGAGAATTTAGAGCGATTAATTGGTTGCAGTTTAGTTTTGAGACGCGAATGCAGAATTTGACGATGTAGATTTAGAAAAAGGCATGTAGCTGAAATATTTAAATTGTATTTATCGAAAGAAAAAGAAAGGTCTACCGCGATCGAAACATTATTATTTATTGTGAATTTTATTTTGAAGAATCATCAATTTTGTTTCCCTTTATGATGGTATTTATAACGATTGAAATGCTCAAGAAGTCGTTAATAAAATAAAAAAGAATGATAGGGGAAGAAAACGGTGGAAAAACTGCAACGATATACTGGTGGACGTGATAGCAGTTAGTATTGGCTGAAAATCGTTCGTGATTGGAATCATAGCCAATTCTATCAAAGCACTCCTGCAGCGCTGCACGTTTCGTGTTTCCACTAAAAACAAGCATCGTTACAAAAACGCAACGCAAGGAATATCAATGCACCGAAATCATTTCACCCGGACGAAGTGATCCTGGGATCAGCTTAGGGGATCGCTTTTAAATATCACTTTCCAATCGACCAAGCAGAATAAATCGCGAATTAATCGAACTTTTATTTATGAAATTCCTTATGGCAATTTATTAATGAAAATATATCTGACTCTTCGACTAAGTGACAAGATCATTATACATGTAAAACATTAATTTTATTATAAAGTTCAAGTATACACATACGAAATTATAGCCAAGGATTTGTTCCGCTATAATTATTGATAAGGCTTCTCGTTCTAATTCCGTACCTAGAAACTAAAACTTATTACAAATGTATAAAAATAATATAATAAAACGTCGTTAAAATTGTTTTATTTATTCCATCACGAAAGATAGCCAATTTTCTATCATGTTTTGTACTTTGTAAAATCATCAATATTTGCATCCACTTGAACTTTTCGTTCGTTAACACTTCCTTCTCACTTCAACAATGTCCTGCTTTCCTCTTGGACGTCACAAATTCTCACGGTAAAGCTGGAAGGGAGGAAATAGACGATTTTTTTTTCCATCGCGGAATTCGATTAGGCGTCGTTCATTGTGTAAAGGTTACTGCAGCGAGAGCATCGCCACGCGCGCCTGCTCGTTTCAGCGAAATTCCACTCCTTCCACTCTAACGTCTCTTTCTCCCTTTCCCCGCCGGTTTTAGGGGAACAAACCCCTCTGGTAGCCTATAACGAGGAAGAAAGCTTTCTTTATCTGGGTTGCAAAATCGAATTGTCGTCCTTTCGTCTCGCGGGCTCTTCCTCGCAGATTCTCGCACCTCCCTTTTCTCCGTGAGTTCGTGAAAACATTTCATCCGAACGTCCTTCCGTCTCTTTCTCTCTCGATCGTCCTATTCAACTACCCGCAGAAGTTAAGGACTCGTTGATGAAGCGAATCAGATATTCCTTAGAGAAAATAATCCGTCAGGAATTCAAAGGGGGAACTCTCACTGAAAACTCCTGGTTAATATTGTTAATTCATGATATGAGAAAATCCATTCGAGCTTGCTGACAAACTTCCTGTATTTAATTTACATCGCGTTCCTGTCAATTATCGGAAGTGGAGAAAGTTGGAAGGATAATTTGCTTATGCGAACTGAGCTTTGGATACGAGGTTTATTTGATAATAGAATTTCAGAAAAGAATGGAAAGATTTCAGGATTCGCCAACTCGTTTGTCCTTTTGCATTTATTTTATTATATTCGCAATTATATTCGCATTGTAGCAGATTTTTTTCTGACAAAGGTACTTCAATATTATACGCTTGCGTAATTTTTCTCAAGTTCGTATTTTGTATTTTTCAATTGGATTGACATAATTACCATAAATTGACAAATTGCGAAGTACAAATTGCCAATACTAAGTTTTCCTGTATGATAACAGAGTTTTATTCGATATAAAATTGTAGAAACTTCTTCTGCAATACAATTCTGTAACCCATAATTTGTCATTTGTCGGTTTTCACTAACATTGTTGATAGTTAAATTATTATATGAAAGAAGATCCTCGTAGACAATTCTGTGCCTTTCTTGTCTTACCGACAAAAGAACATTTCCTTTCATACTACCTTCCTCGCAACACCTCCATCCCTTACTCGTTTCAATTTCCCATTCTTCGCGTTTTTACAACACTCGCCACACTTCGAACGCACGTTTCTCTAGTCCAGAAAGCCAAAATTCACTTTTCTCCGTCTTTTACCTTGGCGGAAAGAAATTTCAGACAGGCGAAAAATGTTCCACTGTTTGCACGCGGATGGAAGTGCGAATTCGCAAGGCTCGCAAAACGGAAAGTCCTCATTTGTTTTTCTCGCCGTTTTAAGCGCCTCTTGCAGTAAACGATATCTTCCTCGACTATGGAGAACAAGCTCTATCGGTAG
This sequence comes from Bombus bifarius, assembly GCF_011952205.1. Lineage (NCBI taxonomy): Eukaryota > Metazoa > Arthropoda > Insecta > Hymenoptera > Apidae > Bombus > Bombus bifarius. The sequence continues at coordinate 1,818,802 of NW_022884484.1, forward strand.
TAGTTAGCGCACAAAGAGAGAGAGAGAGAGAGAGAGAGGGAGAGAGTGAGAGAAGGTTGAACCTGAGGGCTGACTCGACTGACTGGAATAGCGAGAAGGGAAGGGTCGAGGCAACTTAAACAGCGGGTAACAAGAAGTAGCAAGTAATAATTGAGTCAGGCAAGTATGCCGCGGACCATGCCGGCAAGCTGGAGAACGCCGATGTGGATGTACCTGACCGGAATTCGGAAACAGTGGGAGAAGAGAAAGGGGAAGGAGAACCGGGTAATTCCGGCGACTTCGACGATAGAAGATGGTTCCTCTTCTGGCTCGTCGATCGGATAGAATTTAGGTGTTTCTTGGAATATTAATGCAACCTCACGCGCAATCGGGCCAACTGGGATTCGACTGTTCTAGAAGAAATTGAAGTGTTATCGCCTGAACACTTTCACTACCACGGTCGAGATGTGTATGAGACATCGAGTAATGGATGAACGTTGTTCATACGACGCTATGCACGAGATATTTTGCGTGTCTTTCCATTAACTCTTAAACGATATAAACCGAGAGAAACTGGTGCAAACCGAGCATAGTACCTACTATAAATCGAAAATAGGCATTGAATATTATCGTACGTAATGAAATTGTTGATTCTCGTTTTCTATAGAAAGTTTAACCTGTGCGTTCTTTTTACTTGATGTCAGAAACGTAGGAAATCTCGAGGATAAATTCATCATTGTTTTCTGACTCGTTCATTTTCGATTCTTCATCGTTTTATTGCGCTGTTAAGAAATTAAGAATATCACGTGCATGGATTCAAGCGCAGTTTAATTCTTGAGATATCTAGCGCTCTTGTGCAGAGTGTAGATTAAGATGGTCGTTAAAAATGTAATCAAAGAGATGTAACAACGTCGGGTAAAAATATTGGGGACCTCACGATCGACCCATCCTTCTATTATGTTCCGAGTGCAGTTTTCTTGTAGAAGACAAGGCCCATTGCTAGATTTGGAGTGGGGACACGTGGCGACTGTCCAGGCTCCTAAATATTTTCTTCACACCAGCAACCACTTGACCCGAGTAATGTAGAGCTGCGATCGGTTTATTTTTAAAAGGCGGATCGAGGGACCAAGTCGTGTCCTCTTGGCGAAGCTGTAAATTATCGCAAGACGCAATTCGTAAGAACTCTAAGTGTATGGTATTGTAAAATATTGAACAGTTTTCTATGAAGGATTGGCAAGAAACATTTTCCAGTTAATTTTTTTATTAGTTTAGTTCCTTATATTAATTATGCTTATTCGTTGTCAAATCTAAAAAGAATACAGATGAACAATATTATTGATAAAAATGAGCCAATAAACAAATTGTTAAGAATTAGGAACGAATCTTTTATTTGTCTTCTTGTTCGAATTAGAAGCCTTGCAATTTTAAATGTAATAATAGTATAATAATTGGTGTCAATAAAAGATAAGAAATAATTCACGATCCATTTCTTCCCATCGTTAGTAACGACAGATCCAATCCGTGTGCCTTATTATTCCAAATTAGCTCAACAATACCCAGAACTCTTAAAAAATGTATACAAAATCCTAATTATTTTCGACTGAGCCAAAGTAAAATTCTACGACTCGCGTGTCAAAGATTAAAAGGACCAGAAGACAGGAAGATTACGCCATTGGCTGGTAACGTTTCCGAAGTTGCCCGTTTGGTGGCGATATGCGCGAACCGATTCGGGATCGTGACCAACGATTCCTCGTTAGCGATCGATGCGAATCAGGCTGCGAGGCGACGTCCACGCGTGGAAAGTGGCTCGGTTTCGAAGGTGACACGCTCGGATGCTGAGAAATGTCTCAGAATAACCTGCTGCAAGGATACAACTGTGAGTAACACTCGAGAAAATATCAAATTGACCAATCTCGCTCCTTCACCCTTATTTTCTTCGCTGCTTCGTCTTTCTCCTTTCTGATTCCCTCTCAGGCGAATTCCATCCAGTTGTAAAACTCTAAATAACGATGGATTAACTCGTCGCGATCTGTCGTTTGTCGGCTCGTGAAAAGTGAGCTGTGATAATGGCGGCTTTCGTTTATTTGCTACCAGCCGGAAAAAAGGCGAGGACCGACGATGTCGGACTTCTGCCGATCGCGACGCGAACCTTCAAAATTCCGTCGTTTTTTGACAGTCTCTTCTCTTCTCCTCGATACAACGGGAGAAAGTCTCGGGCTTTTAACGATGATGGCTTCCGGCTCTCTTTCCTTTCGTCCGCGAATCGGTAAATTTTTAATGGTGGCGAAAGAAAGTGCGACCTGTGACATTACGCGACTTTTTTACGGGATATCGGTCAAGATCGTTGGAATGATTTGGTGTCAGTGTGATGGAATCGTTGACAGAAAGAATTATGGATTATACGCTGCTTTGAATATGTACGTATAATTGTAACATATCGCGAAATGATGGAAGATGGTATAGGAGTTCATAAAATTAATCTCTCAGTGGTAACTGTGGAAGATACGTTTGTTAATAGTTAATATTATTCTTATGTACTATGCAGTAATTCACAAAAGTTTTTGATAACACTTTGATTAAAATATAATCGTATGAAATTTCAGTGAAACGTTAATATGTTCTATGACAAAGACAGCAAATGATTTTATTATTTTCTGATGTGCTAAAAAATGAACAAGTTAGTATAACACTTAAATAAGTTGTTACACGTGCTTTATTTAAATAAATGTGACCTCTTCACGAGATGTCACAAGACTAATGTGAGCGACTGTTCGCGTTCGCCTTATATTATATATAACTCTAAAAGTATAAAGTTAATTTTTTAGCTGCGTCTATTTTTATAAAAATGTCCAACTTGAAGTATTTGCTAAATCGGAATTTTGTAAGTTTTTAAGGAAATACGAAGCAGTTCATTTGTATAAAGCTATAAAGAAAATTCGCATGATTGTTTTATCGCAAAATATTTTAATAATTAAAAGATACTCCGATAATTGTTTTAAGATGAACTCGTTCAACTATTTCTATTCTAAACTTGAAATTCGACCATAGTTTATTCATAATTCTGTTCTTTTCTTCAAATTCTAAAAGCATGCATAAATTCGATAATACATAGTTAGAAAGTGAACAAATCAATTGTACGAATGATACATCGTCGAATATTTCTGCGGTCGAATGCAACATTGTCTCAAACTTGTGGATCAAACGCTCGGCGAATGCGTTACATTGTTTCAAGAGGCACCTGTGTCGCTACTGTCGACAGTTCCATTTAAATCAGTCATCAGTCACTCAACTGACGCATCATTTAGAATATCGCTTCACGATATCTTCTGATGAAAATGGGTTTCGATTTCGATCAGCGTCAACAGTTTTATTATTCAGGCTTGCGATACAAAATATCTAAATCGAAATTATTTCGTTGGTATAATCTTTAGCCTAAATAACAGAGTGATAGAAAAGTTAGATAAAATCAACGAATGATTGGTAGGTAACAGAAAAGATCTCATTATTTTTTTACAAGATCGTTTATTTTAATAAAGCTTGCGCCCTCTATGACTCTTCGTAAATTATTAAAAAATGCTAAAAAATGTTGGAGAAAAGAATTCTTAGTAATAATCAGCTTTGCTGGAACTGCTAAAAGCATAACCATCGTAATTTTATCGAAATCAGAAACAGAAAGGAGCCTCGAAGCTCGAGCTTTTAGTCAATACGACATACAGTCACGAAGCTATACATACACCGAATATTGTGTATCTGGCTTACCAAAGAAAGTAAAATCGTCCTGTGTTATAAAGTTATTCATACCTACATATCAATACGGTTATTATTAATGCATTCCTAAAAAGAATTAAAGAAATTTAAACATTCGATTCACAAAAATATTGGGATAAAATTGCATAAAAAGTTACAGTATATTTTCTTCAATGCCATGGAGATAGCTGGATATCATCGATATTTTAACGTACAAGATATTAATGCAGTAATAAACCTACGATTTTTATGATTTCATACAGATACGATAGGTCTATATAAGTATTATGACATTGTGTTTCGTGTCTTTTTATTTCCTCTTTCGTAATAAAGGCAAAGACGAATAAATAAAAGTATAACAATATCTTAGCAATGCATGTTTTAACGTGTCGGAACAAAAAGTCGTGGAGGTAATATTTTTATTATAGTATTTTATATTTAGGGAGTTTCGGATAGATTTTCGTAACTGTCTGTAAGTAACACGATTTATTCATTGGTAGCCATTATAAATTCTTTTAGTTGGACACGATCTAATTTCACAAAGAGCATACAGAAAACGGTAAAGTAACAGCAGTTGCAGTAGGCAATGGATTATTAAATAAGAGGAAAAAAAGACAGAAAGAGAGAGGAAAGACGGAAAGAGGGGGGAAAGGATTATTTTGTCACGAGAAGTATTAGGGTACAAGAATATTGTGCTCTCCTTTTTCAGAAAGAATCTTAAAAGCTTTCTGCTAAAAACATATGCACTATTCTTCTTCCTAATCCCCAACTCTCAAGAGCTTCAACGGAGAAATAGTAGCATCTCGAAAATAGCTGTTTAACAATGTTCTTTATTGTAAATCTTCCATTCCCAGCTTTGCGTAAATTCGTTCGAAACAAATATGTAATGGAAAACGCTGTCTTCGTATTAATTTACTGACATTTTTGGAACTCGTATCTAACATTCTACTTAACTATGAAATTAATCAATTTAATCTCAATTTAATATCGAATGTTATTTTTTGATATGGAGAAAACAACAACAAAGTTCTTTTTAAGTAGGCTAACTAGGCAGATTTTGAGGTAGGTTAACGCAGGTTATTATATAGCTCAAGATGTCCCTTTACAACGCTATTCAATTTTTTAGGGGATACCCAGTACGAGGATCCGCAGGTGCAGTTTACTCGTCCTATCCCGGAAGAAGTCATCAGGTGAGCTTAAACAATTGTATAGTGAACGTCAGCGTTGTATTGTAGGTTTATTATGTAATTTGTAAAATTAAATTAGAAGCGAAGTTATTAAAAGATAATTTTATCGAAAATTTTCGAATTTATAAAATTGTCTCTTTTGAATTAAAAATACTGTATAATAGAATTTAAGATAAAATTGGACGTAAAATTGTTCGAAGATATTAAAAAGATGTATTTCATTGGTGACTTTGGGTTTACAGTGTTTATGAAGTTTATGTGAAAGAGGAAACCGCGGGTTCTGAAGGGAGGAACGATGTCACCGTTGTGCCGAGTTTGCCGTCCACAAATGATCATCAATTAATTCAGGTAATTATGAGTGGTAAATTAACAATTAACTTTCCTTTATTAACTATAATTATTAATAACATTACGCGATATATGTACTGTAATTTTCTGCACCGTAAACACTTCCTACAGAGGTTCAATCTAATTTGTTTCCAGGGTGATTGCATGAACCTAAATGTAGCTATAGATTCTGAAGTAATTAACATTGATGGTGCTGTGACGAAGTTTCTCGGAAAAGATGCTTTCAAATATAAGGTAAAAATATGAAAATTATTTTTCTTGCTTTGATTCCTAATTAAATTACAAGATAGTTGATTTCCAAACTTTTATTTTTTATAGATTCTCGATCAAAATATTAATTCATCCGAAGATAACGTTATGGTGTATTCACATCCGGTTGTCGAAGGACCTTCCTCGTCCTCCACTCGACTGATCGATAAGGATGATCCACGGTCGAAGCTTCATTTTGTGAAATATTTGAAGCGAGATGGGAAAACGTTGAAAATTTGGGAATGTGGAATTTGTTAGTAATTTATTTATCGAATTCTATATGGATTGTTGTCATACATTGCACGAGGAAATTTTTGTTCTTCATCACATTGTTTAAACATTTAAAAACTCGAAAACTTGCAAATTTGAAAATTCCAACGTTTGAAGATTTCAACATTTGAAGATTGGAAGATATTCATCGTTTGAAGATTGAAAATTCAATGATTTTTATATCATAATATTGTATTATTATACATAATATTCTTCTTAACCGTACACAAGAATCTTAACATAGCGCGAAATCAATAGCATTTCTTTCGCATAACGCTCGCTATTTGCGACAACATCGCTAGAATAGCCCTAAAGCTTGATATTCGATCCAGGTTCGAAGGAGTTCCGGCATCAGTACACGTTGATGAGGCATTTGCCAACACACACCGACGAGAGAAACTTTAAATGCGAGGCTTGCGGCAAAGCTTTCCGGCAGTTGTCGACATTGAGCCAGCACAAGGCGATACATAGTGATGCTAGGCCGTACGTTTGCGAATTTTGTAAGAAAACTTTCAACAGGTCAGTGTACTATCAAAATCATTCTACGATTTTCATCTAATTATTTCTTGATTATATATATTTATTAATCTGGGTATTTTTCATTCGCTATATAATAATTTAAATCCCGTTTGAAATATTTTTAACGAACATTATATTCATATAAAAATTGAAACTACAATTTACCTAGAGGAAAGAATGATGACAGGCGTCGCTTGCGAGCGCGCACGGATCATTAGCGTTTTGAATCGCTGCAAAATTGCGCGATTGTGCGCGAAAGCGGAAAGGAAATTTTAACGAGCACGGATATGCTGGTCTTTTTATAAATTAATCTCCATAGAGTATGCTTTTTAAATAAGTAAGCCTGTTCGAATTGATATAATGCATTAATTAAGACGATTTCGATCTCGAAGCTTATAAAACTCTTTGTGAATGGGCTATTGAGTCGATTACGATTACGAGTCGCTACATTTTTTTTGTAGGATCATGTATTACTCTCCTTCGATTTATCTGCGTTGAAAGATGGCCTTATTTTGTGAAAAATTGGAATTTTTATACTTTTAACAATACTGTCATGTATAACTAACTATGACTTTCTAGAGTATCTACTTTGATCTCTCACCGAAAGACACATTCGGAGCACAAACCGCACAAATGTCAGGTTTGTGGAAAGGGATTTCATCAGAAGGGTAATTATTACTTATTAAGCTATTCGAAGTATGCAAGCTCTTTCAGAATTACATTTAAGAAAATCTTGCGTTCAAAACGTCTAAATCTAGAATGCTAACAAATTCTTTTGCGAACAAACTCTCGCGGATACGCATTATGCAAATATCTGGTCCGCGTTTTGTGGTGTCGATCAATTAAACGGTGCTGTAACAATTCTGAAACAGCCTGTGCAAAGTAAGTAAGCCGGAGCCGGGGAACCGGCAACAGTTAAATACCGTTCCGTTGTCAGGCAATTTGAGGAACCACGTGTTTACCCATACCAACGAGAGGCCGTACAAATGCGAGCTTTGTGGCAAAGGCTTCAATCAAATGTCGAATTTGGTCTGCCACAAGGTCAAAGCGCATGCACACGCGGAGAAAATGCAGCACGTGTGCGGAATCTGCGGCAAAGAGTTTCCGCGTCGATTCTCTTTGAGATCGCACGAGGAGTACAAGCACGGGATAAAGTATCGACATCCGGCTGGTGTGCAGCCGGGCATCGTCGATCCCAACGTCATAAGAAAGTAGGTAGACGTCACCGAATAGAACTGAACGACGCTTAATTTGCCCCTTGATAGACGGCTTCTTCTTTCGCTGAATGAACGCAACTTGAATGTTGATCTCTTAGTCGGTTAGAATGTAGTAGAAAGCTGACGGTCTTCTCTTTTCTTTTTCTTTCTTTCTTCCTTCCTTTCTTTCACTTCTGTAAATTGATCTTCTTTTCTAGAGTCTTCTTTCTTTAACACACATCGATGTACTGATTAATGTTTCTAATATGCGGAAGAGTAGAGTTCTTAACACGACTTTTAAATTTCAATGTAAAGATTATACTAGAATATTTGATGCTTTTAAGTAAGCAAACGAAATTTCAGGTTTGGATTCTCTTCAGAAGAGAATTTTTATATTTTACAGAGATATAGTAGAGGCGTTCGATATACATACTAGAACATTTTTAACCTTCTTGATAACTTGAAATAATACGTTAATAGAAATTTACGTTATAAAATAAAATATGTTAATGATAAAATATGTAGATAAATAATGATAAACGATGTAGATTGCCTACGGACGGTTAAAAACTAATTCTGTATATAGTGATAGATATTTTGTTTCAGTAAAAACGTTAGGATCGTGCAGCTGCCAAATGGCGATCGAGATCAAACTATAGAAGTAAGGGACAAGGATCCTTTAATGGCAGTTAGTAATTCATTTAAGCAACAAGAATCATATTACAACATTTGTAGTCTTTGGAAATTAATAAATTTGTCACATATTTTTTAACAGTCCGATGTAATGGAATCTGTAGTAATAGACAAGATTGATACGAAAGCGATGGAGATGGCACTGATCGAAGGACAAACGCCATTCGCGTTATTTAAACCAGCCAAAGGAATTCCTGTCCTCGTGAAAGTTTCTCCAACAGGAACTCATAAAAATGTAATAATTTCATCAACCAATTATTAATTCCTTTTGTTCTAAGCTTTATTAAAAAGTGGGCTTCATCTCTGAATTTAGATCTTGACTCCCGCTACAGCAGAAGATTTACGTATGGCAGGGAAGATGAGTCTAAGTCCAACGATTTCTGCTGACGCTGACAGGATCAAAGCAATTCAGGTAAAAGTACCCGTGGTAGCCACAGTTATTCAGAATATAGATCCTGATGGTAAAATGAATTTCATCGTTGAACCACCTGGACCTGAGGACGAACACGGTAAGTAAATAATAGTTTTTCTTATGATCTGAACATTCTGTTAGAGTAAAGAGAAGAAAGGATGAAATTTATGCAGAAAGAATGAAAAATATAGGAATCCAAGAAAAAATCTTTATTCGTATATTTAATCAAAAATCGCTTCAGTTTTCAAAATGCAAATTATTTAAATTAGCGTTTTAAATCTATAAAATCGCTCTGAAAAATTATCTGGTTTTAGTGCTGAGAAAAAGAAAAATTTTATAGTACGTTCTAAATCTATAAAGCTCCAAGTGTTAGCAAAACTGAAAATTCAACTAACAACAAATTTCATAAGTACCCGTTAATTGTTTCAGTAATGGTATTGTTTTTAGCGGAACGATTCCATTTCGCAATATATTTCCAAAAGGGCTTTTTAACGCGTCGTTGTCCGTCTATAATTGGCTCGTTAAAATAGCGATGTTTTTCAAAGTGTCGCCGCAATATGGCGTTTATTTGGTGCACTGTCGACAGAGAGCTTGGTCACGGCATTGGATTCTCAGTTCACGTACAGCGACCCGGCTAGAAACGAGCCCGATCGCCAGAATGGTCCTGTTGTGTCCTCGGCGATGGAGGATTGCAACGAACTGCTGGAACTGGCTGCCCAGGGTGGAATACAGTTCGTGCGCGCTACCGAGGATGGTCGTTACGAGGTGATGAATCATTCATCATCGATAGCAAGATTTTTCAGATTTGAGAACAGAGCTTTTGAAATTGTAAAATGAAATTCCTTTGAACGAAATATTATTTATTCGGAATGATATAACAAAAAATTATTAGATTTAAATAGATTTATGATTGGCAGGGTTGCGATATTACATTCGCTGAAATTATTTTCGTTTAAATTGGAAGAACGGAAAAGATGTTAATCTATTGATTTTTGGGAATAAATATGGAGAACGTAGCACGTTCATTAACACGTCCAATAATTAAAAATTGGAATATTTCCAGTCATAAAATTATTCCTTGTTGAGTTCTTTTCCATTCGTCGATCGTTTTGATGTAGTAATCCATATTATTTCTGGCTGTCGAATTTCTTGTACCCAGTGGTACGTGATTTCCGAGTATTTTAATTGGGACCAAAAATCTCGTTCTGAACATCTTTGATATCGCTTTGTAAATCGTTTTATTGAGCTAGCGTGCGAAGAATATTTATCGTATCAATTTCTATTCTTTTGTGAAATCACATGTCATATGAAAAATTAAATGTTAGCGGTATAGACGCACCAAGATACGATAAGACACCTAAATTTGAAATAACGGAATAAACTATAAAATTAAAAGCACGTTCATACCTAGTAAATGTTGGAAACGATTACGGAGTTACTATTGTGAACGGTTTTATTGTACCAATCAAGCGAACAGAAACGAAGAGGCTCTGTAAGCTTGATACATTGATATACAGCGCGATCCTCTCGCTAGTTAACTCAAAGGATATGCCGTAAATCACACATACTCGTCTTCATTTTATACGCACACATACATATAGCTGTCTCGGCCCTGATATAGCGATATCGGTCTCTGATGACAGATCACACATGATACGGCATCATCGCCACGATGGCAATGGGCGGCACTGTCTTTCAGTTAATTATATACATACCGAGAGGATCACTCTGTATTCCGATACTGTTAGAAAGATTAAATTTACAACTATTAACATTAACACTGCTGAGGACTAAAGCATAAAACTTGTGATAAATTTGTAAATTAAATTCTAAAAACTCGCCATCGATTGATGTTGCGGCACACAGGGGTGAAAGACATTCTTTTGCAGAAAATCATTTAAATCTTTTTAATTCTTTTGGACAATTTAATTACGCGCAACGATTCAATTAGAGCCCATAACAATTAAAGAATCGTTATTGTGAATAGTTTCATTGCTCCAATCATATAAATAATTAAAATATAAAAATTGGATTTACGTGGTATTCGTAAGATAAAAATTAACTTTAATATGATGATTAAACAATATATAGCTATAGATAAGCGGGTATGAAAATTAAAGTGACGTAGAAAAAGATTCTCTAACTGTTCTGACAGTATGAAAATATCCTCTTCGATTTCCTGCTTTCCTTCATTAATTATAATTTTATTTGATCATACGTATTTTATTCTGGCATTAATTATCCTTTATAATCTAGGTAATGACGAACAGCGAAGCTCGGGATCTGATGGCACAGAATTCACACGACGTGACCATTCTTGAGGGCGAGGATGCAGACGCGATCAATGTTGTGAATATGCGCGGTAACGGGGAAGTTATTATCGGAGATTCTGATAATCAGATCATGGTACTTGATTCTGCCTCCACGCAGAAATCTATGCCGATAGACGGCATTGAGATCCTAGAAGACAAAGACATTCGGATTCTCGATAGTAAAAGCCTCGACGATCGTTTTGTGGATGGCATTAGTTTCCTGTCGCAATCGAAGATCGATGATCTGATCTTAGGCCCAAAATCTTTGTCCATCGATGGTGGAGTCTCTGTTGGCGAACATGAAGATGAAGGTGAATTTCACTACGTTATTCTTTATTTCATTCCTTATTTTGTACTAAGTCCTTTATCATAAAATTGTTTTATTTTATTAATTTCTTGCACACATTACGATATTTATATCGTTATTCCACGAGGTTTTATTTCAATCATTTTAATATCATGAAACATTCAACAATTTTTTACGTTTATGTATTAATTTGTTGCATTATTCCCTTCACTAGTTTAATAATATTTTGAAGCAATTATATTTTTTTGTAATTTTTTTTAATGAGCATAAAATTGATTCAACTTCCTCGAAACAATAACATCGAATTTTTCGAATTGAACAAACCTTAATTTTCGTTGTAAAACAAGTTATAAGCTAAACCAATATTTATTACGTAACAACCTGATATTATTCGAAAATTTTCTTGAATTTTTATACAAATCTTGTATTGATATAATTCACAGCTATAGGAGTGCCTTCGAGCCAACAAGAATTAACAAATATTCTTAGTCATAGAAGCGACATTTCGACTCTGTCGACTGCCTCTCAGCCTTCGATATCGTCTTTGTTAATGAAAAATCATCCATCATTGTCAATTTTAAACGACACACTTCCATATTTGAAGAGCAATACCAGTTTAGCCGAAGATCTTAATATTCTGGGTAGTTCGACTATGGATGATCATCATTCCGTGTACGAGTCCAAGATAAAATTGCCCTGTGTTTTCGATAACAGTGAGCCTGATACTGGTTTGATACCCATTAGTCAATCGGACATGAAGATCCTCGGATCGGGAAGCTCAAATAAGGTAAAAGATTTAGACTTTCATTGTTTCATCGTTTATTTTAAACTTTTAGTTAATTTTACGCTCGTATTTTGATTATATTATTTGCGCAAGCTAGATACAACAAAATTTCTTACTAGTATTATTTTTGTTTAATTAAACATTTCCTCATTAGTGTTTAATTTTTTTAGGGAAGAATTTTCTAAGGAAAGATGAATTTTTCATTTTTTATTTTTTCGTCGTATATATTTAAAATATTAAAGTAGATAAGATGTTATAAAATATTAAAGAAGATAAGTAATACATATGTTGAAAAGTATTTTTAAATACTTAAAAAATATAGTATACACATTTGGAGTTATATTATTTTCCTATCTGTTGGAATTGTACTTAAATTAAATCTCCACAGATTAAAATATATCCAAAATGATTTATTGTTAGTATCTTCTTAATATGAAACATGCTATAATTTTAAGTAATTTTTAAATTTCCCAAGTAATTATTCTATTCCCACATTCGAATTTCACGCTTGGAATTCAAGGTTCTCGGTAGTAAATCAAATTGTCTACCGTCATCGAAATTGTTCTCCGGGTTGAATGAAGTGAAGATTCTGGGCCCGAAAAATCACAATCAAGAGATCATGACGTCACAGTATCAGGATCTAAAGTTACTTAGTCCGTACGAGCAATTTTTGAAGAACACCGCTTCGAACACTAATGGCTGCGACAGCGGCGTAGTCGCCACTTCCGGTGGATGCAGGAAGGAAGTAAAGATTTTAGGCAAGAAGTTGGGAACTGGCATTATTACCAGCACGGAGGAAGGCAACGTCGTGGAAGTCATCGAGGAGAAAACTAAGCTGGTAAGAGATTCCATGATTACCTTCAATTTGTTCGCTCGCTAATCGTATCGCTCTTTCGTACATCTTCCTGATCTTTAACGTTGTGTTCATTTAATATTCAAAATCTAGGATCAGCCGAGATCAAACTGGAGTTCTAAGAGTTAATTTTCCAGATAAATAAATGTCGATAAAAATGAGATATAAATATTTACAGATTTTTTGATTTTAAAAGAAGATATTTTAGGATTCGAACATTTTATTGGAAATTATGTTCATTTCCTTTTAAAAAACTAAGTTCACATACATTCCTTGTAACGTGATAAATTGATAAGAAAATAACGTGACTTAAAAAAATGATAAATTTACTGATCCATGTCTAATCGAGGAATCAAGCGCTCCAATTTTGCCTTTAACTTTTTTATATGGTTTTATTCATCTCTTCGACATCAATCTACTTTATTACACAAAACTATATATGCATAAAGCACTGTAAATTACCGAGACAAATAAGAACGCAGGAAGAACACAAAGAGCAAGATTCACCATTATAACTATAAGAAATTCAACATCAAGAATCTTCATGAATTGCATTCACAAACATTCAGTTTTCATCACACTTTTAAAAATAATCTTCAACATTTATCTACTCGATAATGTGTACAAAATGAACAAAAAAAAAAAAAAAAGACCAGGAATCTTCACTAGCTGCACTCGTCAACTTCAACCTCATCATACTTTCAAAATAATTCACGATCTTCTCTCATTCAACAAAATCATAAGAAATATATTAATTATCAATCAACCAAGAAAAATATTAATTTTTTGAAGATGATGGACTGCGCAGGAGGGCTTTGCAACAGCTCCGACAACACGGTGATCTCGTCGCCCCGGTTGGACAGGCAGATCAGGGAAAATGGTGGTCCAGACAACTTCTTGCTCCAAGTAAAGAAATTCGATTACGCTTATGATTCATAGACAGTTGAAACAAAGAATATTTCCCTCGATCTGTGCAGGCTTGTAGCCCATGCGACACGGACTTTTTGAATTTCGAGAATCGTTTGAAAGACACGTCGCCGGCTGGCCATTTTGAACGAACCCAAAAGGATTCGAGGGACAGTTTCAGCTCCACTGGCGGTCTTCCCGATCTCGATTGATCAAGAATTCGATTTGGCCCTCCGTTTCACTCTCTCTGTTTTCTCATTGAAAGTTTCAGACGCTGTACGAGAGGAAATGTCACCACGAAATCTCTCAATGGCCGTGAAGAATGGATGTGATTATAATCACGCATGAAATTAAAATTTCATCGGTTCTTCGTCGGTTTTTCGTCAGTTTTTCGAACGATTTCGAAGGACTCGTACAAATGGCAGCAATAGGATTCACTCTTTTTTTTCTCATTTTTATAGTTTTTTTAATTTTTTTTTTTACATTAGAATTTCCGTATTTTAGGATCGTGAGGTCTTAAAGAGTTTCGAATTCTTGTGATTTTATTCCGAACGTCTTACAGTTAGTTGAGGCGAGGGTTATTCTCGATAGCTCGTACTGATTTTTCTTCGCTTCCTTTCAAGGTGTTTTTTGTTGACTCGCGAAACGAGTAAATTTTAACACTAGGGAAAATTGCGGGAAAGACACTGGAACGCTTTTAATCGATCGGATTCTAAGAAAAATATAGGTAACCTCGAACGTTCGCGAGGAATTTATAAATTTAAAAGGAACGCTAGCGTTAGACGACTAATTTATTTTTTTAATTTTAGAATATTTCTAAGCGACGGACAACAATTTCATTGAGATTCGGGAATTGCTAGGTTTTTCGTGGCTTCCTGAAGTGAAAGAAAGAAAATAAGATAAAAGGAGGGAAAAGAGGGAGAGAAAGGGGAAAAGAAAGAATGTTAATGAAAAAATATTAGTAAAGGACTTTTAGCAGAATGTTATAGCACATGCGTGAGAATTTAAATGAGGTTCGTAATTTTATGGGAAATGCTAATGATTTTACTTACGGATGAGAAAGTTGTATTTTTGCGCGGCGTCCAGGCCGACAGCTTGTAAATTTTAATTCGCGTGCACGTGCTCGCGTCCCTTATGTTCAAGTACGCATTGTTCATTTTCCGGGTTTCTATTTTAACTTGGCCGATTACATTGTATAAATTCGAATAGTATTTTATATTTGAATTTCGAGGTTGGAGAATAAAATTATATGCAGAAAATTATCTACTGTTGTAAAATTTATTCGTATCGCTGTATTCATGACAAACAGCAAGATTTATTTAATTTACGCACATGTACTGTACGTTTTCCGTTTAAAATACCATGCCTGAATCAGAGATTATGTTTCTTGTTATTCTATTACAGAGATAACAAATAATATTGGAAATATCGTTGGTATATTTTTATTGATCTTTTTGCATAAATGCAAAAATTTGAGATTGTAATGTTAATATTAAGATTGACCTTTTTTCCTGAAGATTTGTATAAATGGATGATTTATCATATATTTAAAACGACATAGTGATTGAAAATTAGAAGTACACTTCGTACATAATCTGGACAAGAATTTGTGGCTTATCCTTATACATTGAACTAAGAAATTTATCTAACGAAAACCACAAAACAAAATGATCGAAACTACTTACTAAAACTAATGAAATATCCAAACCACCGTATGTTTCACTTTGAAAGCTAAGCTTGCTCCAAAGGGACGCACGCATACATATATCTTCCTTTTCTCAAGATTTTTCCCTGGTGTGGTCGTTGATCCGACACAACACGTGTCACTGTCGCTTTCCACTTTTCACGTGTACGGCTTCGTGATATATGTAGTTTTTTTTCCTTCCGACACCCTTTTTTCCGGGAAACCCGAGGGATCGGTGGATTCGATAAAATTTACTCGACAGAAGGTGACGTTCACCACGCGAACTTCTAGCCACCTTCATTTCCGGCTGTGTTCTCGTTCTTCGTCGCACTGGTGTCACCTACGAGGCGGACTCAAATCAAGTTGGGTTAGGTCCGGGATCCAGACAAAGGGAAGCGTCACGGGAAAATTTCTGGCGGTCTGAACAGCTTTCCCTATTCCTGTCTTTCTCATTCTCCTTTATATCGTTCCTCTAGCGCTGGTGCTGATAACGTCGAAACGTACGGCGATTTCGTTTCCTTGTTCCGGATGGATTTAATAGCATCCGGAAACGAAATTAGCTGTGTTGTTCGTGACGTAATTGGAGCGAAAAGTTAGGTATTCGATGTTATTTTAATTTTCTTGTTTTTGTTCTTTCTATTCTTTTCTTCTTGGTAAAAAGTGTAGGGTAAAGTTTACGCTAGACGAATTATCGCCATAATTTAGCAGCATTAGTTATTCTGTATGTTTTGTATATTTATAATGATATTATGTAGGCACATGAATATGTAACAAAGCATCTGTAGGTATATAAACCTATGGAATTGTAAATCAATCAAAATTGTAATGATTGCGCGTCCCTTATCCACATAGGGCTTGAAGAAATGAAAATATGTACATATTAATATTCGAGATGCCAAGGTTTCTATCTTTTTCTTCTCTTACCTTAAACGGAGCGTAGAGAAACTGCTAGCTTCCTTCAAACATTACAAATTGCTGAATGATTATTTTCTTCTCAACAAAAATAACGATAGCTGGATTATAAATTGCAATTAATGCTTCTCGTACTAAAATTCTATAGAATGATCTATTATTCATATGGAACTCTATCACCTGGAAGCTAAACGAGCCAAAACTCTGTTATTATATTCATTTATAATTATTATATTGTCTAATCTGCTATTGTTTTATACTCCATTATATATCATCAAACTATACAAAAAGAGGAGAATTTAATACCATTACAGTTACCATAGATAAACTTCAATTCTCCTGAACGAACTTCCATATTGGGCGTGCACGTGTTTGACGAATCGAGGGGAATCGACCGTGAGCCGATTCGAAAAACTTTTATCCGCCAAAATTGTGTGAACGAATCGACGTAACGCCATTGACTTCTTCGTTTCGTCTCGCTTTTCGCCTTTACAAGGTGTTCTTGACTTGCGCGCGGGCGTTCGCTCGCTTGCTCGCGTGTTCACGTGGAGACGTTACCCGTGGAGCGTTCACGGAGGGAGATCGAATTTGCGAAATGGCTGTGTACGAGGGTTGAATTTCTGACGAGGTAATTCGCGGGGGAAGCGTAGCAGACCGACGTCCCCGCGTAGAACGGAAAAAGTTGTAAGGGTGAGAAATTCAAAGTGAATTCCACTGAAATAGGCGTCCCGACGATTCACTTCGTTACGGGTGACAAGTTATCAGACCTTTCTTGCTAGAGCATCGTTCAATGGACGGAATGATTTTCGTCGTTCTTCCCTGTCGATGCTTTTTGACTATACAGGGTGAGACATTTTCACTCGTAAGTGGATATTCCAATCATAATATTTTTCGTACGATGTCATTTTTCGAAGCGTTAAATATATCATTATTTGTTATTATAAAGAAGCTGTATAACGAGATGAATTATTAAGAGATGAAAAATTAAGACCGAAAATAAACCATTTGTCAAATTTAATATTACTCACATGCTTATACTCATATTACATGTGTGTACATTATTTCTTGTAGAAAATTAAAAAATATATTGTTTTCTTTGGCTTTAATAAATTTGCGATTTTCTATCTAATGGAAAATATATTATCGTGTAACAGTCTAGTTATACAGGGTGGTTGGTAACTGGTGATACAAGCGGAAAGGGGGTGATTCTACGCGAAAAAAGAAGTCGAAAGTATAGAATAAAAATTTTTTGTTTGAGGCTTTGTTTTCGAGAAAATCGACTTTGAATTTTCGCTCGGTACGCGTGCGGTACGTTATAAGGGATCTCACTGTAGATCTTTGTCTCGATGGAAAAATTAAAAAAAAAAAAATAAAAAAATGTTTATTCTATATTTTCGACTTTTTTTCGCGTAGAATCACCACCTTTCCGCTTGTACCACCAGTTACCAACCACCCTGTATACATATTTATCAGCGAATATAGCTCAGTATGTTGTATCTACTTATATACATATGTTATGTGCACGCATTATCTATGTGACCTTATCGTTTGATTTTGTATCGAAAAAGATGAAATATAACTTTGCTCGTTAACGAGGATCGACGTTGATGTGGTGTAGCCAGAATTTTGCCAAATAGGAATTAAATAGAGTCGTTTGGGAAATGTAATTGGCGAAACTTAATTACGAGGCCCTGACTTCGATGCAAATTGCTTTTGCACGACATTTGTGCCCATTTCAAAATGGTCCACTTTCGAAAGTCGATCTCGCTCGTCACGATACTAAAATTATTTCCCCTTTATTACACGCTCGTTATTCGATTATTATTTTACACCAATCCAATCAGTCATTTGTTACGCATTTTTCGAACCAGTTAACGAACATTTTATTTATCGTCCGATTCAATTATCGTTGTACAATTGCTTCAATTATCCTGAACTATTTATCGTTTGTGTATCATGATAAAAAAAAAAGAATTAATTATGTCACACGATCGAATAGAGTCATCCGTTCTACGTCGAGCCAACGATATTTGCATGCAATCTGATTCCCGCGATGCGTGTCGCGTTAATCAGGTTACATGAATTAAGTTGCCCCCTGTTATTTAACATTCATTGGTTGATCGATCGACCTTGTTTCTGACCGGTCATTCTGTCACTGGATAGCGTCACTAACATATTTACCAACAATATTCATAAACAAATAACTCGGTATTCTCTTTCGTCGGTGGTTCGATCAGTCGAGGGGACGTTGTTAGATACTCGACCCATAATCCTTTTTCTAACGATGCAAATGAGGCTTTGAAATAGTAAACCATGTATGCAAACAAAATAGAAGTATAAAGAAGAATAGAAGAATTTAAAAGAACGATTTAGCTCTAATCTTTAAATTTGCGTTTTAGAAACGTACGAATTATATAAAATTAAAAAAAAGTAATGAAAAAAGAAAGAAGGAAAGGGAATTAAGGGAATAATAAGAAAATAGAAGAGATAAGAAGAAAGTGATTAAGTATAGGAGAGTAGAAAAAAAAGAGCGAGAAGAACAGGAGCATCGTGGTTTTCCACGGGGCGAAAAAAGAAAGGTAAATTCGTCGGTAAGAAACTGTGCGCTAATTAAGGCTGTTTCATCAGAGATTCCCTTTTTCGAGGGGGCTGGGGCTCGGCTTTTAAATAAATTATACCACGTTAAAAGCCTCTTCGCACTTCCTCGGATAATCCATGGGTTCGTTTCGCCTTGGAACTTGCACTCTAGGAAGGATTCCAGCGGATAGGAAATGAGCTAAGCCTTCTGGTTATAGGTGTATCATAATGCAAGTAATAACGCGAGTTGTCTCGGTGAATTACTTTCTGCCTCATTTAAATGGTAAGATGGATGAATCGGACATTTATATGGTTTACTAGACGTATTTTTGTTAGAATGTAACGTTCGTTGTTTAGAGAATCTTTAGAGAATTTAATAAGACTAGTGGAATGATCAAGTTAAACGTCAATGAAAATGCGTGTTAAATAATTCGTTCCGTTTGCTATATCCTTCAAGTGTTATATTTTTTTTGTAAAAAAATTTGTGATTTTGTCTTTTGTAAGATTTTGATGTCGCGGTTTCTGAGTGATACAATATTTCCTGTTAAGTTTTGAAACATAAAGATTACTAAATATTCGTTAACTAAAAATTATACTTTGCCTATTATCCTGAAATAAATTTTTTCAAATGTACTTTAGAATAGATACGTAGAATAGAAGTTTTTAAGTTCAATTTTCAACAATTATAAGAAATTTTTAAATATATAACCTTATAGATGTTTTACCAACACACACGCATCACACGCCCCTTATCATGTTAATTTCGACCAACGGGGTTTGTAAATGGATGTTTCTTGGGCCATCGGATGCATTTCTAGACAATTCGGTGTGGAAGCAGTCGGGGAAAGGTACGAATTCTTTGCGATTACAGTCGGGAAAAGGATCGAGCGGAATTTCTTTTCCCTAGTTTCCCTCGAAATGCCGAGTCGAAAAGACGATACCTTTAACGCTAAAATTATTTCGACCGACAAAAATTTCAGATAAATCTGTTTTTTATAGAAGTGGCCTGTGAAATTCGGAAAATCGTGCCACAGAAATTTTTGCTATTTCCGATTCAATAGTCTTTCCATTATTTTTTCAATATATATGAAATTCTAAAGTATTATGAATTTTATCTCTGTAAACCATAGATTTTGATGCTATACTATTCGTATTTTAGCTTTTTAAATAAAATTTGTTTTTTACTTGTTAAGATTTGGATAAATTTAACTGTTTGGATTTAAAAATTATTGCAATTTGCTGTTTAATCTCTAAGCCTCGATGAAGATAAAGATTAAGCAATGCAAATTTAAAATATACAAAAATAACAGTATTGGACGTTATAATACGAGATGTGGTAAATAGAAGCATTGAATATATCGAATTTAACTAAATCTAGCAACAACTAAAGCACCTTAGAAAACCTATACAAAGTTTCATGATTGACTAAAATGTAAGAAAATTTCTAAAAAGAATATTTTACGAAATGTTGAGAATAACGAATGTGAGACAGGCTGATGTATAACAAGAGCACAAATCAGACATGGGAAGAGGTAAAATAAAATCGTCGTTTGCTCTGTGTAAAATGCAACATACGGGGGATACGGGTTGACGAGACGGATGAAAAGCACACGGAACGACGGTATTGTTGCTCGTAGAATTGTAGATTACTTTTACGATTCACGATCTGCGTGGTTAAAGTAACAGAAACAGTCCGGGTTACCGTTAACCGTTATGTTGGTACATAAATATAAAACGAGTCCTCCGTAGCCGAGTCGACTATCAAGTAGTAAGGATGGATGCCAAGTCGATCGTCGAAATATTGCGGCCTGTACCGGATTCAATGTTGCGAATAAATTTAGGCGCGGCTGTTTTATTATTTCAAACCATCTATAAATACGTTTTCTTCCATTCTTTGTTGCCTCTTGGAAAAAATAATTATCTTTGCGAACCACGAACTGGTCAAATAAATCTCTATCGAGGTTTCAGATTTATCAGTCTGATAAGAGGAAGAAGAAGGATAAGAAGAAGGAAAGATTTTTGATAATAGTATGGAGATCAAGTCATAAAAGAAATAATCGTTGATTTTGGAAAAAGTACGCTTCTCAGATTGCAGATTCGATATTAAAATACGTACGAGTATTTTTCCCCAGTTACTCCTTTAATATTTCATTCTCTTTCCAGGCGAACTATTTTTTACATATATATCTTTACGTTCAGATTATTTGCCGATTGCTCCATCCGTACAGAAAAGAGAAAATACACATGAATTGGGTTGAATGAAAAGTGATTCTTCAAACGACTTGCACAAATTTCGATCTAAACGAAACCAGATTCAGAGTGATTTCACCGTCAATTATGGAAAAACTCAACGAGCGTAACGAATCGTAGTTTACGAGCACTTTTGTTCAACGATTGTCAATTATCACGTTTGTTCCCCATTGTTTCGCTCAAAATCACACTATCGACGATTTGACGAATAATTTACGCATCAGTTACAAGTTTCGTATCGGCAAAGGAATAATATTCAGCGTTTCGGTAGTAAAAGTCAGCACTAGGTGCTGACTCGAGTCTTTCTTCCCTATTCTTTTTTTGTCTTTTTCATTCTTTTAATAAATTCGAAGAAAAGAGATACGAAGGACTGCGGCATCCCTGTGGGAAGGTTATTTAGATTTATTCGCGAATCCTCGAGCCGACGATATTTTCCCCGAGTGCACGTGCCAATACCAATAGGCGGAGTGGTTAATACCGTCTGCCCTGGCATCTATCCTTG
This sequence comes from Bombus bifarius, assembly GCF_011952205.1. Classification (NCBI taxonomy): domain Eukaryota; kingdom Metazoa; phylum Arthropoda; class Insecta; order Hymenoptera; family Apidae; genus Bombus; species Bombus bifarius. The sequence goes on from NW_022884484.1 coordinate 1,840,489, forward strand.
CTACTTGATAGTCAGCTTCCATTCGAAAGCTTCGTCTTATACCGCGGCCTATACAGTAATCCTAACTCTCATCCGCTTTTTTCTCGATCCCTGCATCGCGGTCGGGCTTCCTCTTGCCATCGAACTCGATGGTATAAATGTCGTTGGTGTTTCAAGAATTTCATCTCGATTAAGTTCTCCGTCCATTTGATAGAAATATTTCTATCCAAATCGTTCGTACACTATGTCATTTGTAATTACGAAAGTAACGAAAATAAAAATGATTGTAAAAGAAGAGTGACAACTTCAAAGCTCGAGGTAGATTCTCTTGTTGTTTAAAATATTTTTATTTGAATATCCTTTATTGATAAAAATAATTTCTTTCCATTTTTTTGAGAGTATCAATTCAATAATTATTAATGTTTTTAAATTTAGAAGCTTCAAAGTTACTGGTCCAGACGAGAGGAACACATAATATTGTAATAATATAATTTTCATTTAGTTTGTTGTATCGCTCGTTCTTACGAATTCATATATTTATCGCTTATTTTTGAAACAGTTACATCTTTCACTATAACATATTGTTCTCTGCGTCAACTACGAACTATTCCTATCCATTAAGTGATATTTGTTTTAAAATTTCGTTACCTTAATATCATTCACTTTCGAATATCGCGAAATAGAATTGGAAAATGCTTCCACGATCGGGTAAGAGACGATGGCGTCATTTCGATGTCAGTGAAATGAACAGTTTTTTTTTGACACGCTTAACGTTTAATATTCATATTTCAATTCCGATAGAGCGTCTATTCCAGGGGGTAAAGTTTCTTCGTTGATCCCCGGTTCGGCTGACCGCAGGAATTTCTTGTTACACCGACGAAATCACAGAGAGCTGGTTCCTCCTGACGATAGCAGGCTCGATTTTGTGGAATATCCGGATATTCCAGCGTTTTATCGATGTCTCCTCCGCGGTAGGTCACGCGTCACCCGAGTAATGTCTGAAACTACCGTAGTCACCTGTGGAAGTTAGATAATTTTCAATGATAGAAATTGATTCCTGAACAAAAGCATTAGGATTCATTCTCGTTAATCTTCCTTTGGAATCATTAATAAAGGAGCTTTTACTACTAATTGAGGTCTGCTCTGTCCTTTCGTACAATATTCGACATAAGTGTGGGAATATTAGTGTTTTTTTACATGTTTTTATGTTTCTTCGTCGCAATATAAATTATTTAATGAAACAAGCTATAAATTATAATTTATCATTGTTGAAATGGTCACCGCTTCTAAGAAAACTCTACGTCTGGTCTTTTTAGTTTTCTCGAGCACTGAAGCCATCGACAGCGTATAGACAAAAGACGAAGACAGACTATAAACAGGCGACGTTGGCTTCGGGGTCTTCAGTTATTGGGTAACACAGCTAGCGTGCGGATCTGGGCCAGCTCAAATTGTATTCTTACTTATAATTACGCTTCTATTTAAATATATTTTCTACCTTACAATTTATCCACGAGTTTCTCTGTTTATACATCAAACAAGCTCAACAATCATTATCACCGCGTATTTTAAAAAGAATTCTATACTTTTACTAGTGTACGTACAAAATTAACGAATCTTTAGAATTCAATGAAAATTCAGTTAAAACTTAGAAAGCACTCATGCAGTAGAAAACTGATTTTAATTGCAGTTGATAAAAATAGAAAGCAAAAGAATAGCAAACTTTTCAAGATAAAAGTTTCGTCTATGAAATATTCATTACAAGGATGCAGTTTCAAATGAATATTCTTTTTCCAGTACTGGACATTTCTTTTTCAAGAGAACCCTTAGAGGGCGCAGCTAAGTCACGAAGGCTCCCGCTTCCCTTGCATCTCGACTGACGCGCGCCCTTTTGTGCAGGACACCCGATATATCACGATGATTCTCCGCGAGCACGCCTTTACGAGCGGTGCAAAAAATTTATAACCCCAAGATGGAATTGAATTTCCGGTCGGCGCTGGCCGAATACTGATTACGCCGCACTTTATACACCTTCCCCTTCCCTGTAACCCTCCTACACCTTCCTTTTTGCGGCCTTAATCGTTTGGCACGATTGTGCAACGCTGACTTCCGTCTACGTTGGTTTTGCGACGTTTCGTTCCTCCAGGCCGTTGCTCATTTCTGCTTAACGAACGAGAGCTCGATGACGGTTGTTAGCCGTCTCTGATTTCATTGCGTCAAAAGAGCTGTGTACTTACATAGTGCTTCATCGTAAAAGTTTTACCAGTTTAGAATCTCGTAAACATTTTATTTGACAACGTAAATGTATGCGGCTGACAATTTTATTGAAATTTTTCGTAAAGTAAAGAGATTCTAAATGAAGCTAAACAATTATAAGTAAATTAGGTAACAGTAAAATCCTGGAATTGATACATACAAGTAGCAGAATTTGGAAAGTTTGCTTTTCAATAATTATCCATATTGTGCTCTATATCATTCGTTGTTATTTATTGAAATCAGTTCACGATTTTTTTTTATTTGCTAAACTATGATATTATGAAAGAACTGTCAGTAACGGAATTTTACAAGTTAATAGAAATTATGTTCAGGTTAAAATTTAAACGACCGATTCTATTATCCTTTATTATCTTCCTTTGATACTATTCTAATCACTTAAACGCCCAATTCGGTTAATACAGACTCTCTCCTACAATGATCCATCAATAATAGAAAAGTGACACGATATTCCTACTTATCACGCGAGTCACTTAAATCTCGGAAACGTCCCTCGCTCGTTCTATTAAAAGCCTGTCCGTGATAATTTCAACTGGCGACAGGAATGATTGCCGGCGAGTACTTGACTAGGGGTTGGGTGATTCGAGGAAAAATGAATTTTCATTATTAAGTATCGAGCTTAATCCGAAAAACGGCTGCTTAATGGGTCGCTGATGAAAAATTTTAAATTATTCCAGGACTATTATAGCCGGGGTCGGTCGTAAAATTTCCATCCCCACGGTGTTATCGCGATTACAAGAAACCAGCTTGTTCCACCTCAGAAGCGAGCAGCCCTTACATTGAGCCGGTTAAATCGGAGCATTAACGGCGATGTAACATGACACATCAAGAATTGAAATTCCTCCCTTTCTCGTTCAATTATAAATTAGCTAATGAACGAAGTGCTTTATTGATTAATTTCCAAGCGTATCGAGGTTTGGGTGTACTAATAACGAAAAGTATTACATTAAATTTCGAATTAATCCATCTCGTTATTGTTTTTACCGAGCGAATTTATTACTTAACTCTCAACAACTCATCTTTGAAAGCATTTGGAATTTTTATTTCAGTATCACAATCTGCTGAAGAATTTTACAAGTTCCCGCAATTGACTAGGTACTCTCAATTATAAAAAAATTTTTCAATCAAGTATAAAATATATAATTCAGAAATTTGTACAAGACAGTAATTTGATATAAATATGTATAATTACCAAACATATACCATAATATGAAATTCCCAAATAATATATAAATAATATACTCTAAAAGATTACACGTCAACGATAATGCCGAGTATGTGAATATCTATAGTTAAAGGATTAATATTGATATTATGGGAAGTGATTTTTGTCGAGTAAGCTAGGTGTGTCGGTCGTATGGAAGGATCAAAAATACTCATAGTATACACGACTTGCTGACTCATATACAAATTGTCAGAGTGCAGACAGCTAAGATTTTATGTCTAATAAATTCTTTCTATTTTTTTAAATCTAAATAAACTCTATATCGACTATTCTTTGTACACAAGCTGTGTATCGAATTCGTAAAATTTAAATGGTTGATAATATGGCCTCGATGAACCACGGCAGCGTCGAACATACTTAGCCAGCTATTATTCGGTGAAATGACCAATATCGGGTAGGTTACATCATGGATTCGCGGAATCGTTGCTATTTTCATTGCGGATCATCGGATGACGAAAATTGCGACCCTCGATGATGAATTATGGAGGCTTGAAAAGGCCGGGGAGCTGGCTCTTAAAAGGCAGCTATTAATTGTACGATAGTAACGGTGACGTTGAAAAAGACGTGTAATACTGGTGGTCTGTGAACAGATGTAGAAAACATTGGCGTAAATTATGTAACCGCGGTCGGGATTTTGCCAGGTTTCGCAATCGACCGACCGCCGTCTGGAATAATTTGCAGCTGTTTTCAGGACTTTTGGAAGAAGAATAAGTGTTGATGATTAATTCAAGGAATTTTTCTGACATTTTTATCACGAAGAATTATTTGTTCTTAATTCCTACTATTATACATCTCTTAATTGGGGTTGAGAATTGAGAATTCTCCAAATAGCTGAATAAGAATTTCTCTAAATTTTCAATGGATTAAGGGCAGATACAGGTCTTTCTACACATCCATATTTTATTTAATTTTATTTAAGAAAAGTGTCATTTGGCGCAAAAATAAAAGGTTTTCTAGATTTTAACGATTCCTATTAACACCTAGTGTACTTATACTATGTGTGTATCGCGTTTATACGAACCGTGAAAATAATTAATAGCGATAATCTAGAAGGTGCATGTAGACCGCCAGATGGTGAGTTTAATAAGTCAAATTAAATTGGATTAAGAGGAATGGTACCATTTGTGCAATGCCCGAGAATTTTGAATATTATATTAAGAATTTTCTGTGAGTCTGTGTCGAAACAGCTGCGAACTGGTTTAGGTACATCACCGATATAAAACCGGAAGTGAAGCGGGCGGCTTTTCGCAGCTTCAACACGCTTGGCACACTTTTAATTAATCTTGATCCTTTTGACAGTAGTTTTCAGCAACACATATACTAAATTAAACCGCATCAAACAGAAAAATTGATTACTCATTCTTTTTTTTTCGCACTTTACGTATGTTTTTACACTTTTTATACTTCCTTAATATCCAAAGTCTCTTTCTGTGTTGGTGCAAAAGCTTTTTTTCTAATACCTCTAAGATCTCTAATACCTGGAACTTCTACATTCAGCAGCTTCATAGACTTTGACATCTTCTTCCTTGTGTCTGGCTCCTTGACTTTTCCACTCTTCCATCCTGTCGCCTGTTCCTGAAGCGTATCAAAGTTTCGTGCGTTCTTTCGGCTTGGTCGCTCCTTGTCGCCTTGATTTCTCATCCTCATAACATTAACTTTCGTCGTTCTTGTTTGCTGTTGCTGACTTCTTACTTGTCGTTGGCTTCTTACGTTCCTCTTTCTTGAGCTACATACACCGTTGCGTTGATTGAAGTTGACTCAACAAGAACGTTCGGCATTACACTCGTTCTATTAGAAACACACGAAAGTTCGTTAAAGCTGACGATTAAATTCTCCAAAAGACCTTGTTTTTATATCTTAACTTCATTGGTATATTTGGCGGCTTTTATCAAATTTGCAGAACTTTTTGCAGAAAAAAGAAACGAATTTGGTTAGGAAAAGTTCGTGAGTCATAAATAATAACTTTCACTGATCTGTCAGTGTCACTAAATCCAGCGAAATAGATTCTATTACGAAGTAGACTTTTAAGTAAGTACCATAATTTCGTTTTAATATTTCAGTCACACAATTACAAATGTCAAATTGTAGGATACACGATCGTACAGTTACCGCGATAAATGTTAAATTACACGATATACAATCGTCAACGTGTGATCTCCAATCTTTAATCGATATTCATTGTCGACGCCGCGGTGTTGCAGAAATATTATCCAGTAATGCGTTGGACAGAGTCGGCTAATTTAAAAGTAGATCGTTTGACATCGGTGGCCTCGATCGTACAAGCGGTATAACACCACTGTCTGATCGTATCAATCACATCAGAAACAAGCCAGTCGATACTACGCGTTACCGTAATAGTGTGTCCACGGGTTTATTGCCTCGTAGCCGGCCCTGCGGATAATGCCAGTTACATTTTGACGACGCGCTTTATCGCCAGCCATTTCGATTTAACCGCAGTCATCTTTAACCCGCAAACACTCTCTTTTTCTTCACTCTGCAAAATAGATAGTATGGTTTTGCACAGTATGGTATTAGGGTAGTATGATATCGGATAGTATGAACAGGCGGGAAATATTATTTTCCTAGCATTTTACTTTACACGCCTTAAACAACCCTGAAACTTTCCCCTTTTCACTTTTTAGGTATTTCCGTTGCAAGCGGAGGTGTAGTGGAAACGTAATAGAGTTTAAAGCGCAGTATAATTATTGGGTTTCACAACAGAAAAGTACCAGAGAAGAGGGACAAAAATCGAACGTTATCATATTGAAGTCTCTTTTCAAGCTTTTAGACGTAATAAAACTTTCTAATAGATCTAGTAACAACGAGCATAATGATCGCGACGTTAGATGATTCACACGGTTGATTAGTACGAATTTCATTCTTACGACTGTAACATTGTAGCATTGTTCGTATGGATGTAACGAGCAAGTTTAGTTCGAATAGTAAATTCAGTTTCGATTCTTCGAATTAAAAATCAGTAAATACAGATAATATAATATCTCTTGTTAATTCTTCCCAGGGTGTCGAGCGGAAAAATAAATAAATGTATCTAGTACTTGAGGAGTTTCTAAAGACAATCAGCACGATTGACAAGGCGTCAAAAACTAGCATTCAAAATGAGAAACTTACAGACGGAACTTTCCAACCTACGTGCAAATGACGAACGCTTCATTCTCGAAAACAGTGACCACATAATTACTCATGGTAATTGTGTGGTACTTCGTAAGGCAGAGAAATAATTTCCTGGCTTATCGTTGAACTAAACGATGGATTACCTATCGGATATCGTAGTGACTATCTGAGCAAAAGAGTTATGGATCTGATCAGATTTCGGTCCATTTCACCGGCTTGCACACACGGTATTCTGTCTCGGAACGTCGGCGTATGGTAATGTTATTCGTAATGCGTATGCGGCCAGTCGGATCTTGTTATAGGTCGCATTTCGATCCCGACCTTCCGGCTGGCAAGATTTGTAGAAGTCGTCGAATCCGATCGGTACGCTTTTTGTCAAGCCGTTTATTTATCGACACTTGCCCCAGCGTTTGCGGCCACGTTTAATCCTCATTTGCAATTTCGATTCGGCCCGAGTAAATTGAAGTGCTTGCACTCGCGGATATCCAGCTTCGTTTCCTCCTCTGTATCTTCATTTCTCTTTAAGTAACTTTATACTTAAGCTTATACAGAGAACGTCCCTCGTAAATGTTACGAATTTTGGAATTTTGTGATAAAATTCTACCGGCGTTAGAGCAGTTGTAGAGCGAATTACGAGAGAAAAAAATAAATAAAGAAAGAAAGAAAGAAAGAAAGAAATGGGAAGTTATTTCTTTCAGTGAGAAAAGATTAGGAATGTCAGATGAGATGCGGATCGTTTACGATTAATATTCCATTTAATAAGATTTTATTAAGATAATACGAGCATGTTTTCAGTAATCTGGATGGTAATTCGTAAAGGTTTCTTTCTTCCCTCGCTTATATACTTTTTCATACATCTTTCATTCTGATACCTTTGGTACAAGTATCATATTTTAGTCCGCGCGACGGTAGTTCTAGTGTTAAAAGTCTTGAATGAGTTGTGTGGCAAAATATATAGACTCTACTTTGCTCTTTCTTGTCATTACATTTTCTTTTCCTTTTGCTCTCTTCTTTTCTTTCCTTCTTGTCCTTCCTTCTCTTGGTCTCTTTCTTTCTTCCGTACACTACTATTTCCCACTTTCCTTCTTTTTCTTTCTTATTATATTCGATTTGTCTAAAAGTTGGTTTATTTTTAACATTGATATTCAAATATTTGATATGAAAATTTATCCTATTTCCTTTTGCATTACTTGAATAATTTACTTACCGTTATGCCATTATAGCGAGATTATGCGAGGAAGGATTGACGAAACCGCGTTACCAGCGACTTGTTCCGCTAATGTATACTCCCATACATTCTGTATAGCCCCGCGAGTGGAAATTACATCATTCGTAATTCATCCTACCTGACTTTCTTCTTACACCCATTAGAGATTCTGCACTTGATCCTGTAGTTTCTCTCTATCTCTGAACGAAAACTTTCCTACGAATTTCAAAAGTTGCGGCGGGGTATGCCGTCGATGCTGAATTTTTCAGGATCCTCGAAACCAGTTACAACAAACCTGATAATAAAATATTTCGACTCGTGTGATCGTGAAATAATCGACGAGCGTTGTCGACGGTGAAAAGAAGAAAAAAAGGAAGGACAAGAGGAACGGGAAGGAAAGGGAGGAAGTGACGAAGAAGAAAATTGAAAATAAAGGAAAGAGACGAGGGGAAAAGGTGGATAAAGCAAATTCACGTGGGAAAAGGTAGGGCGAAATCGAGGCTGGGGGTGAAATGGAGGGACAGGAGCTGCTTGGTACACCACGCGCATCGGATAAATTTTCAATCGGACAAATTCTGAAAGAGCGGTCTCCCTCTCCTCCTCTGCACGCGAGCGAACAAGTTTAAAAATCGATGGAGTCTCGAGTAACTCCTCCTCCCACCACCTATTCCTCTTCTTTCGCGTTTCTCTGAATAGAACAGAACCTACGTACAGCACGGGGGTGACAGGATGCGTACAACTCGTGACATAAGCTATACGTTATGTTACTTCTTTCTTCTTATTCTAATAAATATTTATGTTGTTAGCTCTCTAATCAACGATATTAATCCTGAAATGGTATCGTTGACTCATAAATCAGCACCACTGATCTGAATTATATTATATTTAATTTAATTAAAGTACACGTATAGATTTATTCGTTATTTTTGTACTTTTCGCGGTATCCTTTCATATACATTTTATTTTGATTTCTTCCATACAAGTTTTATACCTTACTCGTCGGTAGTTGTAGTATCAAACTGAACATTCTGCACATACAGGCTGTTGCTGGTTTATCGAACTAGTCTCGTTGGAAATCAACGATCCATATAAAAACCACGCGAAGCATCGTCCCTCTAGAAATTTCATCGTAATATGTTTTCAGCAAAGAGCTCGCTTTAGACCATGAAAATTTTTATTAATAAGAGTGAAAAATATTATTATTTGAGGAAGCAAATCGAATAAACGTTGTTTTTCGGTGGAAACAGCGTTAAATTAAAAGGTTTTCCGAAATTTTTTCGCGTAAATCTTATTTCCGTGGAGTGTATCAGGTAGATCTCGAGTATTGGATGGTTCGACGCTTCAAAATTTCGGATGCAGCCCACGTAGACGCTAAAACGCCCCCATGATTCAATTCGCATCAGCCATCCCTCCGTATTCTCCCCTTTGCAACCCCTTTTCGTGCGCATCTTCGAACGCGAGCTTTTCAGTCGCGCGCTAAGACATCTTCTAGCGTGTCAAGCTGCACACTATTCGTGCCGATTGTCTCCCTTTCATGTATCCTCCTCGTGATCTTTCTCCGTGCAACCCGATAGAGTGGCCATTTTCCAGCTGTCATCGGTAATTTTACTTGGCTTGTTACTACAAGCGAGTTTATGAAGAAGATTCGCTGAATTTCGCGAGTTAAACGTCTTTATTCGAAATGGAGGTCTTTATCTTAAATAAAATTTCAACTAAGAGCGCGAATTTAAGCGTCGAGAAGTCCTTGGAAATGGTCTGTAATAACGAACGCGTATTAAATTTTATTCTACCGTGAAGAATTATTTTCCAGAGGAATCTAGAAGAATTTATTAATTATATCTATATCTGAATATGTGCAACGCCACTTGATCTGAATGTTTTTGTTGAACGTCAATTGATGGAACATTGCAGCGAAGATAGCTTGTACAAATTTAATTAAATCGATAGAGAGCGAACGAAGTCGATTCGTATATTTTTTGGTATGCAAAAAATTAAATTAATTAAAAATTTATGTTCATTACCTTGGATATAATTGAATTTAATTAATATAGCGTCTTTCAATACGTGGGCAATTTAATGAATTTCTCTAAGCAACTTGAAAGTCTTATTTCCTTTCAACTTCTACGTTAGCACCTTTCACCCCTTCTGTAGTAGAAAGATATGCAACGAAATATAACAAGAGACGGATATTAAACGTTCATCATTCACTGCATTCCCACGCTCTTTCATCAATTTCTGGAACTTAGTCTTCAAAACCTCTCATTCAGAAGGCGAACGTTTTCTGTTTCGTGTATTTTATTCTATAGGAAAAATGACGGCAACAAACCAACAAAATGCGGGGATCGGTGCAAGGGGATACAAACGGATGGAAAGTTATTAATACGAAATGCGATAAAAAGGGCCAGTTAGAGGCACGGGGTTGCTTTTCCAGCGGCTTTCCACGGCGTTTCATGCTTTTGCCAGTGTCGGTACGGCGAGAGAACCGTGGTTGCGCTTGCGAGCTGATTCGAATTGATTCACGGAACGAATGAAAGGGCTGTGCCACCGTTGAAAAGGATGAAACGCAAACTTTTCAGCCGCCGCCACCGCCGCTCGTGCACGATTTCTTCTGTGCGTCTCTTTCCTCGCTTCTTTCTCGTTTCTCACCTCCGTCCCTCTTTTACCATCGACGCTTTTCGAGTTCCTTTCCCCGTGAATCGTGGTTTTCGACCACTTGAAAGGCCCGGCTATATTTTGTCTTTCGTTTTCTACGCGAGAAGAATTAAACGCCGTTGACACGCGACATATTCAGAATTATCGCGTGAGAGCTGGTTCTGCTCCGTTGGCTGAACATCACTTCTAATGAAATGTTTTCTAAAATTCTTTCTGAATGTCCACGGGATGTAAAGTAGAATGTGCTGGATGATTCCGGCCGAGAACTTTTATTATTGAATGAATGGTACGTGGTAGATTTTTTACTGGTCGAGAAAAATTTGTATTGCGTCGGGTGAATGACATATTTAGGTTGTGTTTTGAACCATCTCTACGTATGCCGTTCTGTGTGAGATTGTAGACTTTGCTTGGAGTAGATTTTAATGTTTCTTTCGTGTAAATTTAGTTCATACAGTTTTATTAGGATTTATGGAAGTGTACGAATTACTGGTAAAATGTATCTGTTATGATAGACAGATAATAGACAGAATGGAACTGGGTTGGTTCTTATCTAACTCGAATCCAAGCCTGTTATGGTCTTCCAATTTTTATATCTCGATCATTCTCTTATATCAACAAATAGGAAGATTCTTAAAACTTCGAGGAAAACCTCAGTATAATATTGACACAAGGGAGTAGTCACGTTTCCTGTAAATAACAATTCTTTCTTCTCAAAGTTAAGATATGTTTTAGCTACGGAAATATTCAAGAGTCTCAAAAGCTTCCCCAAAACGTGTAGCAAAGTTAAATATTTGAAAAGAGACCTATCTTCTCTATCACAAATCTTGTAATGTCAGTAAATCAGATACTACGTCTTCTCTAACAATGCTCGACACCCAGTCAACAGTTTGTAGAACTATATAGTCCTGGAGTTCGTTGCTTAACTGATCGACGTTTACTTGGGTTCGCGATTTCCTGCGAAAACATTAGCGTTTGCGTGTCGCGATGAACAACACTGGTAGCTGCTCATCAGCCTGCTGGATTTAGCTTTGCATGGCACAGGTTATTCGCTATGTTGTCAGGGAATCTCGGTTTCAAGCCTGTGATCATTAGAGTTCCACGGTGCATACAGGTGTACACACATATGTGTGTATATCTATATGTACTGTGTGTACCTGTGTGTGTATCTCTCTCTCTCGCTGTGTGTATGTGTGTGGTGTGTGTGGTGTGTGGTAGACAGTCTTTGACGATGTTCCACAGAATTCCTGTAAGTCTGCACAAACGATCGTCCTAATCTTGCATGGAACTTCGACGGTCTAGTTGCACAAAGGTAACCCTTCTGAACTTTCTCTCTGATCGAGTTTTTCAAGGCAAGTTTGCAACGATCTCTCGGATCTGTGTTAAGTGTTGATTTTGGCTAAGCGTAATATTAATCCAAGATGTTGCGAAACATCTTTAGTGAGATGATTCTATTTGAGATAATTTAATTTTAATAAGATTATCGTAAGATAATTTCGTATTTAAAATAGCCAGTTGTAGTAGAGAGTAAGTGCGAGTCTTTTTGGAAACTAAACTGATCAACTTAGATTTTTTTAGATTTTTTAACTTCTATATCCACGTGTCGAATTAATGCACAGTTCAGAAATTCATTTGTCGCAAGAAAATGACAAACTATACTCAATGCCAGATAAGATGCAGAGAAAATTCTTTTTACGATGCCTAATTCCTGTTTCAGTATTTCTCATTAAACAACAATTTGTTATTATCTCAAATGAAACTCAAGAAAAGACTCAATTTCGTTTAAAGTTACAAATTCATGGATAATAGTACTTTTGAGTGAATAATTTCGATCGATTCATAGACTTCAGAATAATTCGTCTAATATGGGATAATTCTCTTTTTAGTTGTAATATTTCGTTTAGGTAACGATGATATTTTGAATAAAATTTTAAAGTGAATTTTGAAACAGTAAGGGGATCGATGAAAAAGGACACTTGCATCTCTGTTGAAATTCTGTTAGTTATTTCGTATCGTGGTTGTCAAATATTTATTCGATAATAAAAACGTAATATTATTAAATTATTATTTGTAATAATTTGAATTGTAAGTAAATAGACGTGGTTGGCGTTTGGGTTAGTATTTCTTTCAGAAGCGTTATGAATCGGAGAATTTAATTGTGTAGGATGGATTTCAGGATAACAAAACGTGAGCGACGCAGAGAAAGTGGGTGACGGGGCGGGAACGGAAGGGGTAGAAGTAAACTTCGAGATTTTGAAAGCAAATATTGATTTTCCAACCCAATTTGCGGCGGTTTTAGCGAGATACGGAATTTTATTAGTTTACCGGTAGATCTATGAAAAACCGTACCGCAAAATACACATGGAATTTCAATTCCCACGGGTACTGAAGCTTCTGTGAATTTCGATACTACGGATAAAAGGATGTCCTTCGAAAAATACATAGTTTAATAATTATACGACAACAATATCTATTAATGTCCTAAAATAAGACGGACACTTAAATATGTCTTCTTAATTTTAATTATATGAAGAATCTTTAATACGTTGACATTATAAGACGAAAATCGTACATTATATTATACACGTATTATATAGAAATTGCTTGAATTAGATCTTGAAATGATCTGGAACAACAAAAAGCTACTTTCAAAATTCGAAAACAATGTTAGTAGAATAAAAGAAAATCGTATCATTCCCTGAGTAAATGGACAGCAATTAATTAAAATAGTGTTCAGCATTAGCATCTACAGGTTAGTAACATTATCCATTCTTGCGGTACAATTAAGTAATTGGATCGTGGAGTACATAGAAACGATAGGAAGAAATGAAATCACGGGTAACGGTATTCCGTGGAATCGCTTGAATTTATCGTAGTCGGTCCACCATGAGATCTTGATTGACTATAGCCGGAGCTAGTTCAGATTACTAGTTACACCGGGTTACGGTATACGCTTGGTAATGCTGTTTCGAAATCGTGACCCATCGCATGCTGGAACAACTTCGACACTCGTGTTCCATTCTGTTCCGTGGTAACATCTCTGTGCCTGGCCAACCAGCTGGTTGGTCGATCGCTCTCACGATATTTGCAAATATGAGTATACGATTTAATCAGACGCGAATTCTCTTTGAATTTCGAATTTTTAATAATATATTAAATGTAGTATATATAAGCCGGATAATTAGGTTTCATTAGTTAGTCGGTTTTGTTGCAACTGTTTTATCGAAGTTGCGAGCTAATAATCGATTCGTGTTCTGAAATAAAGGAGAATATCTCGTTCATTTTAATTACAAAATCTTTGAAATCTATACAAATATGTGTAATATCGTGATGTAATATGTTTACAAAAGTGGACAATAGAGATGTTAATCAGACAGATAAGACGATTGTGGCTTAACTTGAACTATTCATACCAAACGTACAGAACACAGCGCAATCCACACTCTCTCGGCAACGCCACTCGCAACCTCCGTCTCCGCTCGACTCGCACTCGGCTTCTCGACTCGCACTCTGTTTCCCGACTCGCGCTCTGTTTCTCGACTCGCGCTCTGTTTCTCGACTGACCGTTGTCGCATTCCATTGCCCTTTTCCTAGGCCCACCGCACACGTGTTCTGCAGACGCTCGTGGCCAGGGTCACGTAGGTCTTTTCCACGAAACTATGCACTTGAAAAGACCGATGACACATTGATGGGCCCGACGGCGCCTCGGCTCTCGCGACACTGTTCATAGTTCGTCCGATATTGCCCAGGCCTTTCGTCCACGATACTACATTCGGCCATCCTGCAATAACATCTGCCCTCAGATGTTGCCTTCTATCTCGCTGTCATCAGATGCGTCACTTTCGGCATTTAGGACCCAAGGTTTCATAAAATCGAGGTGTGCACGGGTCCTTCCTCAGGTACTGCTTCGCACGCTTTCTTCTTTTCTTGTAATTTCGCAGGTTCCCTTCTAGCTTACCTATGTTTCGTTCGGTTAGGCTACAGTCAAGACAGTTGGATACCATGTGTTCGCCCTTCTCGCGCAACCCCTTGAACCAGAAGTCCTTCTTGACCATAGCTTCTGTTTTGGTAACCTCGAAATGCCCACGCTCGTGCGCTTGCCTGACTACCTGAGCCCGCATCGCCTTCGATACTACTATTAGCACATCGTCCTCACACTCCTTATACAAGATATTGTTTCTTACTACCTGCCCATCGGCCTGACTGCACGTTGCGGCGTCCCAAATCCTACGGACTTCAGTGTCCTTGTTCTGTGCCCTTCTCAACCGTGCAATCAGCCCGTCTTCACTCTCCGTTACATACATAGCGCTCGGCAGGGGGTTCCTACTCGGAGCATCTACATGCTGCATACTTTTCCCCGGCCGATGACACGCCTGATACTTAATCTCGCCTAGTAACAAGGCCCATCTAGCCACACGCACACACAAATCTTTCTTTCTAACTACACCTATCGGACTCGCATACTCCGAGTCTGACGATTTGATGACACCCTCGTTTGTCCACGCTTCCATCAAATCATCTTTTTCCTTTCTTTCCGGCGGCGCCAGTCTTCGCGGTCTTCGCGCTACCGGCTTGTCGCTTTCCAAAACTACTTTTTCGGTTATTCCGACGTCTCGCTTCTTCTCCGGCCTATACCCCCTAACGATATCGCGAATCGCTTCACGATAATGCGGTTCCCGTACGTGTGTCAGGTCTGTTTCGTCGGTCTGTTCTACCGCGTTTACCCTCGGTACATCCGGCGCGTCCTCGTGACCGTCGGTCTGATCGTCGAGTCGTAAAAATGTCACCTCGCCCCGTTTGACTCGCAACTCTACCTGGTCTAAAAAGTCGGTACCTAAGAGTAGACTGTGTCTTGTCATTACCTTATTCGAGACAACATGCAGAGTGACAGTAAAGTCGCACCCGTCGACCGTCATTACCCTTGTGAACTCGCCCCAGGTACTATTGCCAACAGAACCAAAACCATCGAACCTAAGTTTGCAGTTTCCCAGAGGTGGTGATCCTAACCTCGCATACTCATCCGCTCGTATGAACGTAAGGTCACTACCTGTATCCACTAACGAGACAAACCTGCAGCCATCTATCGACACGTCCTTCACGTACTTTTTCCTCTCCGGTCTTGAGATTACGTAAGTCTTTACTTGTCGCGCTGTACAATTCGCCGCCACATGTCCAAATCCGCTGCACTTGAAACACCTAACACCTTCTCCCCTCTCCGGACACTTAACACTTAGGTGATCCTCACTACCGCAGATGAAGCATCTTCTTTTCTTCATTGCATCTACAGATTGACTGGGCTTCCCGTTCTTCTGGGTTTTAGCCGGCTTCACAATCGACTTTGCTCTGCGACTCTTCTGCTCTTCGTACATTACTAACCTCTTCCTCAACTCTTTGATTGACGTAGCGCCGTACAATACAGCCTTATTGTTCTCGTCGTCTATTATTCCATCCACTATGTATTCCACCTTTGCTTCCTCCTCCATGTCCACATGGCTGGCTATTTCGAGCATACGGTACATGTAAGCCAGACATGCTTCATCACTCTCCTTTTTTGTTTCTTCAAGTTTCTGATGAACTTGCCTACTGTTGACTTTCCTCGAAAATTCTTTCACTAGCCCCCTCTTCAACTCATGCCAAGTCCTGGCATGACACTCGAAGCTCGCAAATATTTTCGCTGATCCCTTCAGCAGCTTCCTCGCGTAGACTGCCTTCTGCCCATCCGACCACATGCACGTATCAGCGACTTCCTCGAACGACTCGAACCATCGTTCGACATTTTCACCTCTGTTGCCACTAAACGACTCTAATGCATCTTCGACGTCTCTAAAACTCAGTGTCGAACCAACACATGCCCTTCGACAACATTCGTCACGGTCCTGATGCACCCTTCGCGTATCTCTCTTGTATTCTCTTGCGTTTTTCTTGTCATCTTCATCCTCACTTTCGTCGTCGCTTTCCTCTTCCGACGATATGTCGTTACCATCCATGGCCGCTCGTAGCCGTGCGCGTAACTCTACTTTTCTTCCCGTCGTTTTTAAACCCAAACTAGCGAGGCGCTCCTTCAACTCCTTCGTATTCATTTTCTCAACATCCTCATCTTCGTTGCAATCACGCTCAGCTCTCTGTACATTTTCTAAATCTCGTTGACCGGTTAGCTCTTCACCGCCCGTCGATCCCTTACGATACGATTGTCCAGCCCTACACGCCCGATTCAGCCTTGCAATCAGCACTGACCTCGCACCCGATATAGGGAGGTTCATTCGCGCGAGCTTATTCCTCAGCTCCTCCAGCGTCGAACCCTCTTCACCCGACAATCGTTCGTCCCCGACGTTGGCCATTTTTCACACAACACAAACTTAAACAGTCAACGATATCGTCTTTTACCGCACCGCGTACCGGTAAATTCACAATTAGCTCCAATAGCTCCGTTAAACCGTTTCGTTTTCTGTCTTGTCCAATCCCGGACGAGCCCCCAAAAATATGTAATATCGTGATGTAATATGTTTACAAAAGTGGACAATAGAGATGTTAATCAGACAGATAAGACGATTGTGGCTTAACTTGAACTATTCATACCAAACGTACAGAACACAGCGCAATCCACACTCTCTCGGCAACGCCACTCGCAACCTCCGTCTCCGCTCGACTCGCACTCGGCTTCTCGACTCGCACTCTGTTTCCCGACTCGCGCTCTGTTTCTCGACTCGCGCTCTGTTTCTCGACTGACCGTTGTCGCATTCCATTGCCCTTTTCCTAGGCCCACCGCACACGTGTTCTGCAGACGCTCGTGGCCAGGGTCACGTAGGTCTTTTCCACGAAACTATGCACTTGAAAAGACCGATGACACATTGATGGGCCCGACGGCGCCTCGGCTCTCGCGACACTGTTCATAGTTCGTCCGATATTGCCCAGGCCTTTCGTCCACGATACTACATATGTTTGCTCGAAAATTGCAGAAAAAATCCTATTTAAATTTCTCTCGATCTCGTTATATTATACTACGAGCGTGTGCGATGAAAATTTTGCGATTCAAATACTTGAAAATATCCCGTAAAATATTATTATAAATATAACGAAATCATATAAATTTTTGAATTATCACTTTGTCACATAAAATCATCTTATCATTATCATTAGATTCAATAGAAAACGAAGCCGATAGAAATCCACGACGCACGAAGTAAATTCCCAGAAAGAATTATACGTATTTAACGACGATTGCGCGATGCATCAAAAATGAAATTCTTCAAAGATCCGTCACGATACGTTGGTAATTATTTCGAAACAATTTACAAACAGTTGCAAATATCGCAAGCGGTACGACGTAATGGTGGAACGCATTTAAACGCGACGGTAACTCACTGTACGTCCTCGATATCCCTGATTTCGCGGAAACAGTGAAAGGGCAACCAGCAATGGCGTCCCAAACGAGGTTAATCGCGGTAAGTTTCCGTAGTAACTTTATGCCGTTCTGTTAGCCGGCCGGTTCACTGTTTCGCTGCACCGTATCGTCGCAAATAGGCTGATTTATTGGCAATTATGGATCGACGACAAATGCCAGCCGTTTGCGGACCGGTTGCGGTAACCCTACTATGGAATAATAATTACTCGGGAGATCTATGAGTGTGAACGTACCGTTCCTTTTTCTTTCTGCTGCGGTTCAACGTTTATTTCGTGGTAATTTTGAGACTTTACGGTTTAATATACGATCTTAATCCCCACATACAAGAGAAAAATACAATTTGCGGTGTATTCTTTATCTTCTATGGATTATCTGTGGATCTGGTATTACGAACGTGATAAATTAAAAATTCTTATTTTGTATATTTCTCCTCTTTAATTTACGATGTTAATTTTGGTGTAAACAGGAGACATATAATTCGCGGTGTATTCTCTATATTCGACGGAATATTCGATAAATTCTTTGCTTTAAAATGCTTAAATCTGTGCTTTTTATAGAATTTTCCAATCTTCTATTCCTTTATACTCAATTATACTTAATCCCTAATTGTTTCTTTAAATCGTGAGAAATACAATCGATTTTATTCGGAAAATTTCCTATTTTTTTTATAAATCCGAGGATCATCGTCATTAGAAGATACAAATATAACTCGACAACCTGAGAAAGATAAGCTAATAATGTTGAAATGATAAAATGTAAGCCGGCCGAGTTAGGAGTGTTTGTACTAAAACGCAGAGTATACTCAGTCCAGAGTGTTGGAGATACGAGACGAGAGGGTTTGAAGTATTTCAGATTATGGTTTGAGTGTGTGTATATAAATGACAGTTCAGGGTTGGAAATTAAGAGAAATCCGTAAAATTTTCGCGAAACGAAATCAGTTGTTCACTTCTCTATCCAACTCTCGAGTATAAAAATGTCAGGGACGAGAAAGAAGAAGCTCTACTCCTTAAAACGAACTCAGATAAACTATCGTACGATTCTGTTCCACGAAGTTCCAGCAATTTGAAGATGGACAAGATTTTTCAACCAAAAATCAATGATTCTGCAAAATATATCAAGTTAACTCATCAATAATTTTTCCGAGAATCGAGTTTTAAATAATAGAAGTTGTTACCATCGGAGTTTTATCAAACCTTGTATATATAGATATATAAAATCGAAAAGGAGAACTTAACGGAAAAAGGCAAAGAATTGTAAAAAACAAAATCATTAATCAGTTGCCAACAAATCATTTTTTATCTTCATCTATTTTACGAAAACCAATAACTATTATTTTCATCCACTTGAATTCCTTGTACAGGGAATAAATACACAAAAATTACCAACCTAAAGCACCTAGTACAAACGATGAGATTCCTCTAACTGAGTAACAAATATCTTTACTGCATTTATCGCTCCTTTGTACAAATTATTCCTATTTGTCCACCCTATTGTTATACGCACGTTCGTCGAGATGCCTTCAGAGATCGTTGCACGACTCATGACTCGTGTCGTGAAAGGCAGCTTGAATAGGCTGGTAATTGCAAGTGGAAAGGCGGAGGGAAGCGAGGGAGCTACACGAGGTACATGTGGAAAATTGAGTTTCGGATATGAAATAATTAATGCGGCCTCGCGAACGAGACGCACGTTACGAGTTACCACATTAGCCGTCTCTTTCGCCACCCTCGTCTCATCCTGTTAACCCTGGCGCGGCACCGCCACCTTTCCATTTCACCTTCGCCACCGGTTGGGTCTCGTACCACCGTTTCCGTCCATAACTCAAAATCCCTCAGGTGTGCTAACCGCGTATACCGGCGGTCACGTTGGAATGTTAGGCCATGAGCTTCCACCGTTATTAAGCCCCTACCATGCTCGAGCGACCGCCATCGTTTCGCCCTATCCCTTCCATCCAAATGATAGCGAGCTTCTATTGAAATTTCACGTGTTCTAGAATTTTATACTTATACTACCTGTCCAGGTTAACGGACAAGGTTGCACTACTACTACTACTAGACCATTCCGCGAACAGGATCGTGAAGGGAGATACGCGAAGGATAACAGTGAAGCTATCGAGTTTCTCTGCTTGTTCTCGTTTAAAACGTTAGTCTCAGTTGGTTTAATGAGCTTAATCTGTCAAAGCAAGGCACGTTTGTGATAATAGTTGTCCGACTACGTATTCATCTATGTCACTATGAAATAATCTTGTCATAACGTGCAATCTGAATTTTTTTGGAGATAAAGCTTGTTATAACGAAGCGAGAGAGATGAATTAGTAACATTGGGTGATATTGGAGGTGCATAATTAGTATTCAAAAGAAATCTTTCATAAATTTCAAAAATTTATATGCTGCGAGGAAAAGTTTTTAAAAATAATGTTTATATTCCCTTCATGTATATTAGATTATTTATATACATATACATTTTCAATCTACTGTACTTCTTTCACTTTAGTCTTACCACACACTGACCGATACTACTTGTTTCAATGTGTTCGTTCCACCTGTAAGGTATCCACGGCTCACCTGCCTCCGTTTCTCTTTGGAAACGCTAGGTGCACCTTCTATCGTCGTTTCTGATTATAATTCAAAATCCCTCAGGTGTGCTAACCGCGTGTGCTGGTGGTCACGTTGGAATGTTAGACCGCGAGCTTCCACTGTTATTAAGCCTTGTCCACATTCGCAGGCGGTGCACGTGCACCGTGACACGGACGTCAGGACGCCCTCCGACTCGATGGTCACCTATTGAAATTTCGACGACTGGTTCTCGAGTTTCCGCGCAACTGTGTCGCTTTTAAGATCGTTGCGATGCATGTTATTTTGTTAGACAGTTTATTAAAGTCTCTTTCTATTAGCATTTCCTTATATTGTGCTTTGTTTTAAGAATTTTTGCAGTTTAATTTATGATAATGAAACTTTTTCTCTTCGGTTCTTTCTCTGCATCAATGATTCTACAATTTAATTTAACTTACTCGGTAGACTCTAGAACGTAGGTTTTTCGATTAGTCAGGTCGTTTGTTACAACATTGTAGTTTGGATGTTTCAAAGTCTTTGGATCTCGAAGAGGGGATGATTATAGACTTTGGTTGTTGAAGGTTGTTGGTAATACCTACATAGGGTGGAAAACCAAGGGACGAAATGAAACATTAAAAGTATATAATTATGCAAATAGGTTCCTGCATGAGAGTTACTGCTTTGTCTCAGCGCTCATAATTAAAACATTTGCCTTGCCAATAATAATCTATATATATATACAAGGTCAGATAGGAAGTATATACGTGCAAAGTACGTTTAATAAATTAACATTCGCTTCAAATAGCCGGTCGAATGAAGTATGTACAAAAGCACGAATGCCCAATTGTGATTAAAATACTTAGAACGTAGCCTTATCGTTCCTGTATTGTGAGTACAGTTTTATTTTAAACGTTCTTCATTTTCTCTTTTCATTGCGCATTATAATAAATTAATCATTTAGTCTACTACTGGTTTACTTCACTCGACCTATTAAGTTTTGTAGAATATCGTCTCTCAACCTTCACTGTCTTTAAATATTGGACCAAATACTACTTATAATTATCGTAAACAACTTTAAATCACTTACCTGAAAAATTTTTGTTCGTTTGACAACACACTGATTTATGCCACTTGACCAAGTATCCTACTGTAATGTGTATCTAATAATATCGTATTTTGTCTGACAATTTCTTTAAATATCGAATCAAGTACTACTCAAAATTACTTTAAATAAACTTATATCATTTATCCCGATAGAATACTTTATAGTCTGACTATCTAACTCAGTTACTCATTTCACTTTCCCAACCAGTAATAAGTAACAAAGTTGAAAGCAACGTCGTCTTATCCTACCACTGAAATTTTCTACAATCGCGAGATAAACTCTGTCGCTTGTTTAGTGCTGAGCGTGATTCGTGATTCGCAGCGTTTCATTAGGAGTAATAGAGAAATCTTGCGTGAGAAGCCACGGAAGTTCGGGAACAAAAACAGACCTAGAAGGAGAACGTAGCGTCTCTGGTAACAGCGTGGAGATGGACATAGAGGAACGTCGAAAGCTCGACGAAGGTTTTTGTCGGTCCAGCCAATTTGTCCGACCCGATTCCGACAAGTCGTCGCAAGAAAACATTTGACAAACGTCCGGATGTCCTTACGAAAGGGCCAGGCTGACCAGGCTTGGTTTTCCAGGCGAATCCCGCTCATCGTTGTCTGGTTCCTCTGGAAAGACGAATGTGCTTGAAAGTTTCATGGGCGTTAGAGGAAATCAATATGTAACTCGTGATCGGTGATAGTTTATGTTTGCCGATATATAGTGTAAAATGTAGTATCGTATTCGAAAATATTCCCTTTTTTTCTGGTTAAATTTAGCAATAAAAATAGGATTTGGTGTATAGGAGTATGGGAAATGATAGAATGATGTTTCTATATTATTTCTAAGATGGACCTCGTTTGTTATTAAGATATCGACAACGCTATAATAAATTAAAAGAATTATATCAAATGTTTAAAAATTGTAAAGAAGTTAAAAATACGTACTTCGAAATTATGTAACCTAATCCAAACTTAATTTACAATCAATAAGATGTTATTATAGTCGTCTATATTCCCACAGACGTCAGCTTAGGATTAACATTTGACAATAAATCTTATGAAAGTAGAAGTATACAAAAATTCGTTCGTCGTTACAAAAAACTACATAAATTATGTAGAATAAAACAAGGTCTTTTTGTTCAAACTTTCAAGAATAATGGCATTTACGTATACATTTGGCGTTAACGAAGATTGAAGTTCGGTTAAACAAAACGGTTGAATATATACGGAGGCTACATGGTCGACAGATAAATTCATTAAGAGGACTAAAAAAAAAAAAAAATATAAAAAAAAAAGAAGAGCAGGAGAAAGACAGGAGAACAAACGTCGACGTACACGAGAGGCAGTTTTTTCTGATTCCTCGTTAAATTTATTGTTCTTTAAATCCCAAAAGCGCCAATCGCATTAAGCGGGCAACGCGACGGTTTAATCGAAAGTTAAATTTTACGAGACGACGAATGAATCAAATTTAACGGCACAGTAAAAAGGATTAGTCTGTGTGTAACAACGCTGTTCAATATTTAATTGATGTCTGATGTAACGTTTTCAATGCGGCTAATAGTCGATAACGTGATCGTACTTTTTACTCGTGATATTGTATATTATTATGCCATTGTTCTCTCGTTACAAGGTCTAGCAAGTGTCATTCTTCGTTACTACAATTATTCCACAAAATTTCGTTATTTCTTTGCAATTATTGGAAAATTATAGATTACGTTATTTTACCTTTATTCCATACTTCACATTCGGGACATTATTCAACGCTTTATGGAAGTTAATTGACATATTATTCAATATTTCTCAATTCTTTTTTGACCTGGACGTTATCTACTTTTTGAAGCTCTTTAAAAATACATTTATTTTATTTAATTTCATTAATCATTAATTTCGTAAAACTATTATTTTATTGACTACATAGTAGGTAAATAACGACGTGATAAATGTTGCATAAAATTATTTCTTTTTCCAGCAACTTCCATTCTTATCTAACAGATATTCATTTTTCAAGTGACAAAGATAATTCACTGATTTACAAATTATCTTTTCATATTTCTCCATGAGATAAACCACGTAGAGAAAAACGAGACAAGAAATATTGGAAAAGTTACGTTTCCTAAACTTTCGAAAACAGTAGCACGTTTCGATGGCGAAACAACGAGAGATCGGTTAACGTTAGTTGGAATTAAGAGTTATATGGCCGACGTATTTCGGCACGTTGTCGAAAAAGAGAGATCGTCCGAGCAAGCAGAACGATTTCGTTAATTGATCGAGTCCGGCGGGAGCTTTCGATTAACACGACGATACATTATGCCACGGAACGATAGGAAGCGTCGTGTACCCGGTAATTCGGCGTGCCTCCCGACGAAATTGAAATCTAGAAGCGTCGTCGATCTAATTACATCTGGTGTCGATGTATCGGGCGCCGACGAATATTGCCGGCCGAAGCCATCTACGAAGACCGCAACAATTACCGGATCGAGCGCGACCAGCCCTGACTTCCTCGGTAATTTAATCGCCCCGCCGATATTGGTATTGACTAACGATCAAGAAAAACTGGTATCGTCGGTGTTCACTTGTTGGCTTGTTTGTAACGCCTTTACTCGTGGCTATCCTGCTTTTTATTCCGTTTTGGAATTCTATCCTTCTGGATCTTTTTGGATCGGATGATGCCTGATTTGGCGAATTGAGAGAATTTTTGTTACGATAGGTATTATTTTATTTATTCATTTATCTATTTGTTATGGTTCTGGCTTGTATTTTGATGTATAGGGTGACTCGCGTGACGTGGTTTGCTTAAATTATATCGTTCCTAGCGAAACTTCTCCTGTATGGCGTAATATGATTGAAAGCTTCAATTGTGTAAATGTATAACTGATATATTTATATAAAGAGAAACAATATACGATACATGGAAATAAATTATTTCTGAACAACAGTGAAGATCGTTCGGATTACATTATTGCAATATGTGGCTTACTTTACATTGAATCTAAATCAATATAATGAATATGTATGCACTCATATTGAGCAGCAAACATTCTATTATTCGAAACATAAACCATTAAAGAAATGAAATAAGTAGAATAGATCATTCGTGATCGGACGAAACAGAAGTCAGGGATATGGATGGTAGAGCAAAGAAAGGAAAGATTCTAGACAAAATTAGAAACATTCCTGACATACGAAGTAAAATACAACCATTCTCCATCAGACACAATGAAATAGTATCAGTTTCGCAAGAATTATAGGATCTTGTTCGGAGAAGCGGAATAGGACGGTGTATGGTCTAGCACGTGGTCGAACAACCAGGTCTGTATCTCGCTGGGGCAAGCGGAATTGGCGGAATAGATAAATAGTTAGAAGAGATGTCACAGCGGTTGGCCAGTTTGGACCGCTGTATTGGCTGATGGAGGTGTTAGATTGGCTGGTTGGTCGTATGGCCGAATCGAAGGTTTCTCAGGAGTTGGACTTCTCAGAGTAGAGTCGTCAGATTGGTCGGCTCAAGGTAGTCGTAGTTCGACCGAAACGTTCAAGTGTCAGGCGAATGCGTCGGGTTAACGTCATTGAGGGCAACGACAGTGAAATTGAGCGCACTGGAAACCTTCGAAACGCGATTTCCTGTAATTTTGAGACGCTTAGATCCGTCTGATATAGTTTCTCTAAGTGAATTCTTTGGTGAAACGAACGTCCCTTCTGAATCTCCTAGGATTAGAATTAAATTGCTTTTACGTTTCTTCCGTTACGTTACGTTATTAACCGAGTATTCTAATGGACATTAGTAGCACAATTCCAGAATTTTTCATTAAAATGAATTGTTAATCGTTCAAAAACTGACGAATAATAAAAATTTGTGTGATTATATGGAAGAAGGTGGATCTATTCGACAAAAATTAATCTCAAAAAAAAAAAAGGATATGTATTTACGATTGTCTTCAGCAACTTTTAACTAATTAAAAAATAATCTCATAGAACGACTCAATTGGAAGATTTTATTTTATGGAAGATTTTAAGTTATGTCATTTCAAGAAATCAAGCATTTCTTCCGAAAATATTCCCATATATTTCAGTGTCCATACTATACAAACATTGCACAAAAAACCTTTAGAAAGGTTTCTACTTAACCAAGCATAAATACTCGAACGCCTCGAAGAATTCTCATAAGAGAAGAGGACAAATCTTGGAGAATGGCCGGTGTTTTCTTGGCCGTCGAATCAGGAAGTCTGACCAGCAGGTCCTCTCTAAATAAAGCATGAACTTGGGGAAAGTTCGGTTCCAATTTAATGGCAAACCGCCGGACTCTCCGGTATGTGGCACCGGCCACTTGGCAATCCGCTTGAATACGCCGCATCCTCATCCACCAACCGATCGGCCTGCCTATCTTCTGTTCCATCTCACAATCTCGACCTCCAACCCGCTCCCCATACTCCCGGTATCCTCCCACGATGGTCGTGGGAAACCACGTCCTGGCGTGACTCCAAATTGCGTGCAAAACCATCAGTGGTAAATGTGAACGACGAATAGCCCATTCGAGTTACTGTTTGGGATGAGTGTACGTACCGATCGCGATCGATCGGCAACACCGTTGTCGCAACTCGACGAAAGGTGGATAGCCGTTAACGAGTCTCTTTCGTTCGAAGCGTGTTTCACGATACCTCGATATTATTCTAGATATAGTACAGAGTACTTGAGTCATCCAAGCTTCGATACGTTAAAATTATAAAACGCAGTAACATAAGATCTTGAAAACATCTAAATTCATCTTACAATGAATCGTTCCTTTTTGTCTTTAATAGAAAAAGAAAAGTAATTCACATGTTTAACTTATAAAGGAAAATCTGTATAGAAAGAAAAGTTTCTGATATATGTATTTCAACCGAATGCATACACCCCTAACAGCAATAATATCACACCACCATAAATACTTCGAAAAAATACCTGTACACTCGCTACATACCCTAAGAACGACTCGAAAATCTCGAACAATCGGAAAAACCGAGCAAAAACGATGAAAATCTCTCACAATGGAAACAATTTCGATTGGAAAACAGTGGAACCACTCGGTTCATAATTATTTCCTATTCGTCGCCGATGGTAGAAAATCCGAGGCTATCTGGAGAACGGTTGGAAAACTCTTTCGGGGTTGATATTAACGGCATTTCGTTCTGCGTTTCTGGTTGAAAAGCACGGGCAGTTTATCAGGCGAGAAAAGGGTGTAAACCCGATTGACAGTGCGATTGAATATCCCGTAGGCCCTTGCGAGTGCAAGAGTGCATCGTGGTCACGTTTCTCTGCCTCTGGTTTCATAGTGCCTTTTTGTAGGCGTGTTTAGCGTTGTTCGCCTCCTAGCGAGCGTAACGGACTATTCGCCGTCGACAATTTATTGAATAGCACATTCACGTAGCGTTTCGCGATGTCTACATATATGCGTTTCGCGGTAGCGCGTGCGTGGAAAATGATCAGGAAAAATGTGGAAACTGCGCTGAATCCTTTATCTTCCCTTTCTTTTTTGCTTTTCCATCTTCCTCTCTATTTTCTGCCCTTTTTTTTATGGTTCTTCCTTTTGCTGCACCGCTATACCATCGAGGTGGCGCGTCGTGATTTCTAGTTAATCCGATCGAAACTGTATTTCGCATTGTGTAACTAGCGTGAAGAAAAAAACGGCAGAATGGAGATCGAGGGATTTTTGTTTATCGGGCCTTTACTGTAAGCCGCTAGAGTACACATTATTATTTCTCAAAACTTTAGGGAATTTATTGCCTGATCTTCTCAATTTTACTTTTTGAGGTTCTACAAAGTGTTTTCTACATCTTTGCGTAACGAGGTTGATCTTTGAAAAATTTTCACGTTACGTGTAAATTTCGTTGTACGTTCTAACGCTCAATGATCGATCATGAATGTTAATCATGGTCGTTTCCTAAATATCGAGTGTTCTGTAATTGGTGATACAAACAGGAAGAGATAGGGCCAAAATATTTTATATAACATATGCAACATAGACAAACAAATTTTTAATGATAATAGTACAAATATTTGCGGTAGTTACTGTAGAGTAGCATTTAAAGTATAATACAATACTTAATGGGCAAAACAAATTTCTGTAGATTTCATTCCTCTAATAATCTTCACGAAACTGTGAACTTTCTTAAACCTTCACTTCCAGTCGTCATTTTTCAATCTCTTACACGATGATTAAATTTCTCAAAATTCCATCTGCTCGATATTTGGCGAAGGATACGTCTGAATCCGAGAACCGAACGTTCGAAGCAATTCAACGCAAACAGCGTCGTTGTGAAACTCATTCGTGTCTCTCTCCTTCTCTTGCCTTCCCTTAATTTCATATCGCGTGTGTCGTTGGTCGCAAAAACGAAACCAAAAAAAGGGCGCACAGAGGTGGAAAAGGGAGAAAAGAGACGCGAGAGTAGAAACGCAAAGGAAAAAGGATGGAAAAAATATCGCGTAACGGACGTTATTCCCTGGTGCCATCGAAACGTGTAAAATGGAGCTTTTATGAGTGCGGATTCACGGTGCAAGGTTGCCAGCCTTTTTTTTTCTCTTGCTTCTTTCCCTCGCGTTTCAACCACCCCCGTGTGCTTCTCTGTGCATTCTCGCGTTCCTTCTGTCGCATCGGGGTGACGAGGGCCAATAGAAAGTAATATAATACGGATGGAAACGAGGCGTGTGCCATCTGCAAGCTCGTGTTCATACGCACGAGACATCTGCGTGTCTATACGCGCGTCTCTTCCACGGTCCATTTTAAATTGAATCACTACCGCAAGCCAGTTTGCAAGCTTCCTCCCATCCTGTCCCTCCTCTCATTCGAATTTCTCTCTTTTTCCACATTTTCCATTGGTGTTCTCTTCGCGGCTGTTTTGCGAAACGGACGCCGTTGATATCGAAACTCGTCGATTTTTCGATTGCCACTGGTGAATGTTTTCACGCTGTCACGTTGCTTTGAATATTTTTTGCCAGTTGTTGGCATTTGAAGGTCACTGAAACAATCGCCAGGCAAATAATAGGGTGGACATCGATTATCAGGTAAAAGTGGAAGAAAAAAGCGAGGAAATTGAGTACAGGTATCTGGAGTAGTAACTGGGTTACTTGTATTTTATACAAATTGTAGTTAAGGTGCATCCATAATGCATAGAAATGTATAAAATTAATTTTAAAGTATATACTTCGGTTTATCTTCTCGCGCCTAACCATTTAAAAAATACAGCTTGTCTCGCTTGCTCAAAGCACTCTATATATTTTATTCATAACAAGAATTTATCTTCTCAAACTCACCGCCTTTCCATCCCCCAAGCTCTCAATTGCAACCATCCATAGAAATCATCAGAATTTCCGCTCGTGCTTTCCCTCGCTTCTATTTATCCTCTCATAGAAGTGTGAATACATACCAAGACCAAAGTATAAACCGACGACGGAGAAAGAGAAAGGAGAAGAAGAAGGAGGGGGAGGAGGTGGAGTAAAAAAGGAATCTCCTGGCTGCAGTGGCGAAGTGGTGAAGTTTTGGGTCACCGGACTTCCATTGGCATTAATTAAATTGAAAGTTCGCCGCGCGATAATTTAATATTTCAGCTGGCGCGAGCCTCCGAATTTAGAAAGGCCGCGGAGAACTTCCCTTTACCGTTTCGCCACTCTAATTTGCACGCTTTGCGTGCCGCGAAGAAAAATCCTTCGCCATCCTCTGCCCCGCTCTCTTCATCCACCTTCATCCGGGTCTTTTTAGCTGCGCACGAGGACGTTCCCTCGGGATTTCGCCGGTCTACGCGTCGATAAAACGCGTTGCCGGATATGCCTGGCCTTTTCGCGGCAAGTTTCAGCCACTTGTTCTCCTACCACGAATTTTCTGCCTCCCGTTTCTTCGATACCACCGCTGATTCCATTGTCCTCGATTATACGAACAAGCCACCAACTTCCGTCATGGTGCTTCTGTTTTCGTGGTGTTCAGTTTTCAATGTATACTTTATGCGTTTTCTTCTTTATTCTATTATACGATCATTCGTAAAATTCTTCTCATCTCGTGCAACGATATATTTTTTGTATAGTCTGCTTTTGGCTACGTTCAGATTTTTAGCGATGTTACTGGAGTTTTTTTTTATATATTATGCATTCTTTTTTTATTATACGTGTAATTACAAAAATGATCTATCTTCATATAATTTGGCTTTTACCTGTCATTTTTGTATTAGTACACCTACTCGTTTTCTTATATAATAAATAATTGCGTATCAAATTATTTTGTATAGGTATATTTTTATTCGATATTTGCTACAAATATATTATTATAAATATTAATTTTATCCTTATTTCTCTTTCGAGTAATGTAGATGTAGATATACTCCATTGTCTGTCATAATTTTCCTTCGTTTTTCTTACGGAAGTTTAGCCATACTTGCGATCGCACATTGTTATTTACCGCAGAATGAATGCGACTAAAATTCAATTAACTCTCCAAAGCACACATAGACGGAAGATTATACGTGAATTACAAGCTCGAATGAAACAAATATTTGTCATATATTCGTAAATATCGTATGTGATAATTAGCGAGGCCATCGTTAAATTGATTCAATTTTAAATTTGATTAACTCGATTGGTTTCTTCCTATGTTAATTATTTATGAATGTTTTACATTCATTCTGAATGATTTGCATACAACATATAAATAACGATTTTAACATTGTAATGTCTCAAATTAACTTTTCTCTTGCAAAATACTATGAAAATCTTGTAGACAGCACTATATAAAATAATGTGAATTAAAAGTATTCGTGTCGCTATCTTGTAGATTTCCTTTACATAGAATTTGTACGTTATAAATTTATTTGCATCTTTACTTTTTTCTATATATGGCAAATTTCACAGTGAAAAAATTACGCTGCAGTTAGGTAATTTCCTAAAAAATTAGTATTTATTGGATAACATTTGCACTAATCAATGTACTATGTGTCTGTTCCCTTTGAATTTTCCACAGAGACCAACAAATTTGATGCTGTACCATTGAAGTATAATTTTATTAATCTCTTTGCAAGAAACAGATATTTACAATATTCAAAACAGTACGAGCAATTGTGCAGAAAAAATATTAAAATATCAGAGACGCATAAAGTCTCAGAATATCTATATTTCCATTTTAAACTTATCGATAATTATCATAAAATACTTGCAATACTTATGAGACTTTTAATAATAATTCGTTTTCCTTTTTATTCATTTCTGAGAGCTTTAAATTTTAAAAATTTCCCTCACTCCCTGCGGAATGTCGACTATCTATCGAGCAGAATGACGGAAATTTTACGACTTCTCCCCGTCAAAAATTTCACCGGGACAGGCGTGCATTTGAATACGAATCCCTCGGCAAACAACAAATATTCGAATTATTCATTCGAATTGTCCCTTCCGCGCCGGTATCGATAAACGAAACCTGAAAAACCTACACCCACACCACTTAGCCAGTAACGTCGAAAATGGTAAAAGCAGACTTACTTTTGCGCTCAAAACACTATTACTTTATCGAACGAATATAACTAGAACTAAAAAGTAGGAAATGCTCTTAGATTCAGAATGAAGAATTAATGCTGCGTTTCATTTGTACGATTGTCATCTTTTATGACTTTCTTCTGTAGAAACATTTTTACAACTTATCTCTATTGAAATTAATATCTACATCAATGATCCAATACTATGGAGAATTTCAACATCCCAAAGTTACAAAGAATTTCTGTAAATAAATAAAAATCCCATTTTTCGTAATGCTGAATACACGAAACACTGTTAGCATAAAAAGCCGGTGGGTATGAACGAAGTAAAGACAATATCCGAAAGTCACGAAGAGGAGATTATCCACGTTTAATACCTTTGGAACGCGCAAGGCCCCGTTTCAATCGACGGAGTCCCGTAAGTACCGTCATTTCGGTGGCCGAATAAATTCCCACGGGGTGGGTGCGAGGCGTTAAGGGTGCGACCGTGGCAGTTCATATAACGACGCGACTCGGCTGGTAAGGGCGACGATAAAGGTAAACGACGGTCTCGTCACATCTTTCAACGCGTTCCCGGGCCCGCTCCTTTATTTTTTTTCTTTTTTTTCCTTCCGCCCTTTCAACCCCCTCGACCCTCTTGTTCGCTAGGCTCGGTGATCTGTGCAGCGTCGCCATGGTCGCTCGATTCCGCCCGACGAAATGGAATATCGATACGCGGGAACATCCCGAGGGAAGTGTAGCGAATATTGAAAAATTCTTGGCTGAAAGATGAAAAAAATGGACCAGTCGATCGGGGAAACTGTTCCAGGGAAAAGGGTTGGTGTTGGCCGGGGATGTTTGCACTTTCTTTTTTGCACCTTTTTTCTGCCGAGGATATAATCGGGGCCGAATCGATCATCGAAGGGAACAATCGTACACGGAGCAGTTTGCTTATTCGTGAAATCTTGCCGCGTAACGAGCGTTGAAAAATCGGCCGATTGACGATTTCCACGCTTCGCGAATTTATTCTCATAACAGTCCACCTGTTATCGCGGCCCGCCGCTGATAGGCAATCAACTTTTTCCAACGATCGACGAATAGTCTGTATACGTAGATGTGTATGTGTATCTATACACGTTGAACGTGCATGCTGTATTTTTCTTCCTCATTTTCTATCGAATCACTGATCGTCCATGTGACTACGGATATCCGGATTTTCGTTCTGAAAAGATTTTAGGTTGTTATTATGTGACTGTTCATGACAATTGGAAGCTTCAGAATATATAGCGGTATAAGTCAGTTCATTGTTAACTCTTATAAAATGGTGTTTTACATTTACCGTTTTAAAACATTGGTGATATTTGTTCAAGTCCTTAAAACGTCGATCATAACACGGGATAACAGATACATTTATTTGTTATCCAACTAAAGGCATGATGCTTTTAAAAATTGCAATACTAAACTAGACTCAAGTTCTCAAAGTCTTGATATTATTATCATGATTTTCAGCCTATCAATCGTATACTCGTATATTATAAAAAAAGTGTTTGATTGAATTATAAATATGTTGAACAGGGTTAAAGCTTGTTTTTGAACTTGTTGTTTAATTTTTATTTCAATTTTTGTTTAAGTTTCATTCAACGATAAATCAGGACATGGACCACTTTTCGTCACGCCCATACCGCTATGTGAATTTTACTTCATTTTGATTGCTAGAAAGCATTATCGTGTAAGAAGGTGGGAAACTTTGACAAGAATCGTTTCTAATATGTGTCCCACAATTTTATGTTTATGCTCGTAAGGATAGATTTGTTTGTAATTGCAAGCGTGTAGTTGCAAGTACATAGAAGATATTTTACCGGGGAAGTTAGAGGATGATTTATGATAACTGATATTCACTTGTGTACGAAGAACACTCTGTATATGTTAGATACTTATTTTGAATACCGTAGATATCGCGAAATTGGAGGTTGAAAGATGAGAAGTTAGATGTTTGTGCTTCTTCGTTGAAATGATAAAAGCTATGAAAATATTTAGCGGTCTGAGAGCTGTTACGTCAAACATTTGTAACGCATTTAATTACTCTTTCAAGATGGTTTGTAATATATTTAACTTCTTGGTGTACCATTAAATTTCGAGGAATTTCCTGGTTAAATGCCGTTTCATTTTGTTCGAATCTCCATGTACACAGTGACCCAATAGGAAACAGTTTATATTATTTTCAAGATGAAGTAATTTTGTAAAACAAAGAGATAATTTCATACATAAAATAACTTTGTACAATACGTTAACTCTTTAGTAGCAAACGATGATTCTGATTTTCATTATCACTGTATGGCACAAGAAGTGAATAGCACGTCATAGTTATGATTTGACGCTAAGATGCAAAGGCTAAGAAGTTGATCATTTTTATTAATTTCTCAAAATATTTTCATACATAACGTATTTCAATACTGGTACATATTTACATACTAATTATGCAATAATAACACAAAATTGTAACGCATAATATTATGTGCTAATATTACAATATTAGCACAACATTTTAAACAGTGACATTCATAAGCAGTTATTACTATAAATAATTTTTCATTCTGCTTTTATTTTTCATGGTAGTGCATTTTATTTACTAGATCACCGGGGTCAAAGGTTCGGGACCGGGAAATTTTCACGAAATAACAAAAGGAACACGCGAAATAAACGTGTCTACCAGGTAATTATTTTGTTTCGACGAACGGTTTTATTCGAGCTCACTTATTTAATCCGATATTTCTGGCTCCAATTAGTTCTCTCAGTTAGAATTTCGAAAACTGACACGATCAGACCGTAGAGACCTGCCAGTCTGACTGATACCTTAGCCTGACGTTCGCCTTTAAACGGTATATTGTTAATTGCACGAGAAGCGGTGCTACAAATTCATCCGCGTGCGTCAAGCGAAATCTAATTTCTTTGTTGGATAGCCACGCTCGGTCTGTATTTTAATGATCGCGCAGCAACGATCGGTTTGCTCGCGGAATGTCAATTAACCGTTGATCGAAATATCGAATTAAACGTACATAAACATGTATCGACGGTAGCTGTATGTCTACATCTGTTGTTTGTTGCACTAATTTTCCATACTATGCCGTTGGTTTTATTATAAAAGTGATAGAATCAGGAAAAGTAGATATTTTTTAAGAAATCGGCTTGGAATAGAAAATTGTTAACTGTTAATTACTATATTATGAATGTTTATGATTTTGTGGAAAATTTGAAGGTACAAAGTACACGCAAATTATATGCGGAAATACAGGATGTTCCATAGAACTGGGGTAAAACTGGTAAAATACAAGACAGTACTCTTGTGTTTATGTTTCTCTTTCTTTTTAAACACTAAACAGTTAAAATACTTTTTAAGAGACGCATTTTCAGAAATAAATACCTCAATACTTTTATATGAATAGCAGAAATAGCGTATCAATTGGAGTATGAAAGATATATATGTAGTTGAAAAAATGGAAATGATTTTGAACTTTTTGCGAAGAGTCACGAAAGAAAGAAAGTAGTCAAAATCGAGAGAAAAGAGTTTCAAGACTATCGACAATCCTTCCGAATAAGAATCCTCATAGCGTCAAATTACTTTATTCCATTATCATCAATTTATCATGAAAGATACTTTTTCTGTAGCATTTAATTCTCACTAGCAAAGACCAGTCCACAACCCAACATCCTTACATTCACCACTAAAACCGCCAAATCCGGTCGCTGCGTACAATCCAGACAGACTCGCCATTCCCCGCTTTCTCTTCGAATAAATTCCCAATTCACTTCCCACCCGCTTTTCTCCTTTTTTTCTTTTATTCTCGCTTCTTGCAAATGCAAGGACGCGACCCGGGGGTGTGCGCGAGGGGTGTCTGTAATCGGGGAGGGTATGGGGAGACGAGGGACAGGGGACGGTGAACGCGGCTCATTCGAAATTTCGATTAAATGGGATTTCGATATGCGCGAAACATGTCCCGAAGGGAAATTTAGCGAACGCTGTAGCCGGGGCCGGCCAGTAGCTGCTTCGTCGGGGAACTGAACGCAACGCAACACGGTTTCGAAGGGGGTTGGGGGTTGGGGGTTAGAGGAAAGGGGATGGAGGGTGAACGAGGTAGTTTTCGCCGATAGAGTCATTGGCCGTTCGACTGGATAATGCGAAATGAAATTGTCACAATAATCGTTGGCGAACGGTATACGCCGCGGCTGGATAAACTTGGACAGCTATACGCGGTGGTCAGTTTATCCCGGTATAGTCCAGCGCTGTAATTCGCGCGAGCAGGAGTTTCGCATCTGGGGGAGAGGGTCGGTATAATGTCGATGGAGAACGCGCGCGATGTTTGCTTAAACCGGGTTGAATCGACGAATAATTAAAATTAAATAATAAATTAGGCGGCCAAACGGGGCTCGATCGATTGGATAACGAGATAAAAAACGAATAATAAATTAATAGATCGTGAAGTTTGTTTTATTGGATTTTCCTTTTCTTCGGTCGGGCAAGGGAATGTTTAGGAATTATTCCAAGGTAGAAGTAATTTGTCATTTTCTTGAGGATTTTAAAATCGGACTCTTGGCGTGTTGATTCTTTTTGAATCAGTGACTTGGAGTCGATTTAATCCTTTCGTCATGGTTGAAATATTTTTACTTTTTAATTAGAATTACTCTGATTGATTCTTTAAAAAAATATTTTCCGATCGTCACATTATAAAATCTACCCCTAGTTGATATATCAGCAGATTATATTGGTCACGTGATTTATATTGGACAATTGACACTTTGTTCATTAGTAGCTTGCGTAAACCATACGTACGTGTATATATATGTAGGTCCCGTTAATAGCGAAAGGATTGACGCAGAAAATTGGCGCCGATCAAAATCGAATAACAAATCGAATAGCCCAATTGATATATCGATTAACGCATTAAGGAACAAAGTAACGAATCAAATAACCGAGTAAGCGGGTACACGCGGAAATTATTCGAACGAATTCACGTTGCGTGGAAATTATTCCAACAGTATGATATTCATTTGGAACACGTTAATTAATCATTAAGCTTAATTTAAAAATTTGACTTCGGTTCTTCCACAGGAAAAACCGTGTCCCTTTGTAATTTTTAACAATCGCGTTTCACGTGTCTCCCAAGTACTCGACGTTTCTCGGAGTTTTAAAATTTCCTCGTGGTTCCTCACAAACTCTCTCACGATCCATTCATTTTCTTCTTGTATACAATACTTTTTATTTCTACTTTTCAATGTATTTTCTTCTGAACTTTCTTTATCTCGCAATTTTTGTTTCATCCTCAGCTTCGTTCGAATCTCCATATCGTTGGAATTTCGGTTTCACGTCGTCCATTTGCATATTTATCGGTCGGTTCGGTTATCCGACACGTACGTGTATATTTTTTAATTATGTCGGTGGTCTCCGTCGAAAAACGCGCTCGTTGGCACGAAAGTCGCGGACAACGGCGACGTTCGGCCCCGTTAAAACATTAATTTCGTCCGCGAGACTCGAAACACCGGCAACGCGCCGCGTTCATTATTAACGGCCGCGCTTTCGAACAACCTCTTTCACCCCCCGGGGCGAATTCCACGCGGGATTCAATAATTCACGGCCGCGTTTTCTTCTTTATTACAACCATTAAACGGACGGTTCTTGGTTTAGTCGGCAAGTTATTACATCATACGTGTTGTCACGAATGTTAGTTTTACTCGTCAATCATGCGATCGTTTAAATAAAATTCGTGCGATTAAAGATGCATCGGCCGAATAAAATCACGATGAGTTAAAATTAAGTACTTTCAACGGTAGATTTTAATAGATGATTCCGTTTCGCAGACGGGTTTTTAGTGGATTTTATTTTGGTTGAGGGAATATCATTTGTGACGGACGGGGGATCGGTTTTGTACTGTAATTTTGTAATTTATTCCGTCAATATGCATGCAAATGAACGTCACGCGATAAATACGTGCACTTTATGGATGTGAAAATACGTTTCCCGTTCAGGTTTTACAAATATCAGCCAATACTGACACGATACATATTTTATTCGATTTTAAATATTTCTTACGGGGCGACGAATTCATTTCACTGTATATTATTCGGAGAAGTATCTGATCTAGACTCGCGATGTATTTTAAACGAAGAAGTGGAGAGTAAAATACGAACGAAGTAGTATTTTGTGTTATATGGTCAGACGGGTGGCCAATCAATTCATTCGTCACTGCTTAATCGTAAAATGATATAAATCATGCATAGAAACTTTCTAATATAACTCAGAATAAAAAATAAGATGTGTGTTGCAATAGGAATCAAGTAGTATTACCTGGCACATGGCCAGCCGTGCGATCATTCGGTATTTCTCCACAGAATTCTACGAATCTTTTACGGCGCATTTTTAATATAATCAACAATCTACAACAAAGGATTGTCACTTTGAATTGTTTAAAATAAAAAATGGAAAATAATAAGCCAATAATATGCCCAGATCATAATAGAAGCGAAGTAGTCTTCATCAGTGCTTTTCTATAAAATTCTACAATTTTTTTTATAAGTAAAGCAAAGTTTTAAAGATCGTTATCACGACGAGATTTTGAAGAGGAAAGAAGGAAGAGTACACCAATAACTTGCACATGTATTATAATAGTAACAAAGTTGTATTAGTTTGTGTGTAGTCGGATAATTCCATTCATTTGCCATTTTCTCATCTTAAAATCGTACGAATCTTTTACGATGTCTTTTTCATATAATCAGCAAACGAAACAAAGGATCGTTATCATCTCCTAAATGAAAGAAAGAGAAAAAAATGTACCAATGATAGGAGATTTAACGGTAATAACATTTAAAAGGTAAAATTTTCAATCGGATCGTCCACGGAATAGATTTATTGTGCGCAGTGAAATCCGTTCCAGCTTGGACAGGGAAATTTTATTCTCTTTTAGGCATTAAACTCCTCCCCATAGAGGTACCAGCAGCGGTTAATGAGGGACAGCTATTCTCTTTTTTTCTCCTTTCTACCTTCACGAAAGCCGTTCTACGCGAAGCCGAAAATTGGTCGACAAAAGACGCGAATAAAGCGAAAGACGGGTGGACAAAAAAAAAAAAAAAAGGCGACGGTGAGAATATCGATATGCGGGTAAAGTAAAACAGAATCGAAATGAGACAGGGGGCTGATGGTCCTTTGAAGAACCGCCGATCAAAGCACGACCTGGCAGCCAAAAACTTCTTTTTTATCACTCGACGAATTCATTTCCGCCCTGTTTCTGCTCGGTTATTATTGAAATTTGCTAAATCGCCGAGCGAAAATCTGCCCATCTCTTGAAAGGATCGACTAAGAATTCACCGCGTTAGCCTATTCCATGAACGTTTTTTCGATTCTCCTGAACGAGTCCTTTTTCCTCGATTGACCGCGAACAAGCTGAACTAATCGAAGTCTCCAGGTGTAAAGTATCGCGATTTAAGTTGTTATTTATCTAGCGTATAAAGGGTTCTGTAATCTTTCAATGTGAGTCATTTCATAAAAAAGAAGAGATACTTTAATGCTCTTAATTTTTAAACATTCTCCTCGAACAATATTAATTTTTAAAGATCCTCCTGAAACAATAAACGATGCTTACAAAATTTCTCTTGAGACAGATGTTTATAATTCGAAGATCTGTACGTATAAAAGAGTCAGAACTGAATACGAAATGATAGTCTGCTTGCCTTCGATACGGATGCATCGATCGATATTTAAAGTTGTCCTGTGTTAAACGAGCTATAGATCAACGCGTTGTTTATTACAGATTACACTGTCACCGCTATTGGATAATTATTTACGTCTCTGTAGAGGCAGCAGAGTTCACGGCACTGCTTTGATACGGAGAAACTAATTAATAATTACATCGATCGTGTATGACGCGTAGCTCGTTAGTGCATCGGTAGCTTGCATTACTTCCGATATACCCGATCGTGTTGTAGAGATTAATTAACGATCGCCGATGAGTATCGATGCCAGTGGAATTTTCTCGTAAAAACTTCCCGAGGTGTCGAGTATTCTCGTGTTCGATATAACGTATTGAAAATCAACGGGATACGATGTTAATGATGTTCGAGTGTGTTGTATTGTCTCTTGTATTATTGTGACCAACCAATAGTAGAATTATGACATTCTAAAGATGAAATCCTAAAGTTATTACGAGGAAAAACTTTTTAGTACATTAGAAATTGTAGGTTTATATTGCTCTTGGAATTCCTTTTTAGTATTCGATGTAACATGGTTTTAATTTCATCTACGAATGATGCATAAATCGAAAGCGTACGAGTGCGTCAAGGGAACACTGTGCAAATTTTCATGCAGATTTCAGTTTGCAGAGTCTCTTTGTGCTTCGTATCGTGCCACAAGTATCGCATATCAATCTTACCGTTAATATTAATGTCGAATGCACAGATGAAAGTTCTCACTCATTTCAACAGTTGTTTTTAATCAAAATCATAAAAACATATACTTAAAACTCTGATATTTCCAGCGATAAAGAAATAAAATTTCGTGAATACCGAATTACCATAATCTACTTAATGCACTTAAATTAATTAAATTAATTAAATTGATTATTGGTATTAAAATTATCGATATTGATTGAATAGATATTGAATTAATATCAGACGATTCTCCATAGTCTAAGAGAAAATAAAAATATATATTTAAAACTTTAGTATCTTTAGTGTTAACGAAACCAAATTTCTTTTATTTTTAACAACCCTTCAGAACCATTTTTTTAAGAACAGAATCATTTTTCAAAAATCTGCGAGAAAATAACCGAACGATATTGCCACCGACGATATCCCGATTCCAAGAAACACAAGAAGAAGTCAAAAGAGACCGGTGATATTTTTGAAAAGCGTAGAGTGAGACGAGTGGCCGTTATACTAATTTGACGGGTGCTCGTTAACGATCCCTTTGAGGTCATAACTTGTGCCGCAAGTTGGATTCCCGCGCGCTCACGCTGACACGCTCACGTTGACACGCTCACGTCACGCGATCTTGTTACGTGCGCGCGTGCATACGTGTGTCTGCGCTTTACGTGCGCGACTTTCTCTCTGTTGCACCCCACCAGACGTACGCCTTAGCCGCTGCTCACAGTCAGTTCGCTCCTTGAAAAGCGCCGCGACGCTCGCGAGTCGAACGGCGAGTCACGCGTAACCACCGTGGGCTGGTAGTGCGTTTGCGCGACCGATCGCCGCGCGGCCTGTCGTGTGGCGGCCTGGCTGCCGATGGTGGGGGTGAGAAACGTGCTCGTCACCCTCGAAGAGCGCCTCGAGAGACTCAGTAAGCGCCGCGAGTTCGCCGTGGCCGGAAATCTATCGTGGCGTTCTTGTTCGTGTTTCATGGCTTTCGGCCTCTGACGCGCCACTTCTCGACTCTGTCGCTCCTACGAGTGCGTACGTCGAGCTTAGAAATATCGTTGTTTATCATTCGAATACCTTCGATACATGTAACACGCTGGAAATTGCTAACAGATCGAACTGCGATATATCAAAGTTTAGTGCAAGAGTCGAGTCGCGTTTCGTGTAAGAAAGTTGAACGAGGTCTGGTTCCTTGGTGATACAAAAGGATTTCGTTCCGGATGGTGCGCAAAGGAAGAAACAGTCGTGACCAGACTGGTTGCTTTGTCTGTTAAGATCCGTAGAAATTCGACACACGGTAAAAGCAATTACGTTAAGAGGTCCCTGAGTCGGGAGCAGTGTGTCTCGAGAGACGATTCGGTCTCTCATCCCTCGCTCCTTGCGGCAAGCTTGCAAAGGATCGCGGGACAGTTTGTGGTTAGCTGACGTCATCAAGAACAAACAAGCAGATCGAAGATCCGCAGGAAGAGAGATATTATATATCTGTGTTGAGAGACAAAGAGCCGCCTAGGAGTCGTTGTCCCAACAGAGGGAAAATCAGAAAAGGGAATATCAGTTGCTAGAAACGTACGGAGGAGACAGAAAAGAAGAGAGATTTCATCTGGAGAAGTCTGAATTCCTGTCGGAGCTTCGTTCTATTCGATGATGATTTAAAGTTTTTTTTTCTAATTAACTGTAATTGTTCGTTTTGACTCTCCTCTCGATCATCGAGTTGAAATCAATCCGAGTTGATTGCTGATATTTTCCATTTGGATAGTAACGGCGTGAACATCTATAGAACTCCCACGGAGTTCTCGTGCAAGATGATAACAAGTGTCAGGATCGCGATGAACGTCCGCCTGTCCCTGGTCGACTGATCGCCAGAGACAGTTCGAGAAAGAGGGAGACG
The DNA here is from genome assembly GCF_011952205.1 of Bombus bifarius. Taxonomy (NCBI): domain Eukaryota; kingdom Metazoa; phylum Arthropoda; class Insecta; order Hymenoptera; family Apidae; genus Bombus; species Bombus bifarius. The sequence continues at coordinate 1,881,741 of NW_022884484.1, forward strand.
AGGCTTTTTCCATCAACTAGATTGAAAAACGATGTCCGACAGAAGCAAGTGAGGATCCCTTTTCTTGCGTGTCCCCCCTTTTTTCGGTAATCTCTACTCGACGGAAGAAGATGTGCCTGCGACACTTGCTGCTCTGCCTGTTGGGCGTCATCGTCATCGTCAACGGTGAGCTTTTGTCTCGTTTCTTTGTAGGAAGAGCTTCCCTGACTTTCAACGAAAGGGATTGGTAACGCTGGATGTCATTGAAATCTGGTGATATCATAGAAAAGAGCGATGATTCGTGTAACAGTGTATTGGGAACTTAGTACGAAACGTTTTCGTGTAAAGATCTGTTTTCAACGAGGATTAATTGGAATATTTATCAAAGACACGTGTATTTTAGTTGCATCGAAAAGATTTTATTTTAAAAATAACGTCGATATGCAAACAGATGTTCGAGTTAATGAAAATGATGATGTGGTGAAATTCGTCACTAGGTCGATTATATCTGTCTTATTTGTTAATTGAAGACAATTTTGATTATTCTCAGAATAAAGTGTAACATTTCTTTAGACTCGTTCAATTTATCGAGCATGAATCTTTTCGTGACACCCAAATTTTTTAAAACTTTTTATCCGTAAAACATTACAACGTCGAATCTTTTCGTGTTAATTTAAACTATAAACCAAACTCCGATTCTGACACTATAGTTTACGATTGCTGGGATAGCTACCTAGATTGGTTAACCAAGCAGATTATGACTAATTAAGTGTGCACGTGTATTTAACGAATATCTGAACATGATTTTTTTGAAAAATATATACGAGTACGTACGTGTCCTTCTGTTGGACGAGTAACGAAGATTTCTTCGATTTTACCATGGTTTCAAAAACATTCCATATAAATAATGATTATTATTCTCAGTCCTTTGCGCTCCATTGATGCTGCAGACGTTAATAATGTGAATATTGTTTCTGATATTATTTTAACCGATGAAAATTGAAGAAAAACGTTTTTACACAGTTACATACGAAAACTTTTGGTTTCAACAAATTCTACCATAAAAATATTTTGAAGTTGGCGTATGATCGTGTGAAAAATATTTTCGCAGTGCAGAGAATTCATACTAATAATAGTGTCAAATGAATGGCGTTTGGCCATTACATATATAATGCACAATCGATGTAGTATAATATCGTATACATAGTATTACAGAGTGTTGTATGGTAATATTATATGATATGTGCACTGCTATTCATAAGTCCTTACAGAGACCGTTAGCAGATTTAGGACAGTGATAAATTAATGTTTTACATACCAATTAAAATTGACAGTTATGAACTGTCTGCATTACAAAGAACAAAACTAGATTATACAATATTTCTACAATCCTATTAGGAACTTATTTGGATAGGTATTTCTTTTAAAAGTTAAATCTTGTTATCAAATGTTCAGTAAATTATGAATGGGTGTAAAGACAAGAAATCATATTCATATTATTATTATTATTATATAAAATATCCAAATTAAATTACTCTTCGCAATAAATAGTAGATAAAGATAGTAGATGATAGTATATTCATAAAAATATGAATATGTATAAACATCTGGAGACGATAATATATAAAATCAACGTAAATAATACACGAAAGAAATTGAATGAGAATCAAAATAATAGTCGAGGCAAATAGTATACAGTATGCAAACATTTTCGGCCAAATAGATTCTCCACGCCACAATCTAAAAGAGATATCTAATACCACTTTGTTTAATAAAAAAATAATACACTGAAATGAACACTGTCGTATACTTATTATATAATAATAGTATAAATTCTTTGTATAAAATATCGCTTTTAGCTGGACATGTATCTGACCAGAAACTTTTGTATCACCGCCGTAAATATGATCAATTTACATATCTACCGCTCGCTGATAAATTGGGCTGCAAAATTTTTTGAAAAAACAGCTAAATAGCTGCTCTGTTTTGTTAGTTTCATGCATCGCGATTTATCGAGAAAATCGCTATGTAAACATTTTATGACCAGTCTTGATTTGGTTTAAAACGGTCAGAAAACTGTGCTGTTGAATTGAACTGTCTGAATGTAGCAATTGTAGAAGTTGTTTTTATCCTCCCAAAAGGAGTTGGGTTCGTTGACGCGTACATTGTAGGTTGATAGGATTGTTCACGTGGATTTCCTCGAAGGAGGTCGTACAGGAGCCGTTTTTGTCCCGTATGACGAAGGAACGCGAACTCGGAAGTGTCGTAAAGCGCCAGACAAGTTTGCAGCTAACCACCACCTGACCGAAACTTTTTGCCAACTATTCTTTTTTTTTCCTTCCTGCCTCCGCGCTTCGCTCTAAATTAGTTAATAAAGTCGGAGAAAAAAGAAAGGAAGCTCGTTTAATCTGGTTTTAAACGAGTGGAATACGGTTAATCCTCGAGCTGTTGACGCTCGAGGACATTCGAACTTTGTACCATTTATGTAGCGACGACTTAACAAACTTTCAAAAAGAAAGGAAGAATTTTAATTTCCAATATGAATACTGATAGTGTTTTACTTTGTTACTCTAAATTAATTGTCAACTTGTTAAAGAGCAAAACCTAGCTTTAACTGTATCATGGTTGGTTTTAGACGTAACTTTTACCTCCAAATTAAATTGCCGTGTTGTAATAATTGCTCTTTTTTTGTAAGGATATTATTTTACTGAATCTATCATTTATCTTTCAAATTTTCAACTTCGTCGTGTATAACATTTTTATTTCACTAATACTATTATTCTTCCTTACGATAAATTAGTTTCCAAACTTTCGAAAAATATTGTCTAACGTTAATGTATAATTTAATTGAATATAAATCCTAAGGTGATACCAATCGATTTTCATCGCAGGGATTTATTACGAGTGATCTTAATCGCCTCAGAATTCGATTTTATCCCCAATTTTCGAATGATCAACTCTATTAATTTCTACGTAATTAAATATTCTAATTGTTCGACCAAACACGAAGACCGGAAAAGAAAAAAAATTGGTAGTCGACTGTATCCCAATTTATCCCCAATGGGCGCAGAAAGCGGAAATCCATAAACTATCGGAGTCTCATCCTGCGAAAAAGACGAAGAGCGAGAGAGGATTCTTAATCCTCGCAGGAACGAGCCTAAAGTAGATGGGGTAGGACGGGTTACGGAACGTCACGGTAGAGTTAAGTGAAGCTAGATTACGGACGTTAAGTCGTCGAGTGGACGTTAAAGCAGCCGTGTGCCCGTTCCCAAAGAGATTTTTCGGAGTTGCCGGTTTACAGCAAATAGTTGCAAGGAAAATAAAACAGGGAACAACCCCGCGGGCTAACGCGTGTCGTTTTTACACGTGTCGGCAGATTTTACGGCGTGCCAGCCCTCGTAATCTACGCAGAGCGAGAGACAGAGAGAAACGGTCGGATACACAACAGTGAGGGAAAGAAGAGAAGCTAAACGGAGAGAGAGAGAGAGAGAGAGAAGAGATATAGAAAAGAAAATGAGAGAAAGCGAGAGAGGAAGGCGAGCTAGCAATGGACGAAGAAAAGGGGGATTGTAAAAAAAGCCACCGCGGATCGTGGGGTGTTAACGCGCGCATTAACAGAGCTTTCGTCGGGGGAAATAAAAAACGATATGCATGGATGGACGGTGGATTTTCGTGTCGACCATAAAAAAAAAGAAAAATAAAAATAGAAAAAAATCCTGCAAGGTGAAAGAGTACGAGGCCGTGAAAGTGAATCAAAACGCGTTGTTCCTGCCTTTTTTCCTCGCCTGTTTTGTACCTTTTTTCCCTCTCTATTCTTCTTCTCCCTTTTAGCCTTGTATCTTTGTCAAGAGGGGAAATAGTCGATGTCGATTCGCTTTAGAACGGGGAAATGAATGAATGAAAATGCGTGGCGTTTTATGAGTTCGTTTTCCCAGCTGCTTTTCTGCCCGCTTGTACACAGCTATTCTCTCCGTTTGCCTGATAATTCTTTCAGTTTTTTTTCTGGTTCGTGCTCGTTTCTCTCGTTCTTCTTCCTCTTTCGCGGAACTCTGACGCGCGAAAGATTCGTTTAGCACGGATCGATCGGTTTTCTAGGGAAATCGAGCAAACGAACGCCGGAAAATTGCACTGTTTACATTCAATTACTTACCAGTGTACCTTGCAATAAACAAGATTACGCGTCTAATGAAATATGTACTCGCCTCGACCCGTTTAATTTCATTTGCTCGTTCGAGTGTTCACCGCTGCAATTCACCGGTTCGCTCCCTCTGTTTCTCAACCCTAGCTTTTATTGCTATCGTTTCCATGAAGAAACGGTTCGTTTATTGTTTGGAATTAAGTTATATTCGTTTACATGCAGGCTTTAAAGTTAAACGACTCTGCTACAAGCGGATGGACAAATCGCTGTGTCACTTGAGGATCGTACGGTTGCTTGAAATAATCGCAGGATTAGCACGTTCGCAACGTTAGAAACGAAAGAAATTATGTTGTTGGTATATTGGCTAATGTGTTGGTAATATTTTGTATAGGGTATAAGTGAAGCGAAAAGTGTGTCGTAGTGTCGCAAGGATAAATCAAATGGATGTGTTTGTAGTTATCTGAGGTGGCTGATCAAGTAGTGTCTTGTACTACTTTGTCTCGTTTATTCTTTTTCTTTGCTTTACGTGTAAAAATATTATACTTTAAGCATATAAACATCAAATATATGATATCTAATATACATATATAAATTATATATGATATTTAATGTACATATATAAATTTTTTGCAGATACATCTATATGTACATATAAATGTATAACATCTGTGGAATATTTATACATCTGACATTTTATTCCATTTTGAGTTTGTGAAAGATATTCATTCTGACAAACAGACATATTTTATCTCTAGAATATAATTCTATTTTCAATTTATTATCTAATTATTATATACTGTACTGAACAATGTAATTTATTTCATTCAAAAGCTCGTTGGCTCGTTCTTTTCAAAAATATCGGTTTACCAGCAAGTTGGCTTTCATACATTTCGCAAAACATATCCATTCTGACAAGCAGCCACAGTTTATTTCCATAATACAATGTTATTTTATTTTATTATATAATCGACTAACTTCCTGAAAAAAGAACCTACAGCTTTATGATAAACATCTATATGTATATGCTGAATGTATCTTTTATTTCAAGTTTCAGTTCTTTACGAATCATTATAAAATTATAATGCTATCATTAAAAACATTAAAACCGAAACTTCTACCATTCGGTTCATTTTATCTTATGAAATTATTTGTCTTAAAAGTTTCTCGATTAATTCGTAATACCCAATAAGGTAATTTATTCTTTCCAAACGTCGGCGATTTATTCTTTTCAAATGTAGCGCGTATCCGGCATGCTGAGACGTCAGTTAAAAGCGCCGGTTCATTTATCGCGTGAGCCTCGAGCAGGTGAAACGAAAAGAGATAGACGAACAGGTAACCGCGACAGAAATCAATCTAGGCATAGGGCGAGACGGTGGTGCACGGTAATCTTCAGATTTACTTTTATTAATCCCGGTTGATCGACCCGGTTGCCAACCGAACTGCGAATATTTGTCGGCGAAATTTACCGAAATATTGCGGCCATTACGGCGTTTTCAAATATTTCGTAGCGAGCAAATATTTATAGGGAGCTCTAAAACTGTATCGTGTATTCGGTCGAAATGAGGAAGTAAATTTTTCTCTATTCCCCGGCATCGAGCCGAGCGTACGCCCATTTCCTCTTTCGCCCAAACCCCTCAAAGATTCAACAGGACTTTAATCGTTCACGAGCTTTTCGAATCGAACATAATTGTTTATTCGTCAATTTTCTGCGAAGAAATTAATACCGTTTCTCTTTTCTTTGTTCCATTTTTTCCTCCTTTATTCCTTTGTGCTTACGTCGGATCAACTATTTTGATTTAAAGTATCGAGTTTCTTTACTGTAAGTCGGTTTCTAAAGAATTTCGACGAAATTCAGGTGGAATTTATGATAGAAAATTTATTTCACACGATTCGTTTTCTATTTCAATAAGTTAGCAAAACGTTTTCGATCAGAGTGCAATTTTATCTGTAGAAAGAAGATTTTGTTATTTTACGTCTACGTTTCTAGACTTTTCAATTTCATATTATTGTCGGAATTATCGTCGTTACATGCGTTTAAATGGAATTAAATCATGAATATGATAAGATACATAAAATGGCTATAACCATCAGTGAGTCGCGCAGCAAAATGCAGTTTCCAGCGAATTTTAGTAATTTAAAGAGAGCTGTCGTATAAAAAATGCTGGCGATTTTCCATGGTGAGGACACGGTCGTTTCAAAAGCGTTACGCTAAGCACATTAATATTTAGGATGTAGTATTTGCATTTAAAAAAGTAAAGGTCCCTCAGCGGTGTACAGCATACGGATACTTAGAGAGCGCTATCTGTAATCTTTTACCACTTTTCATGCCACCTAAACCGACGCTAACTTCCCCGTTAATGTGATTACGTTCTTCCATTTCACTTGCTCGCACTTGTCCCGTTAATACATTACGCGGAATCAGACGTTAATCTAGCGGAGATTAACTGTGACTGACTTCCCACGCACATTTTAGGACTTTTAACCATAGCGGCGATAATTGTCGTCAAAAATGTTATACAACTGGCTTGGAAATTCTTTTTGTGCCATATAATTTCTTTGAAAATTGTTGCGCAATCAGATTGTACTATATCCAGAAAGTGTCGGATGATTTTGCAAATAGAAGTTATTTATTGTTATTTAAAGTATCTTCTTTAGAATATTTTTAGTATCAATGACGCTACATCGATTATAATTCAAGTGATTATAGCAGCGACGAGATTTTTATGATCTATGACTTTCATCTAATTTTTTCAAGTTTAACTTCACAATTTATGACCTATAATTGATCTTCAATCTTAGTAATGCGATATCGATGAACTCTTGTGGTCTTTAAGCGATCTTCGACTTTAATGATCCTTCGTTACTTTCAAGTGACCTGTGGAAATTCTCCAATTATTTTAACGCTCAACGAAATAACTTCGACGATTACGTTCCCGATTTAGAATGTCGCACTTTGTCTCAGAGTACAACAATCGGCAACAGAAATTTTTACGACGACATTTTGTGCAGGCGTAGACGTAATTCGCTTAAACATAACGCAAAGTTTAATTATCTTATTTGCACTTAATCGCTATATAACAATATCAAGGCATAGAGATACTTCATGTTCCTATTTTAAAAAAGAACAAACCAATGATATTTTTGAATCTAATTGATTAACGTGTAGACGTTTGGGATTAATTAGTCGCTCTATAACAATGTCAAAATACCCACAATTATGTGAAACTGCCTTATGTCTCCATTATGTAAAAGAGCAAGTATAATGGAAGTGAAGTTGAAACTACTATTGTTACGTTAAACTCGAGCCCCGCTTCTGGCTACTTGGAAGTTAAAACCGGAGTACGGAAACGTGGCTGGAGTCCCTCATTCGCCTCCGTCGTCCTTTTCGGTGAAAGGAAACGCGTGTCAGCGTTATACATTGAAACGCAATCAAACAAACAACCGAACGATGCGCCGTCTGCAGCGTAATAGCTTTGTCTCGCGATTTTGCTCTCACGTAATCTACGTGAACGAGGGGTGCATTCGAGAATTTCGTTCGTTACAATATTCTTCCTTTTCTTTGTTCTGAATGCTGGTTCTGCAACCATCCCCGGGTTAGGGGTTGACAATAATTATTTATTAATTAGTTGTTATTTATTTATCTATTTGGCGATGTTAATCTAGGTAGTCAGCTCAGTAGAGTCATTGTACTATGTGTAAATGGGAAGTTCGCCAAAGTATGTGGGATAGTACAATTGCAAAAGACGTACTCCCTTCTTTTTCGATCTGTCTAAAACATTTCCGTCAATGATAAAAATATCTGCGTCCTCTTTTTGAGATCGATTATCGCTGAAAATAGTCCTAGTGCACTATATATAAATTATACCTGGATTCCTCTCATTAACTTTGCAGAAAGAAGTAGCAATAATTCCGATATGAAAATTTTGAACGTCTCTGATTCTCAAGGCACGACACAAATGAGTCGTAAGATCGAGATAATAGCTTAGAGAAGTGTCGTAATTTTCAATCTGGATCTTGGTAGCTTCGGAACAGTGCAGCTTTAGCCTGCGTCTAATCGTTCACATTATCGCATAAACGTGCTATCTCGATTGAACCTCGTCGACTGTTATCGTCGTTATTGACAGCAACCAGCTCATAATTATGCGAGAACCTCGATAAAACGAGACTCGAGGCGGGCTTGAAGTGACTAGTCTAAATATTTCGAATATACGTGTCGCGTCGGGATTATTAGTACTTTGCTCGATGTCTTTGTTCAGAGGATAGTCGATTTAATTAACTAAATTCTCAGTTGGTATTTTCTAGAGGAACTGATAATAGGAAAATAGAAAGGGACGTGATAAGACTTTATACGATTTTGTTTCAGAAAGTTTCAGACTGTTTGTTGATATTTCACGCTTAGAGTTTGTAGAGTTTGGAAATTACCGATTTTTAGAACAAATTGAAATTAATATTCCTGGTACACTTAGTACTTTCCATATAATGCGGAATCCTAGATTTATAAATTTCAGAAAAATATGGATAAATTTATTATTCGTTTAATACCGCGTCTTAAACGATTTTATTTTAACTACCTACTAAAAATATTATTTTCGTCAAATTGAATGTCGTTACCTCCTCACCTAAAATTAATCACTTCACCAAACAATTAAAATATCTTCGTCACTGTCAATCCTCCCTCTAATACGTAAAGACAAATTAATCTCCGATGTAGCAAACAAAGCAACAGGAAAGACAAAGAAAACATTCATAATCGGTGCTGTAAAACTATTGGAATATGACAAGGTAAAAGATCGTTAGCGAAGGTGAAAAAGAGGATGAAAGCGATAGTTGGCAGAGTGTTTGTCCTGATTCATTATCGGCCGTGGCCCGACGAGTACGGTTGTCAGTTATTTCGAGCAAATTGTTATTCGCCGTCGGCTCGAAGCGTCAATCAACGTGATTGACGGCGCGTCGCGGCGCTCAGCGTCGTCAGAGGCGTCCTACGCCCTGTTCGTGCGCGATTCCGCCCCTTTTTTCCGCCCTCCTTCTGAATTATTCACCCGTTTCGAAACAACTATATCCCTTCGACCACGTTAATTGCTTCTACGCAAAGACGTCTGAAGGTTCTTTCCAAGTTCGAACCAGGCTGATGGGTCAAAAGTTCGCGAATGAATACAGAAGTGGGGTTTCCTGCGAAACTTCCACGGAGAAATAGATGGAATATCGAAGCGTGTGGGAGGATGGTTTGTATTTAGCTTGTACTGTAGCTTCTGAGACGATTCGCGTTTTAGGTTATTATTTTGTGTTCAGAATGTTGTTCCATTACATGTTTCTATATCTTTCAGCGTTTGGTCCTTAACGTGTAATATTATTGCGGTGAAATTGTTTTTTATTGTTTGAAAGTATAATTTGTGAAATATCACCGTATCTTTCTAATTATATTTAATCATTCGTAATCTACTTTATACACGTTAAATATTAGCAGTGAACTTAAAGAATACATAGTGCAGGAATATATTTCATCTTGGATGACAATGTTGTATTCAAATTTCTTACGAGATTATTTATCATACTCTAAAAAGATGATTTACTCATTAACTTGTTACTTATTCATGTCGTTGATGCGAAATATGTAAGAATAAAAGTTGAAAATTAAAATAACGAACTTAATTGCATTAGGAAGTTCGTCTTTAAAAGACGTAGCTTTTCTTTCTTCTATTCGATGATACGAAACACGCAACTGCAAGAAGAGGATGAAATACCATGAAACGAAAGTCCATTCACACTTTCGACGAGGAGTTTATCATCCTGACGGAAGGATGTTGAGATTATTTTCTCGAGTTTTCTTCGCGGCTCGAAACTGCCTCGCACAGGATCGACCAGGCTTACCAATTTGAAATGATAATGCTCGAGGTCTGGCTCGAGATAAATAGCAGTTGCATCAGCGTTCTTCTTCCGGTTTGAGGGCCTTGCAAGCCACTCGAGGACACTCGAGGTACCGCGTTGCCATTCTCAGGCCTTCGTGACGCGTAGAGATTGGCGTAGACTTTCGATGAAGATCCTTGATTATGACGATAATGGCTGTTGATGGCGGACCATTGAAATAATTAAACAGAGAAACTTAGATTTTTCGATTAACGCGATCTTTTTTTATACTGTACGATTACTTGCTTTTCTCCTTTATTCAAATCTTTATATTACTTTATATTATAGCTTATTGGAAACCGCTTTACATGTATTATTTAAAAAAAGAAAAATGTTATCGAAGACCTTGGAATCGATAAAAATTTTCCATTCATTTTGTCTCTGGCTCTGACTCTGTTTTTATACTTGACAAACTAGTTGCAAGGTACAGGCAAACTTTTTCGATCCTGACTCTATTAGTTTTGTGTGGTTAGCGTGGCGGAAACTCGTAAGTAACTCGGCGGTTCAAGATATAAACGCGCAAAGTCTAGAAATAAGACTTTCTGGACGTTCTGTTCTTGTCAATGGTAGTCGAGAACCGATTTTAGCATCGATGTTTTCACCTAGAGATGTCACGAATGAATCAATAGGCAAGAGGGATTTTATTTTTGAAAGGTCTCTCCAAATATGGACTCTGCAAAATGGTACTTCGAGGATGCATAAGTTATTCGAAGAGTAGGTATTTGTATGCGCCTGTATTTTTTATTTCATCGATCCGAAATGATTCCATTCAGAACAATGTTACAGCTGAAGAAGATTTATCACATACTGTGTGTATGGTGAATTTGTGTTCACTTAGTTTTTCTTTCTTATACTAACTGTATCGTTTACTGAACAAACACGAGATAAAGAGGCCCGTGACATCATCAACTTAAATACCTCCAATTTTAAATCTTGACACTTGAGACTTTCCCCATTAAGTTTCTCATAAATTAATTTGTCATAAAACTTGATTCACTATAAATGAATAAGTTAACGTTTATCGATTCGTCATTTCACTGCAAACACGCGACGATAATAGAAGCAAGTAAAATTTCAGCCCTCTCGTTCGACGTAGAGGAAACTGGCTGGGTGCATCTGTATTTGTGCATGGGTGACTCGTTGTCCTCGTCGTCTTACACCGCGTTTCTCGTATGAAATACTCATCGTGGCGCACATACGATATCCAACGAACGTATCCCGTGTTTCGCGTGCGTTTCCGCGCGGATGGCCACGCTTATAGCTCGCCAGGCGGAAACGCGCCGCTGCCACGTCGCGTCGGTCTGCAGACGTTTCCGTGACAGACTGTCAAGTTGCAAGCAGTCGAGTCTGTTACGCGATTAGTCGGATCGATCGTACGTTATCTATTCCATATGTGTGACATTCTTATTTCATTACTTTATATGACGTCATGATTGTATTGTATATTTCTCGACGAATGAGAGATGACTTATGATTCAATTCGATGAAAATGCGTCTGATAAAAATACCTAGTTCTCTAACATGATTGCATACTTGTATTGTAACTTTCTTATAGGGTGTTAATGCATGTTTTTAGATAATGAGGTTATTTAGTATTTAATAAAAAACATACACAAGAAACACAAAACCTATATCACAGACGCGAGATATAATTTTGTTAAGGAGGATTAACAAGCTTGCAGGAAATAAATTTATTTAATACTTAAAGCAAATTGCTGTACATACGACGATCCAGGTCAATCGTATACTTAACTGTACGAACGTAAAGAGCAGCAGGTTTAAATATCTTTTGATGAATGGATTTAAGAAGATGAAGATACAGAAACGGGTTGTATTAAAATCTCTATTTAGGTGATAAACAAACTATAACGAATTAAAATGATCTAACATGAAATTATGATGTTGAGATTAAAATAAATGCCATCGAATATATTAGAAAATTTAGCTTTTATCGATGAACAAAATTGGCTAAGTGATCATTCTATTAATTCTATAACCATTGAAAATGCTCGGAAGTAATTGCAAGGGACAGGTTTAAGAGAAACGGAAGAGTCGAATTCACGGGTCAACTTTAATTCAAGACAGAATTACGAAGCAGAAGAAACGGAAATGAGGGAAATCTCCCCCGACTGCGGGGGGTTTCATAAGCAAGGGGGGTTCAGAACGAATTCTTTTCAACTACGAGACACCTTCGCTGTAATGCTCGGCATGTAATATGCTGTTGTGTGCAATATGCATCGCTGCCGACCAAATGGAGTTGGAAGGGCTTTCTCATTCCTAATTTAACGCGATGAGATTCGAAATGGCGAATTCAACGACGGGCAAAATGTTCTGTACAAGAAATATTGGACGAGCGAAAAACGATTAGAACACGTGAAAAAGAAAGATTTGTCCGTTCGTTAAGCCTAGAGACGGTAGTTAAATTATCTTAATTATTGTACGTAATTGGTTTTATTTGTGCCGATGGTGATATTGAATTAGTAAATTATTAACAGTATTTATGTATGAATATTTGTGTATTGCTAGGTTTCCTTTAATTGGATATTCATACGTTAATTAATATTTTTGATATTATATGTGATACGATGTATTAAATTACGCTATTTAAACAACTAAAACGTATATTATATGAATGGATCATTGTGTATTTTATTGTGTTTAATATGTATTATGTTTCACACATTCTATTTTATTTATTTCTCTTTAAAACTGAATGACCGGTGTTTCAATGTGATTTTTGTTTTTTTACTACCATTATGTCAGATTTGTTACTACATTTTACTTTTTTTTTTTTACGAATTTCATGCAATTTTTACAATCTTTCCGTTTATAAATCCACGCAATTTACGTTTAATAACTCATTGGTAATTTCTGTTTCTACAGTGGAACCTTTTACTCTGGCGTTTTATATAGATTAGATTTAGTAATGTAACGTAATGGAAATTTTTAATTCAAATGCAAGCAAATTACTGGAGCGTAGGATTACCGGAGCGAATTACTAATACATCAAGGATTTTATAAATTAATTTATAAATATATTTTAATCCTCGTTGCTCGTACTATATTAACTTCTCTATTATCTATTCATCTCGATGAAACTTTAATTAACCAGTTACCACTTCAACTTATACCTGTATCACATATCACGAACAGTTATCATTCTACATCAAAGAGCAAAATACTAATTTATCTAGAGAACAAAAAAAAAAAAAAAAAGAGAGAAAAGAATTGTTTGTTCAAAATATTCAAAAAAATGCTAAAATTCATATACTTCCAAATTATTCACACTACTGTTACTATTTCTGTGGTTTATTTACATCAAAATGGTTGTCCTAGAATTATCGATACGACGAGGTGCCCGAGGTGTAAGCAGAAAGCTAGAACGTAATCGCGATCTAAAATTGCATTAAATCGGTCCGTATGAACAAGTATCTCTTGTACTGCCGTTAATAACGTTAATGCTGACTACTGTGTGCACAATTTAATTTGAAACCAAATTACGTGGTAGAAGCATTATCTAAATCGGTATTTTCATCGTACAATGTCCTCTGAATTAGAAATTACGATTTCGACTGCAGATCCCACGGCTATGAATTATCGTAGTATTATCAAATTAATGTTATTAATCGTTAATAACTAATTGCAGGGTTAATTAATCCATTTACTTGTCTAGTGTACGCAATTATATAATACGCAATGTTATAGAAACCAATTATGTAGCGACAAAAGGAACTGAACCTTTCATACTTGAAAATAGGTAATGATAATTGGTCCTTTACATCTCTATTAAGTAAGATTATTGCTTTGTTACAAATTATGCATTCCGCATAAATACATTGATCAATAAATACATTGAAAAAGATATGATTCTGTGTTGAAAGAGAAATTTGATTGTACTGTCATTATATGTCTTTTGTACGTGCATCTGCAAAAGGAAAGGGATAACATCAAATTAAGTTCCTCTTGAATCTATTCAACTTTTATTTAGAACATTTTCTCATAAAATAATTTGTTTATGGGGAATTTATTGTTGGATACCTTGCTCTGTATACTATTGTATAGTATTGTATGAGTGTCGTATTGCAAGCATATCATATTCCATAAGCGAACTAGAAGTACACTGCACACACACCACCATACATGATAATTGTGCAACTACATGAAGTTCAACCTTGGTTCAAACGTAGAAGATAGAAAAATTTGTCTGTCATTTTACTCAACTATTTCTATTTAAGGAGCTCAGAACTATACTTACTAGGTACAACTATGTACCTTCTTTTGCATAAATTGACACATGAAATCACTAAAAATGGACTATTAAAATTTTCCAAAAATTTACTGCTAATATTTAATGTTCAATATCAGTTTACAATTACACATCGTCCATTATACCTTCTACTACCCGATCACGATATTCCTTATCAAAATTAACTAATATTTGTCAGTAATTTTTAATAATCACAAACATGTTCGTTAATTTAAACTAGACAAATACTTGAAGCACAAAAATGAAATCTCATCTGTAGTCTTTCCTTTACTCAGTCCATTCTAATAATTCAGGCGAAAAAATTGCCTAAATTGCCATAAAAATCTATAGTATTCCAGCATAGACATGTTTGTCGCACTTGCGAGTCGCGATTTAACGAGCTCAAAATGCACGCACGGCGCTTCGGTCGCGAGCTCGGTTTTTCCAGCCGCGAAAAAAGCGAGATTATCGCGACGGAACGTGCCGCGGGACATGGAACCGTTGCAACGTCGAGCTTCCCTGGGGACGAAGGAGGTTTTTCAGGATCGAGGCGAGGAGCGATGCGATAACAAATACCGTGCGCCATCTTTTTTCGACGCATTGCGTTATTTAGAGACGCAGTCGAGCATTATAAGCCAGCTCGGCGATCGTTTAAACGCGGTACAAATTTTCCTTCGTTTTTCCTTTTTTCTTGATGTCTTGTCTGTTCGTTTAGAGTAATGGATTAAGTTTGATTATTCTAAGATAGCTCGGACAACTATTAAAATAGTCAGCCTAAATTTACACGACGTTATAATACACTAATAGACCCTAATATCAATTACCCTAGTTAAAATTAATGTAAATTGCGCTAATGTACGCTATTATGGAGGACTTCTGCTTGAATTTCGCAATTGAGGATTTGGATTTTTAATACTTGTCATTTTTACGTAGTCGGAAATGACATCGGTAATTAAAATCGACATTCTCCGCTTGATACCAACTGGGGTAACTTAATCATACTTTTCGGCCTTACTTTGGATTATTCTCAGACCAGTGTGTGTTCCAAAGATAATCGTTCAAATTATCTTCTCCTTTAATTTTGAACTACCTGGCTAACTTGTTCTTTATTCCATCCATCCACAAGCTTTTCACTGCCTCCCATATAAAAATCAATAGTAATATTTGCCAAACATTTTTATTTACCATATGATTGTTTTCACACATATTTTAGAAGCTAAGGCTCTCGTTCAGAATCGATACGCGTGAAAACGGAGAATTTCCAAGAGAAGGAGAGAGAGAGAGAGAGAGAGAGAGAGAGAGAGAGAGAGAGGGAGAAGGAGTGAGAAGGGGTGAAAAATGCATTAAGCCGAGCTGGAAAATATCAGGATGCAGAGAAGAGGCTTATTGCGAAGTATCGTGCATATAGTCGAGTGTTGGAGCGTTTGGTATGGTTGAAACGCGAGAACAACGTGCTAATTAGGAGCGTAATCGTATTGTGTGTGTCTATCAGAGGGAGCGAATCGTGTAATGTTTCGCACTGGTAAAGGTTTGTTGATTCAATAGCAATGGGTTTCTCTAGTGAGATTGATTGATCATTGATGTTTTATACGGTGGCTAATTATCGTTGTTGACGTGATCAGATTTTCCAGTGTTCCTTCGTGGTTACTTCCAGATTTGGAAAATGTTGAATCCTCGCAAAATTGATTTATCTAGAGAGTTTGATATTTATTCAAACATAAAGAATATCTCTTCATAACGAATTTTTGTACGATATAATTAACACTTGAATTTCATTTCATTCTTGTTGACGTTGGAGACAAGAAAATATAATTAAAACAAGATGACAACTCTACCAAGGTTATGATTTTATACTTACTATCAGTATAGTATCAAATGGAAAAATTAATTTGAATTATTATTTTTACTTTCAATACCATTGCGAAGCATATTTTATATTTTTATTACATCTGTTTCGTAACTTTATATTATATTATATTTTTACCAAATTACTTCATAAAAACAGTTATAACTGTAATTTATCCCCTAAAACCTTCCCTTTCTAATATTAATACCTAAAATATTTTCCAACCTGTCTTTCCTATATTCTATCCAGAATATCCTGTACATCTTCCTTATTAGAATTTCCTGTAGAACGGAAATAGCGAAATTGCGTTCTGAGCTGGTAAAAATCCTATTGGCAAGGCCGATGAAATTACGAAGAAGATGGGAAAAGTATGTTGTCGTGAATTATAATGCAAGTGACACCGCGTTTTGCTATAGCATTAATTTCCTGTCACGCTATAACGACCTGTATTGTGGTTGCAATTTGCGGTTAAAGTTCGTACGCAGCCTTGTTGTTCATCTTCGTTTCGCTATCATCGTTGCGCCTGGTTTCGCATTTTGCTGTTGTTGTTAATAATAGTCATGGCCCTGTAGTTTTGACCACGGAACGTTCGAAATCAGTCGTTTCGAATAAATGATAGACGACATAACTAAAAATTTCTCTAATTTATCGTCTAAGCGAGAGTGCCTACGGCTAGCCATTTACAATTGCACGAAAATGCTGTAATACTCTCCTGGTGGTTCATTTTATCTAATTAAATACAAATTTTCGATGCAAACGTAATTCCGTAATTGGTTGAAAAAATGTTCTGCTTTAAATATTTTATCGAAGATATACAAATAAATTTAAAATATTACATATTAATTCAATTCCACCATTAATTTAGTAGCTTTTTAGATGATCGTTGAATTCTTAACGACCATTTCCTTATCATAATAACTTCATCACAAAGGTAAAGGTCACTAATTATTTTGAAATGGGGAACGGTTCTTCAAATAAAGTACTGTTATCATCGCTAAGGAGAGTATCAATGATTACTCGTGTTGCAATCAAGACGATAATTGGACTTTATCGATGTTCGAAGTACTGATTTCTTAATTGGAGCAGTAAATTGTTTCTCATTATGATTCTACGGGGTTTAGGTATATTCAAACTATCAACGTATTATTATTTAAGTAAGATATATATCCGCAATCTTTTAATGATATTTTTCAAAGCATCTCAGATCTTGTTTCCTACAGGATCAGCCGGAACCTGTTTAAAAATAATTTCCAGCCCTTCTCAGGCACCAGTTTAAAATAATTAAACTTTCCAAATTCCTTTCAAGATGAACGAATCTTCGAACTTGGTCCCCCCTCGATCTAAATTCCATCGAGTTGAAAGAGTGTTCGAGTGGCGAGGATTTCTTGAAGATTCATTAAATTACAGGAATTGACGAAGGGAAAGTCACTTGCCTGCCACAGATTGTCTATATCGTTCCTCGTTTCCCGGACACCAAGTACACGTCGTTTCTCCCGAGATTCCTCGCGTTCGAAACGATTAACTGAATTCCTTGGGGCAGTTGTGCACGTACCGGTGGAAAAAGCATGGGTTCTTTCTACTTCTTCCTCTTACTCGTCCATTCAATTCAACCCCCTTGATACGTGCCCCTTGGTCTAGTTTACACAAGCATTGTCGTGGCGATTAACGTCGAGGAACTAGCTACACTTAGCAGTAATTTAACGACGATAGTGTGTGTTTAGGTTTATACGTGTTTTAGGAACGTGAAATCAGAGGGTGTAAATAAGGGTGAGTTCTATTCGAAGAGGAATACTTGATTGATGACAGATCGAGGGGGTAACTTCGCTTAGGGGAAAATATTTAAACGAAGTTTAGAAAGAATTTTAATCGATGAGAAATTGTTGACTCGAAGAAGCTGAAATTAGAGACTTGTTATGTTGGGTGTTTGATATATGCGAGATAATTTTTGAAAATGGCTAAGAATATTACACGATGAAACTACAGGTGAATTTATCGTTTAGTTATTAACTTTGTTAAAGTACAGTATTATGTATTGAAATTGGGGCGCAAGATCTAGCGTGGGAAGCTTAAGAGAGAAATTAAAATGAAATTTGCTTATATTTGTGAATTATCGGCTCGGTAATTGTCATAAAGCATATTTAAATCTGTAAAACGATAATAAATAAAGTCTGTGTGGAACAGAGATTTAGATCTTCTTTATATTTTATGGCAAAGGCTAGGCATTGCAGTAAGTAGAATAAGGACCGTATCCGTCCAGACAAGTAAGATATTGCTCATTAGAAACACACCTTTTCCCTTGTTGTAAAAAGACACATAGCGCGTTAAGATTTGAAGGATGTTGATCATTTTCATTCGTAAGTAGAATGAGGATGGTTAGATAAATGGAATATTAGCTATAGAAAGACATTCATTTTTTTTCATTTTTTTAAAAAAAGTGCGTAGTTCACTATAATTTGAATGTATTTTTATCAAAAACAAATTTATGATTGAACTAAGCTATAATGTGTTGCAAATATCTACACAACCTAAAACGTGAACGAATGAATATCTTTATTATTTTAAGACTACTACTCAAAGTTTTAAATTGTTCTTCGATTCATACAGAAATTCGCAATGGAGTCAGCAAACTGAGTACAGTATCTAGCGATCGTTGGATCCATCACCATAATTAATTTTCTCGCATTCTAAAGGGCGCGGAGTCATCCCGACGTTTCCGACCGTCAAAGATGATTAAACCGCCGGCCCGTTATTACGACGATTTCACGGCTCGGTCGAGGTTATTCGGTAAGCAGCGGGATTATAGTCACGGATATAGGGTAATAAGGATTCGAGGTGGTAAAGACGAGAACTTGAACGTACGTGACGGGAATCGGAGCTCGAAGAAAACTCGAATTACTTTGACAAACTTCGCCGTCATACGTGCTTCCTCTTGCTTTCTCTTTCTCTGTTTCTACTTCGTTCTACGAACAATGTTTTCCCTGTCTCATTTCTCGTGTCGATTTTTTCCAAATGTTGCATCGACCTGGTTACAAGTAGACGACAAAAGCTCTACGTGCTGTCAAGAAAGTATTACTCTTTGTTACAACTGTTTGTCTTCTATCGTGATTTTCTGAGTTGGTCGTTCCGGCTCTCGATCATTTTTTGACTTAATGGTGGCATACGATGGCTCCGAGCTCTAGGTCTTGATATAGTACTTTACAGTACAACGTTATAGTCACGTGACACTTTTTTGAGATAGTTCGGAAGTAAAGCGCTATCCGTTAAAACGAAAGCTACCATAAACGCCTGAAAGTCGGGCCATTTGGGTGGCCGACGTGTTTTATAACATCGACGTATCAAGCTGCCACGAGCAACGAATTTTCGTTTCTAAATGTGCTGTGAAAACCCATAACCCGATTTTCGTAGATTAGTCGAAGTTTTCATTCATCGTTATTTTTCGAAGACTACACTGGCGTTACAGTGGAAATAATTTTTAGCCTTTAAAGTATAGAAATTTTCAATTGAATTTTCCCTTGTCCTCTTCCCTTCATCCACAGCTTTCTTTTACTTCTTTTATTTCTCAGAATATATGTAGTTTGAGGAATAAAAGTTCTTTACGTATAACGTACGGGATGCTCTACAGGTTACAAATTTTCCTGTCGTGTTCGATAGGGTAAAACGTAACTAAAAGTCGGAACGAAAGTCTTTAACTTTGTTAAAGCTGGAATGACAGTATGGAACGCGAGAACAGTTACAATGTCCTGGAAAAAGTAGCTAAATGATATTTACTAGTTCGTATATCGGGTTACGTTAATAGCTAGGTTTATTGAATTAATGTTTCATTTTATCGATAGATTTAAATATTTGCAACATTTCGTTTTGCGGGTCATTAATTTGTTTCTCTTTTATTTAGAAGCATGTACGATAAATTAAAATTGATTGAAAGTGAATCCATTATGGCTGCTTTTATATTTTTATATCGAGGAATTAACGAACGTATAAACGTACATATTTATACACGTCTGAAAACAGATGTGCCTTTTTGTATATTTAATTAAATGATTTAAGATATAAACGGATAAATAAACGTTATTGACGTAATTACGTATACCGAGCATTTCGTATAACCATATTATACAATTATGTTAACTGGAAATTAAAAGAGGGTATATTAATACATTAATATATACATAGAGAATAATTTGTTTGGAAAAGTTTGAATCGATTTTGAAAGTTACATGCAGATTCAAAATGTAAAATACGATTTTGATAACATGAGGTTAGTTGAAAGCACTCTTAACTTCAAAATCGCTCTTATACTAAAATCTAAAATTATAATTCATCTGGTGTTTTCTCTACAATTTCCATTTGTAAGCTACACACATTCATCATATGCTTACAATCTGTTAAAAAGGATAAATGATATTTATAAAAAATGATTATATAAATATCAAGACAATCAAGAAGTTTCCTATAAAAAAATGTATTTTACTCGTACTCTATGCTCCTGATTCTATATAAACATCTTTTTTAATATCCTCTACATAATCTATAGAATGTTTACACACTAATTTTTATAACTACTAGAAATACAAAAGTTGTTATAAAAGTTTCAATATTAAGAAAGTAGAATGTTTCTTTGATATTACGAATATCGAGCATAATTTGGATCTCATGGTTTCCCAAAGAGCGATGACACTTATTAAAATTATGATTCTTATTCCCGTAAAAATTTCACCAAGGCTGCAACCGCATTCTGTGAGACAAGGACAATCTTATTACTTCTTTCTCCAGGGAAAATGCGCTAAGACCACGAGAGAAGGGAAAATTGGCTCTTTCGAGATGCATCGCGTTAGTTTTAGAATTTCAGATCAGAATAATACGGACCATAATACTTACAGTAAAGATCTCTCTGTGACAGTCAGAATGTTTGAAAGTAGAATGAGGAAATTAGTAGACTAAGCAGGTGTTGGATGGCGTACTATCAACTTTAATTCGCCATAGTCTAAACTAAAATAAACTCTTCAGATTAGGCAAAATATATTAATTCGATGCATATTACAATCTATTCTCTTCCACGATACGTTTTCATACATAAAATACGTAAAATACGTGATCGACCTTTCATAACAATAAATGCAAAACACTATTTTATGAAAATAGTGACCTTAACTCTACTGTCCTGAAATTTTTGTATTTCAATCTTGCTCTCGCTTTAGCAAACGAAAGGAACGTGTAATTATTCAAGAATATGTTTAACATAACGCTTTTTATATTTTCATCAAACTATCTTTTAATATTAGAAAAATATAATCCGGTTAAAAATAACCGAAAGAATTCAGCAAGGTTGGATCGCTGTAATTCTCAGCCCTCTAAATATTCTCATAAATGTATGAACACCTTCGACCTAGCACATCTAAAATAAGAAGTTTCCACCTAAAAACTTTCGGGCTTTTTCGAATAGAAACTATTCAGAAACGCTGTTTCGCTTCGCAGAAGATCGAACTCGCTCGATATCCTCGCAGTCAGTGGAAATTATATCCGGCTCGTCGAATTGATATCGACTTCCGGGTCGAAGATCCACCGGTGTCTGGACAGAGAGAAGCTGGATTTCCGACGACGAGTAAGTCCCAAGCAGGAGTCGTAAGTCGGTCGACAAAACGCGGCAAGCTTCTGGGAAGAGTTACGGCGAGGATACTACGAGGTAGAGAGAGCGTTCTTTCGAATAAAAGTAAGAGAATCGATGGAACTATCGCGTGGATGTAAACTCGATATCGGCGTCAGACAGTCGGACGATTCCTCGAGATGGTTGAGACGCAAGGATTTCCTCGTTGTTCCCCGTAACGGAAGAAGTTTTCGGCGGGAAAAGTTGCGACGACGATATGGCCGCCTCTTAAAACTTACATACGTACGTTTCGACAACGGGAAGCTGGGTCGCGACGTTCCCACGGGACGGCTTTTAACGCGTCGGCTGGAAGAATTATCGACGTGCCACGAGATACGCGAGATCTTCTCACGGTAACACGAGATCTCGTCACGGAGCGGATAACAGACTCACGAAAGTATTCGAATAGTTGTAGATGCGTTTTATGAACGTATTATGTGTGTTGTACGAAATGTATCGAAGTAACAAGTAATGAATTTTGGAATGTCATTAGTACTGCTGTGAAAATCGACTGTCATAATCGTGGTGGTAAAGTTTGAGGCAAATTTGAAAATACGTCACGCAAGAAGCCGACAAGAAGCAGACTGACTGGAAGAAAAACCGAAGGATATCGGAAAAGCATGATGAATTATATCCCTTATCTTTTATAGGATAGCAATTTGAAAATTTACTATTAATCAATTCGCATAATTCATAAATTGACATAAGTTTTTTCTGTATCTTATTATTATTTATTCTACCAAGGTGTTCCTTTTCTCAAATGTATCATATTAAAATACTCCATTTGATTTACGAGAAAATATCAAAATTAGAATATCTACAAAAATGGTCTTATCGTGTTTCTACCTTGTGGTTTTCCTGTCTCATTGCAACACTCTGTCACTATACTTGTATCAATCTATTAGGTTGTCCCAAAAGTTTCTTTCGTTTTATATGAAAATAATAGATGCACAACATTTTTTCTTTTATATTATTTTATTGAGTTATGTATGATCCATTTTGTTCCAATAGAAAGGAGCTTTTGGTGCAATCTAATACATTTTTTCAAAGAGCCAGTAACTTTTACTACTCATAACTTTAATTCTAGCCATCAAATACATTACAATGTTATTCTACTTCAAATAACATTCAAATCGATAAAGTAAAGGAAAAGAAAAATAAAATGAAAATGGCAATAACAATAGAAATTAATATGTTTAAAATATTTTACTTGTGATCCTTTCGTTATATTTTGTAATATTATGGTAGACGTTTTCGCCATTGTACCGGGAGCCCATGTTTCTGTTAAATTGTATTCATCAATGTAGAATTATCATAATACAGAAAAATTACGTCAATATATTACGTTACATATCCCGGAATTTTCTTCTATATAATTTCGTTATTTATTACCCATTTCACAAGCTCTAATGTTTTTTATATAATTAATACGTGTCTAGAATATAAAATTAAAATCTGGTTTATTTCCTGAAGAAATCAATGCCTCCGATACAAGAGTATGTAGTATGAAACAATGACAGAAATAAATAAAAATTGCGAACATTGTTAAATTCAAAATTCAAAATTATGCCAACGATTGAAGGTATTATACATTATGACATTCAACTCTTATTGTCAATTATTACACTGTAAAAATAAATCATTGAAATTTCACTATAATTTTCCTAAAGCTGCGTTAATGGTTCGTTAGTAACATACGTAACAAATTTATTCGAGCATTGATTGGAAAGTTGCAGATTTATCAGGAACCATCGAAAGCTTTCATAAAACGTTCAAATAACGTAACATTTTCTACCTTCGATCAGAAAACATCTTATGCCTAGGTAATCACGATTCACGTCGTAGAAATCGTTTTTTTCTGTCTATTCCTGGTTTTCCCTGGCTTCGAGGAAAACGAAGCTCGATAATGTTTGCCGAAAAATCGATAGCTATTAAGTCGCTGACCCGAAAGATTATCGAACGCTGTTCCACTTTCATTCTCGCTCGTATCTTTTCCCTTAAAAGTAAAGATCCTCTTCCCGTTTGATTTACATTCTGGCCCCGTGATCCCGCTTTCTGTCTGTTTTATAAGAAAGCAGAAAGACGCCTCTTTCGTCGATGTGATGGGTTCAGCCATCGTCAGGGGAATTTTTCGCATGGCCAGAATTCGATAAATAAGTCTCGGAAGGTGCAATAACAAGATTTCCTAATATCTAGATATTTC
The DNA here is from genome assembly GCF_011952205.1 of Bombus bifarius. Lineage (NCBI taxonomy): Eukaryota > Metazoa > Arthropoda > Insecta > Hymenoptera > Apidae > Bombus > Bombus bifarius. The sequence continues at coordinate 1,905,701 of NW_022884484.1, forward strand.
ACATGTATTTTGTCAGCAAAAATTCCCACGCAGTTACCCCTAGATATTCATCAGTTTTTTGGAATTTCTTGCTTGCTAGAATTTCGAGTTATATATTTGTAAAAATAACATCGATATCATTTGTATTTGAATATACATTATTGGGACAAATTGCAGGATCGCTACGTGTTCTATAAAATTCACGAATTTGAAGAAGTCACGTTGTTCGTTCTGGTTTTGTTACTTTGGAAAAATTTTTAATCAAAAACTAGGAATTATTAGAAAAAGCCAGTATAAGAGTCTCATGGTGGGTACGACTGGAAAAGTGATTTCAAATTTTTTACCAATAGCATAGAGGCAGGTCATGCTGCATCGATCACTCTATATTTTTTTTACTTTAATTTGGACTAGAATAGACGAAGTAGAATAGACCACCAGGTTTATGATAGAAAATAGATAGAATTTCAAAAGAAGTGATTTATAACGTACATGGAATTTAATGAAAGGGGAAAAGTTGTTCTGAAGTTGAATAACAGGGACTAAATAAATGGAAAAAATAAAAATACTGTAATTTCATTCGCGATTTTGAGGAAATTTGGCCACTACGCGTTATTCGGTATTGTACGATTATCGTAAAGGATCAATCAAATTTTCATTATTTCATTTCGATCAAAATTTTCCATGAAATGGTCAATTAAAATATAACGATTATTCCCATTGGTCGGAAACGTTTCACCAGGTTTGGTTAGGTTAGATCAGCAGAATCTTGCCTTGAAACTTTATTCGCCTACTTCCTGTGATACGAACATCCGGCCATGAATGTCTGTGAAACTGTAGCTTTTCCTGTTTCCTGCTGAATGGGGAGAAATGGGATTTGGGGGATAAGTCGTAAGTCGACTAACAGGGAATGAGGAAATGAAGGGAGGTGGTTGGCGGCTGCAGCGGAGGATGAGTATAGAAGTTGCAACAAAAGGCCGAGCGAGAAATTATCGACTTTCATGAAGCTCATGAGATTTATCGTAATAATAACAACGAGCACGGGAACACGTTCGTAAAGCGTAAATCGAGAGCATCGTGAATGTCTCAAGAAACGCATGCCGCCATGTCTCCTGGAACTTTCAATTCTCGTGGTTGAATTTTCTTCTCCCAACTTCTTCTCTTTTACGAGCTTTCTTTCTCTAATGCTTACATCTGTGAATTATTGGCTCGATAATTGTCACAAAGCATATTTAAATCTCTAAATAAATATGAAACATAAAATATTTTGTGCCTTAATATATGATAAAAAGATTTCATAAGTAAATAAGTAGAACGAGGAACGTGTCTAATCAGACGAGTGACGCATCAGCTATTACAAATACATTTTTTTAAATTTTCTAAATAAGTTATAGAGATAAAATTGCAGAGATTTTGATCATTTTCATTAATAATTATTTTAAATAATTATAATAATTATTCATAATTATAATTTTCTCCGAATTCTTTCGGTCAATTCTTTGATTCAATTCTTCGTACCTATTTGTGATTATTTTTTGGTCGAACAATTTCATTCAACCATTGGAATAAGTAGTCCTCGTTTATTCGAAGATACTTCCTGGAATAATTTTCCCTTATTTTGGACACTAGCTTTTTTCCTAAACGTACGGCCGAACGAGGAGAATTTGAACGAACTGGAATTTGTCGCGATGTTGGTTGATTTTGGTGCAATTTGCTTTTAGCGAATAACTCGGTTAGGGGAATTTGCTTTAAATTTACTTAGTTAGCGAAGTTTACCCGGTGGAGCTAATTTTGGTAAAATTCACTCTCGCTAATTAAGACTCGGTTGTACAATGGGCAAGTTAAGACACGGAGACCGAGGAATGATGCTTTTTACGGTATTAATAATTTTATTCCGAAGTTATACCACGCTCGGGGATTTTTAAGTTATATTCGGTTTGCGAAACAGGCTCGGTTGAACAGAGATCTCCGAGATATAAATGAATTACGAAGTCTGGGTTAATGTAGTTTTCTGAATAATGCAACGAAAAAATGTTCGTATTTGCTCAATTTAAAACAGTTGAGACTTGCCTCCCTGCCTAATTAGTCGACTTATTTTTCTCGGGTTCATTAATTAACTTTGCCAAAATTCTTTATGTGGAAATCGAATAACAAGGAAAGCAAACATCCCATACAATAAATTTTCCTAAATACTAAACATTCTTCGATGATATCGTATGTTTTGTATTTAACAATTAACCATAGATCAAATAGTTTTACGGCAATATCTTTCTTGTTACCACAGGCGTGTAATTCAGATTACAATCGATAATTATATTTATTAAATCACTGTGATATAGAATTTAATGTAACACGGATGCTATCGATTATAAAAACTCGTATTTACTATAGTTTAACAATATTTAATAGCTTAATAGTTCATTATAAGAATAAAGTTCAAAATCGCATTGCTTTTCCATAATTATTGACATTCAGCGAAACTGTAGGATACTGTGAGTAAAATAATAATCGAAAAGGAGTTTACGATCGACAATGTGTCAGTTCGTGATCGCTGGCAGCATCCGTTAATGGGATCCGGGAAACGAGGGTGGGATTAACCAAAGAACTTTTAGAATCGATAGACCTTTAAAAGGAAGTTTGCGGTTATAACCTAAGTTCGGCAATAGAATTCCTGAGTTATGGCTTGTTCTCACACGCGAACGGAGGTCCCGTTTAGACTGATGAAAGTATGGGAAGAAAATGAAACGAAGAGAACCGAAGGGTTTCATCGTTTCAATTGCTTTTCCAATCAAAACTTGCTATTGCCGCAAATTATTTAAGTTTCCGTGTAGAGTAACGTATTTCATACAGTCTAGCGGATTGAAATATACTTAGAAAATCGTCAATTTTGAGATATGTTTCAGTAGGAATTGTTGACTCTGTTTAAATAAGCCTTTTACGAAAGTAGAATAACGGAATAGAATGATAGAGTTGTTTTAATTGTTTTCTGATAATACATGATGTTTTGGTGGATTTTCATAACACCAAAAGATTATTAACTAAATTAATTACATAGTTGACGTGTAGAAGTAAAATATCTTTTCTTTGTTTATATGTAAAATTTTCGTGAAGGATTTTATTTCGTAATAACAATAAAGTTAAGATTTCTTCTACGTGGTTGTGAATGTATAAATAACGTTCATTTGTTGGCCATCGTCGTTCGTATCGAGTGTGACGCAATCGGGTACTAAAAATTTATGATATATTTGATACGAGACGGTATGACATCGATATATCGACGATATTGCTAGTTAAATTCAAACGACGCTCGTCCTAGCACCTCGTTCAAAAACGCCTTCTATATTTCGCGTAGAATTCCCTTGCTATGGAAATTGTAAAATCAAAATCGAAATAAAATTGCTTTATATAGAACGTGTTTCACACTTCCTAAGTTCGGATCTTTTTGAAAAAAAAAGAGAGTTAGGAACGTTGACTAGCGTGCTTTTATCGATACAAAACAAAATTGTTACTTTGTAAACAATTAAATCCAACATTAATTTATATATTAATACGTAAATTTATACGTTTGTTTACAATATAATTGTATCACATACGATACGTACGAAAGTCTTATGATATGTACTTTTAATCGGATTTCTGAATTGTGTTTCAACCAAATTGTAAGTATATTAATAGTACGTACTTTAAATTAAATGCCATTTATTTATAAGTCTTCATTAGGTTCATTTTCTCTAATTTTAGAACCAACATATTAACTGTTCCAAGACTTTTAAACGGGGATATAATCAAAACGAAATCAGCCAAATCAAACATTGCTACAATCTCTCGTATCAATTTTCCGTTATTAGCTCAACTTTCCCTATAGTCAAGCTCTCTTTTTTTAACCGCCATGGGCTTGTAGAAGAAAGAAAGAAAAGAGTACGACTCCCTTAAGAGCAAAACTTTTCAAAACGTGTAAGGTGCGTGCAGTGTAAGAAAAAGCTCGTCGAAATTGTTGAACAGAGGTCGGTTTAATTTCAGTGAAGAAAAAACGAGTCATAAAGTGGCCACTTGGTCGAACTCAACGAAGGATTTGGTGGACGATGTCGGGTCTTCGTCCTCGTCGGTTCGTCAACGGTTAGAACGAGCGATGGAAGGGAACGAGGGATGGAAGTGACAATAACGGCGAAAGACCATAACGTCGTAACACCAATAAAACCATACTGCTGCCAGTCGGAAATGAAATGAGCCGACAGTAAAAGCGCGGGAATGCGACACGATGCATATAAGTTCCCGTTTATTTCAATTTGCACAGTTAGTCTACTTATGATCTTCTTGATTCATGACTCATTGCAGTCGTACTTTTCGAACGATTAGCATTGGAGGGGATATTTCTTGTGGTTGATTTCGATTTGGATTGGTTTGAACAAGTTTGGATGGATTAGACTGCTGCGAATAAGTTTGATGATAGTGGAGGACCGGTTAAGAGATTTGGTATGAGTTAGTTTAAACGATGATTAATCATGGTTGAATTTGAGTCAGTCGAAGATGGAATACATTTAGCTTGCTTATTTTATTTTTCAATATTACGAATTTGGAATTTATTAAATTTGAATATGTTAAGATAAGGGGAGAATATCTTTTCTTGTGTATAATATTTGTTAGATTAATTATACGATGTATTCTGAAAGTCAAACGTTCTTATAACTTCAGTATGATGACATATTTGGTCGTATGAGTTTTATGATCGATCGATTAAATATTTTAAACAGTCTGAGTACAATTTATCATGTTACACGTCGGTAAATGATCCTTTGAAACAAAGTCTTTTATTAAGCAATGGCAGGTTTTACAGGGTACGCAACGTTTTCCATAGAAAAAAGTAACGAGGAACATTGCCCGTTGCGCGACCAAGGAAAGATTTCCGATCGACAGAATTATTTTCCAATTATTTTTGCCCGCTCAATCGGTTCGCCTGTGCATTGCTTCGCGAAGAACGCCAACGTTCCAATAGTAGACGGAACGAACACATTCTTCTTCTGTATCGAGTCATTTCTTTGTGAAATAATACCTTTCAAAAGAAACGCCTCACTCTGATTAATTCGTATCCTTTGACTTTTCTTCGTTATCAACAATGGTTGTTTAAATAATCGATATTATTACCAACTATTGATTTAATCAAGCACATTAAAAGAATGAAGAATCTTATATAAATTTGTGTTAAATATTATTATACAATTATTACGTTAATATCACGTTATTCAATTTTTTCCAAGTTAATTTATTAATTACTATATATTGCTACGCTTGTTTAATGAATTTTCTGTATTTTAATCCCGCGATTATTAGAAACCAAATTCGCTATATAAATTATTGGGAAAGTGGATATTGCTTCGTTGACACTAGAACTACCGATAGTTAACACGAAGCTATTTCTACCAAAACCAGTCAAAATGATTGGTCTTTAAAAAATACGTAATAATAGAATATTTTTATATTTATTTATTTGTTACTTTCTTATAGAAATAATTCCATGTTATGCAGTACATTTTTGGTATTATTAATCCATCTGGGACGATGATCCCTAAACGAGGGTTGACACATTTATAAAATTGTAGAACCAGTCATTTTGACTGCTGTGGTACTTCTAGTGTTAGCATCTAGCGATCGATCCGGAATTTTCCTGATATCTGATATCGTCATATCGAATGATACGCAGTACAAATTTTACAAACGTGTGGCAAGTTGTACAAAACGAGGAAACTGGTTAATTGAGGTTCGATAAACAGATTGCAGGACCCTTTTACACTTTCACAAGTACCAGTCATTTTCACTGCTATTGGTATAAGTAGCCTTGATACAAAATTATTTTCAGTTTGAATACATAAAGAAGAAAATAAAATTCGTTATATTATTCCTTTAGTTATCGTTACGAAAGTCATTAGATCATCGCGGGGAAAAAAGTATAACATGAAGTAGGAATTTTAAAATAAAATTGTAAAACCAGTCAATTTGACTGATATGGTAGTTTTAGTGTTATGTGGACATAAACTATAATTACCGTAAGGGGCCTGTAATCGGCCGTAGGACAGCCATTAAAATCGTGTTATTTACCCAACGTCGGTTCACGATACTGATCGTTTAAGAAACTCGGATTTCGTGAACGTTGAAATCCCTTGATAAAACCAATATTATCCCGGTATCGAACTTGGTGAACTCTATAAATTTCCTTCTTATCGGCTCGCGAAATTTACGAGTCTACCCTCTCGAGTAATCGCGAGGACAAACACACCTGCATGTATGCACGGCGTTTCCTAACACGCGCGGGATATGTTCGAAGAACAATCTTAAATGCTGAAAATTATACGCCAAGTGTGCTTGTATATATAAACGTGCAATTTGTATATTATTAAATGGAATATCTTAATAGGTTCACAGACAACAATCACATTCATCTTTGTGTTTGGAGTCTAAACATGCAACAAGATTTTTTAAGGACAGGATTTTTTAAGGATTTTTTTTTTTGCTTTTTAAAGGACAGTGGATCGTGTACGTAATACAGTCAGAGAAAAAAATAAGAGAAGAGGCAGTGAAAGTAAGGTATCAATGAAATTAGTACCGAATTAGTACCAGTGTTGTATACTTGAGTATTATTTTTGGATTGATATCTATTTCCATTATCTGCCCATTTATCTTTACATCAACTTAATACATACGATATCCTACTGACTCGTGAAAAATTGCTTCTGCGATGAATTAATAATTTTCTCATTAGAGCTTTCTATGCTGCTTTCCTCTAAGCTTACAATAAATTTATGAATTCGTTAGTAAGTGACACAGCGAAACGAACTAAATTCTAACAAAAGAGTCTGCCTCCAATTATACGAATTACAACCCAGTAACCGACCGAACGATATTAATGTAGTCGATGGTGCGTGGTTCGTGTTCATTCGGCAGGTCGTCGGAGAAAACTGCGAAATTGGCAACTGGACGCGAACTGATGACATCAGCAGCGGTTCGTTCGGATGTACGAAGTTAATGGGACAAAATATAATCCGCGGAACGGATCGAACGATAACTGAGGCGAACGTTGGACCAGAAGCTCCGGATGGACGCGTCGAATCGGCAATACTCACGAAATTCGAAAAGTATTTGATATTCGTGGCTCGTTCAATCAGTACTAGTCCGATTGAAATAAACTTATTAAAATCGTACGGTACAATTCGATCGATGAACTATCGATAACATGGCATATATGTATACGTATTACATATACATATATTTATACGAGCCTTTTCAATTAAACTTTCTCTGCGTCGAAACACCGGGTGGTACGGCCGCGGAATAATGCAATTGCGATCGCAATATTTCGAGCGTTTTCCCGCGGACCAGTCGAACGCAGGATCGCGAATGCAGTCGAGAAATTACGTACGGTTTCGTTGGAAACGATGTGCTTGTTCCGTTCCCTTTCGCCTTTATTTAACCAACTCTTTTGTTTTTTCCAATTTTCTTCCTGTTCCTTCCCCTCTCCCTGTATTTCCATTGTTTCATTTCTGTTTTATTTCTTTTTTTAATTCGATTCAGGTAGCGCGGGTCGGTTTCGCGCACTTTCCACCCCCGAAGCATAACCCTGTCTCGCGTTCGATTTTAATTACGAGCCCGGCGAAACGTCTAAAAACGCCGACTCAAATGGCTGTTACCGTCGTTGGCAAAATTACGAGTCGTTTTACGTTTACGTGGTGAAATTATAGCGAGTGAATTGGCCTGTCTTTATTGCGAACCAACCGCCAGTCAGTTGCGTAAAAGGGAGACTATTTATTGAGCACAAGCATCGCGACGATGGTAGTTGATGTTGCTAGTAAAGAGATGGCTCGAAGATTTTCCTTCCGTTTGTTAATCTTTCGTGCTTTCGTTAGAAGACTCTCTGAGCTCTCGATGGTTCACCAAGTTTCGCAGTTTTTCATCAATGAGTCGCGAAGATATCGTTTTTCATTCGCATCGATTGGAGTCTATTTCCGTCGAAAGTGCGAGTTTGTCGATTTTTCTCGAGAATCTTAAAAAAACGTGTTTTTGTATTTGTGAATGGATAATACGAGGCATTAAGAGCGAAATTGATCTCTGACAAGGAATGAACGAACCGAGTAATTTAGTTGTTGAAATAAATGTGAGAACGAAATATTCAATGCAACAACGGCTTTTATTTATATTACTTGGGTTCGATTTGGAAAAAAGCGAATTCCTCCAATTTTGTATGATTTCCAGTTTATTGAACTACGGTTTATTGGAATAATTTAATGCTATAAACTCAAAATATAAAATATACAAACAATACACGAAATATTTGTCGCATTCTGTTGTTTGTTACATTTATACTTTGTGCGTTATGCGAGAGTACGGACTGGAGAAATTCGATCGTTGTATGATTTTAGATAGTAGAATCGAAAAGATACAGTTGCCAAGCCTTGATTAGATATATGCCAGTATAAGTCTAATCTAGGTTAGATAAGTTTAACCTTGTTAGAGTAATCTAACGCGGATCTTAATCCAGACGGAATCCAGACCTACCCGAAGTTAGGTTTGCAGTCGTACACGATTGGGCTGCAACTTTGAAACTTAATTAATGTCGAAGTCTATACTTCCTTTTTCATTATTAGTTATTTATCTGAACCTGGTATAAGTATCAATATTTGTTTTCAAAATTCACACAGATGAAATTCCACAGGTACTCTCTTTTCGATTAAAGAATCTTTTCAAATCAAATTTTAGAAACACGCTAATAACTCACATTCCCTTCTGATATAGAAGTTCAACGTTTGTGTTAATTTCATTTTCCAACTATAACTAATTCAGTATCATTTTAAATGTATCTTCTAATAATAATTATCCTATGACGGACGAACAATTTCATCTCTTTAGATTGATTCATCTCTAATAATTATCTCAAATTCAGTTATTCTTTCAATTTATGCTCTTTCAAAGAAATACCATCTATGCATACACAATGTTGCACCAAATAGTCGAACAGCGATTAAATTTACATTGTACGATTTATAAGTAAAGCTTCATTAAAAAATTCTAATCAAAATTCCACCGAAGTCAATTATACACCTAACGATAATTTATCACCAATGATTATATCGTGGAGCTTAAGGGAGGCTAAGTATTTCATTGATACTATAAATCCAAAGCTTGTCCCGTTTCTAAATGGACAGCACTCGCGATAGATTTGCTGGATTCGAGCTATATATTCAGCGAAAGACGTTCCACTTAGCTGTGTATCATCCTCGAGAGTGATAATTTCAAGTTGCAACGGCGCATAGCAGTGGCAAGCGTAAAGTCGTGAGGACGGAACGTCGGAATGGAAGTTAGTTCGAGGCGGTCGTTGGTATCGGCGTTGCCGGAATCAATGCACGGTATTGTGAAAGGGCGTTTAGCAGGAAAACGTGGGCTGCTTGGTGGCTAACTATATAACGGGTGTTCTCACAACTATCTCTACAGCTATAATTAACGTTCACGAAAATGTGCAAGTTGGGAGAAGAATGTAAAAAAGGATTGAAAAGGAAATTACGAAACATAGATTAAATGGAATCCTGTGTATTTGTCGCACGTTATCTATGCACGGGACAGAGCTTTTCTGATCAGATTTTTTTTGGAGTGTGAAAAATCTTTCTATGGTTTGATGGATGAATATTACAATTTATTAGAATCTTTTGTTTTAATCTAATTTTGTTTTAATCTATTTAAAGATAAACTAAGAGTTTAAGATAGGAAGGAACATTCTCTAATTAGTAGAATGCAATTATACAGAGTTGAACGAGCGAAATAAAATTATAAAAATAAAGATACGTGTATCACGCATTACTATAACGTGTTAATTGATGTTCTTCCTTTGTCTACATTTTAATTGAAAGAATCTATTTAATTTCAAAGCGGCGTTACCGAATTGTATCATGAAAATGAAGGTTTGCCTGCTCCGAGAGTGGTGAGATGAAATCAATACCTGAAACTTTAAAGTACAAAGGTAAGGAAGTCGCAGCTTTGCAAACCGGCATTGTGGGGTTGTAATTGAACTTCGTGTAAACGAAGTTGTTCGTGGTTACGATTGCAATCTTTGTAAATACGGGGAGAAGTTTACTAATTTCATTTCTTACCTAATCTACGGTCCTTTGGCATTAATTTAACGGTATGCTAATGATAGTACTTTATTATATCCAATTTATCTCTACCATCTCTTGTTCTCTCCCAACATTTTACATTTATAATACTAGAACTACCAAAACTGTTGAAAGTACCAATTCGAAATTTATCATAGAATTTTTGTAGATTTACAACTGTATATTTTTAAAATGATTTTTTCATGAAATATATGGATAAAAGCTTTTTTCTTTTTTTGCTTTCTATGCAAGTTTTATATTTTAGTCATTGGTAATCACTACCGATCAAACTGGTAGTTTGAATAATAAATCTTTACTAGCAGTCGATTAATCTTGAAAACAGTTTTCTCTGCAACGAAAAAAAATACGTTTGATTCATTCTATGTTTATTTCATATCTTCTTTTGGAACTTCTTCTTCACCACAACAAATACCTGTATCCGAAAAATATACTCGCTTTCGAATGGTCCACCCCTTATACGAAGAAGGCGAAGTTTTATCGAAGGCAAACGATCTCTCGAGTGGTCGTGCTTGAGTTTCGCAAAGCGGCGCCCTTTCAAGATCACTGATATCGGTTGACCGAGCCGAGTTGGACCGATTGACCGACTCTGAAACCGCTGGTCAGCCAAAGTGGCGGAAAATGAAGAAAGTGCACGAGATCATCTCTGCAACCATCTTCCAGACTCGCAAAATCTTTTATCCTTATCGATAAACCATTTCTATTACGCGATTAATAAATTAAAGCTCTCTCGACTTTTTATTTGGCAAAGGCGTATGTTAAGGCTGATCTTACCGAGACTCATTCTACTTACGCTCGAAGTTATTCTTTTATTGTTTCTCTAGACTTTTAGCTTGTTAGGAAATGTTATAAAATGTACAAAAATAAAGAAGAAAGAAAGAAAGAAATCAATAATGGAAATTTTATGTGGAGAAGATTGAAAAAGTTGTACTTAAAATTTAGAAATAATAAGATGGGTAATCGGAGTAAGTTAAACGACAGAATAAAAAGAAATTGTAGAGGAAAATTTTGCTTGGTTTAACGAGTCCTACTATCTAACCGTAAGATTTTCTCGCACGTGGGATAACAAATCGTGTTGGTAGAGCTTATTAAAAAATTAAAAATTCTTTACCACGTTCTCGTTAAAAAAAAAGAGGTACAACGTAATTCAATTACTATAATAGCTTTGTCTTTTGCTTCGAAGTTTAAATGAACTTTTCGTATAATTCAGAAATTAGGCTCATTCCTCGCGGATACTATCTTCATTGTTGAACATCGCCTTTAATAATCAATTTCATCTCGTTATTATAGTCCACCATACATTATCATGTTGATAACAAAGAATAAAATGGTTGTTCTTTTACCTGTGTATGTATATTTTGTAATTAAATTACGTCCAAAATAAACAAGTATCTGGGTACTTCTGTGCTGCATCGTGACTGTAATAATTCAAAAAGCACGAGTTATATTAAAAAGTTCACTGATTATACGTAACATAAAGTCAAAGAAAAACACGTGACAATTTTAACAATGCTTTTAATAACGGTTTTATTAATATAATCAATTCGTGCTACGTACACAATCATCAATTCGTCCCGTAATATTCCCGAGGAGTTTAAATATCTACCCGTTGATTATTTTTCCAAACATTGTACACCAATGTTTATTAAATCGATTTCTTTCTTTTTACTTTTTAACGCATTCTTGTTACTTGGTAACATAGTTATATTTCCAAAATACATCTCAATATATTTTCCTCAATATATTTCTACATTTTTGTTCCTTTCTATATTCGATTACATTTTTATACTATCGAGGAATAAACTATCGTCACAAGCGGATAAATTTATAAATAAACTATAACTCGAACTTTTCGGCGTAGCTACTACTTCCATGAACTTCTATGAAACTTCCAGTTTTATAGAATTACGATGATAATAAATCTCCTTTCTAAACGAAAAGGTATTGAACAACGAAAGAAGAATATAAATTTCTTAAATTATTTCTGTCCGAACAACATATAAAGAAGTAATTTCTCAAAATATTTTATTTCACCTGAAAAAATCATGCATTTAAATGTCAAAAGAAAAATCTCTTCATTTCCTCCTTTTTCTCCGCTCCACCACCAAAAAGCAACCTCCCTGGGACGCAGAGACTGATTGTATGAGCGTGCAGCTGCGTCCTCCAGGATCTTCCTTTTTTCTATTACGGGACATTTACCCAGGAAAAATAATGCTCGCGCACATTTCACTCGCGTTATCTGTTGGCCGGTCCAGCACCGGCTCTTCATTCCTCTTACAATCCTCGCGTTGCTTTCTGTTCTCTCGCGCAAACGACGCGTCTGACCGCGAAGAGAAATCTGCCAACCGGCTCCTCTACCCATGTCACCATCCGAAGAGCTCTTCGCGAATTGCGTTTTCTCATGCTACTTCTAAGCAAAATATACACCATTGATCATTTTCATAAATATACTGAATCTGTAACAAAGTTGTGTTAATTCGAAATAAACGCTACAGATATCAACAGACTGCGGGTGTATAAGGAAATTTCAATTTGTGCGAACACAAAGAAGTGAAATCTACGTGGAAATTCATTTTATCAACTAGACATGCATCTTTCGAAATATTTGTAGTCTGGATATCGATAATACCTTTCTTGTAGAAATAAATTCTCCGAAGCAGTAAAGAATTCTAAGGAAATTTTCTTGTTTTAAATTTCTTCATTTTACGAAATAAAATAATCGTAAGGTTTCATAGTCTATGTACAGTAACTCGCCTCAGTTGTATTCTGGTCCACTGAAATGGACTTGAACGTATCGATATTTTGTGTTTTTTTAAAGTTTGTATTCTGTATCGTATCATCGTTTACGTCATAACGCGCTTATACTTTATTGGGATACACAGTTACGAAATGTATAATTGGATCGCAAGTAATTTAGATATTTCTCTATCCATCGTTCCTTGCCTATTTCCAAATTTGTAAATAAATTGATCCTGCAGTTATCAGTGAAAATTCAACCGAAAAGAAATCACACTTACACCAATGAAATTCATAGCATCAGGCGAATATGGAACGCGAGAAATGAGTCCTAGATTCTAATTACGAGCCAAGTTCCCCAGGTCGTGTCGTCGAAGATTTTCATCAGAGGAGGGGAGAGGAGGCGCACCTCCGGGTTTCAACCCTTGTCGTCGTCGCGTACGCGAATCGAGAGTGCACGCGTGCGTACATCACGTCACAAAGACAGATTAGGAAACACGTGTGTCGCGTGTCATCCGCGCCACGGATAAACGACAGCTGACAGATATTCCAAGAGGCAGAACCAACTGAAACAGCAGGATTCCAGATAGGTATCACAAAGACCAGGAGATAAAGAGGTTCGTCAGCTGACTCGTTAATGCCAGTGTATTTCTAGCGTAAAATAGAATTCTTCCCAATTTGAAAAGTAAGTCACAGGCGAAAATTGCGTGCATAAAGCGTTTTTAACGTTTAGAATCGACAGCAAAAATATGTTGTTCATGTTTGGTGACACCTTATATATGAAAATCAGAAAAAGAGAAGAAAAAGACAGAGATGAAAAGAGAAGGAACGTAGATAGTATTATAGAAAAGTGGGTGGGATTTCATTCCGTTCTCTGATGAGAATCTTTTTTGCGAGGCGCAGAATTTGCACAAGCCTGCGCCGAAAGCTATAAACCCGGACCACGAGAGAAGAAACCGTCGGGAAAAACGTATAATTGTTAATTGTCTTTCCTAGACAAAAGACAGAATAAACCGCAATTAAAGTTTTTCTTACGCCCCCATCTTTTTGCCTGCTTGCTATCTGTCCTTTCCGCGAGCTTCCACGGTTTTTATCGTCTTCGGAAGTTTTCCCTAACCCCTTCCCTCTGATTGTTCATTTTCGTTTCGAACTCGAAAAAGAGAGAGAGAGAAAGAGAGAGAAAGAAAAAGAGAGACTCCCTTTGTGCGCCGTTTTAAAAAGGTACGCCCTCCACGATGTTCCATGTTGCGGACGAATGATTGTTTTAATAAGCCTTTTACATTTTTATTCACTCTCGTTCCGACTGTAACGAAGTCTTCTTCTACGATTCTGCTACCTCGTTTCCTTGATTTCGTAAAGGATGTACAAATTGTAAATCCTGTTCTGTTTATCTCGCTGTGATTCGAGTTTCAATTTACATCGTATCTCCACGTTATTGGAAAATGATCTCTGTAGTAGTGTTCCAGTTTTCTTTGATTTATTCCATTTGTCATAATATTACATACATACTACATATTAATGCTATGTACCGAAAAATGCTACAAACTTGACGAAAAATCGTCTTCAGATGATTTCGTAGTTCTTTATATTTCTTAATTGTCGAGTATACCCGTGAGAACTGACATTGTATCCAGCGGCAAGAATATTATTACGAAACTTTGGATCCGTTGGTCTTCGATTTTCGATATTATAACAGTTTCCTCCGCGAAGCAGCGGAGGGACGAAACGGTGGGTTTTAATTGAGATTTTTTTGCAACCATTTCCCGGATGGTATCTCGTGTTACAAGATTTCACATTATCTCCGATGGAAAATGACACCCATTCGGTTCGCGGCTAAGGGTCTCTTCTCAATTAAAGTTTGTTGCAAAGGATCGAGGTGTTTGCAACAAAGTTCCCTCGTAATCGTTGGGTTAAGATTGAGTTACTTCCGAGTGACAACAGAAGCTCGCTAACAACTTCGTTACTGTTTCTGCTTGAATATAGAATTCGTTCGGCTTTTGGTAAATTTGCGCTCGCATCTTGTTTATCTTCGCAGAAATACCAGTTTATCATTGATTTGTACACCTTGATAAAACGTACGTACTGTTACTACAAATCGATCAAAATGTCTGAATGCGTGTGAATGTCTATACTGTGTGCGTTTCAGAAGTTTCATTCTGCAAGACAATTACAGCCACCACTCGCAATCGTCGGTTGACGTTCGTCTTGTCAAACGTATACAATGCACACACGCGTCTATGCGGGTTTCCTAATCTCTCTTTAATGTAACAAACACATGAGTCCGGTTATAGTCCAGTCTGGAACGTCACGTACACGCCGGGGACAGCTATTCGTGGATAGTGCCGCACGCGTGATTAATAATTGCCACGGTATATGGCTCGTTGAAAAATTGTTTAGCCACGTGTTTAGATAGAAGCACGTTAAACCGTGCTCAAACGCCATTATTCGCATGGAAATCTATTTTCGCGTATATGCGAACTGCGCCAGGCTCGTATCAACATTTTCGCACGTTATTTATCTATTTGTCGCGTTTGTGATGCCATCTGTGATTAAAACGATGGCGTGGAATTTATTCCCTATCTTTTATGTTTACTGATCTTTTTTAATAGAGTCATGGTCTGTTTGGTGAAATATTTTTAGGAATTTTTGAATAATTTGTATTCTATAAATATAAAATGTTGAAGATACAGAAGATTGGAAGTAGGTCTATTTGTATCTGCATATGGCATCGTCAATTAAACAGTTTGACAAGCTTTTTACGTTCCGCGTCAAAAAGGAAGGCTCGATACGATTCGTTGATGAACATTTTGGACGAAAATGACACTGTAATTTGCTCGTAGAGAAAAAACGAGGACGCCATTGATTTTGTGCGTTTTCTCTCGTTAACGTGAATGGAAATTGCTGATCGATGAACCTGGTTAAAAGAACAACATCGATCGAAATTAATAATCATGTACGTTCCGAACGAACTAAATTAATGAGTTCCGATAAATTCGATATTGATCAGACTTTGCTTAGTTGAGAGGAATGCGTTGAATTTCTGTTACGTATACTCGAGATGCAATTTGTTACACGATCGACGTATCTCTGTCGATATGACTGAATTTGTGTGACGCGACTCTAGAGAAGCGTACATTTGTGTGTATCATAATGATTTCTCACTTATTGTTATTCGATACGATAAAAGCTTATGTAAATTCATGCATCGACTAGTCAATGCGTATTTACATTTGCTAAATCTTATGCTTTTGTTGCAATGTTTTACATATGTCGGTAAAAGTATACTATATCTTTACAAGAAAATTATCTTGAATGTCAGAACAGACGAGATAAATAAATTATCATTATAATTACTGTTATATACAGTGCAAGACAAATTACAGAATTCCATGATAATTTATTAACGATTTAATACCACTCCCTCGACTCTTACACGAATTTAGTTAAAAACACATATTAACTGAATTCCCAGAAAGCTTACAATTACACGAACCATTTAGATTATAGTCGATATCACGGGTTAATTGATTTTTTAATATCCAAAATCCGTTCAAGCGACCCGAACGAAATTCGCAAGCACGGATGCGATGGAATCTAATATCGTACAGGTAAAAATGATAAGATAGTACGGTTCGAACGGGCCGCGAACGCGATTCACGCGCAAAACGATGCATTTTTAATTACCAGGCGATGCATCGATGCCGTCGAGCGCGGCAGTTTTAATTAGCATGCTTGAATTTGTCGCTTCCCATGGAAATTAGGAAAATAATATTTCCGATAATGCCGTGCCTTTCTACGACCGCATTTTCCATTACTTTCTCTTGATGGTTTCCGGAACGTTCGCGATGAAAAAGAGAAAGGAAATGGGGGAACTATGAGGACTGATCGATCGTCTATGCGATCAGATGATCGCTTTAATTGTCGCTTATCAAAGAGATGAGTCTTTTTACGAGCTTAAGAGAACCTTCCTTATCTTAACTGTAGAAATCTGAGAAACTGATGGATAGTCTCCGTATAAAGAACTTTACTAGAATATGTTGTTATAAATGTTGATGAAAAATTGTGCCAGAATTTATTCCACTCTTGCAGATGCCAATATTCCATGGTATATCTATCGGACTTTTAAAATCAATTTCATCATGTCGTAATAATAAATTGATGATACGGGATCTAATCTGGAAGTACTATACGTAAAAGGAGAAAAGCATACTGGCTAACTTTAATTTCAAACTTTCCAATTCAACGATCTAGCGCCCGGTTTTACCAGTAGCCTCAATTAACCGACCTAAAAATACCTCTCTCACTTGAGTTACATGTCTGCAAAAATTCCAGCAACTCCGCACATCCCATCCCCTATCTTTTCAAATTTTCCCGCTACACCCTCCCATGCACTTGCGCACGCTGAATAAATACAAACCGCTACCACAGAATACACACGTGAAAAAGAAAAGAGAGGAGAATTTCGAATTTTCAGCTTCCAACCGACAAAAGGAAGATACAGAGAAGATACACATGTACGTAAAAGTAAAAGGACAAAAAGGAAGGCAGGCAGGATGTTGGAAGGTGTCGACGAAACGAAAGTCGACGACGAATTTCTGAGATATTTTTGGCAAGAAAATTTCGGGAATTCGACGATGCAACGTGCCGCGAATTCTTGCAGGAAATTTATGGATCCTCGACGAAGTCTCGGTCGCGCTTCGTAAGGGAGCGAGAGATATAATTACGACGGCGAAGCGTAAGAGGGGATGTGAGAGACGCGAAACGAAGGGTCGAATAAGGATGGAGGTCGTGCAGGGAAAATAGGGTTTCACTCGTTAATACCCGGAGTTGGTAGCCACGTTAGGGAGCAGTGAAAATAACGAG
Organism: Bombus bifarius; assembly: GCF_011952205.1. Taxonomy (NCBI): domain Eukaryota; kingdom Metazoa; phylum Arthropoda; class Insecta; order Hymenoptera; family Apidae; genus Bombus; species Bombus bifarius. Next base: position 1,923,427 of record NW_022884484.1, read on the forward strand.
GCGTAAATCGATACAATAAAGCCGGATAAACTGGCCGTTGTTTAACTTTTTCGAGATTGCTCGAGGCCGCAATTACTCTGATAATCGGCGGCTAATAGCGGCTGCCCGGCACGATTCATCGTTGTCCCTGTAATTCTCTGTTTACCTGATTCCAATTGGATATTTTCGAGAGTCACGCCAAGATGTCTAAGCGGTTAAGGGCTATCGAACTAGCAAGAAAGAATGCAACGGTTTGCGCGTTAATTGACGAAGAGATTGTTCGCTGTATCGATCTTGTTTATAGGAGTTTCGAAGTTTTCTCGATCCTTCTCGATCTCTGAAGTTATAGTTACTAAGCCTCTGACTTGCGAGATACCTGGGTACACGGGTTATTCGTGAAATACCCGAAACTCGCTGGAAGTCCCAAAGGAGAAGCCGCTGATCGGACATTATTAAAATATCAAGATGATATACACATACAATGATCGAATCGAAGACAGGTTCTATTTTGTAGTACTTAAAATTGAGTACCAATGTCTGCTTTGTATTATATGGTATAGTAACCTAACCTCAGAAGGTATCAAAACTCAATTATTTCATGTATTTGAGTGTTTCATGATATACCTGGTTAGCCGGGTAATTTTTTTATACCCGGTTATCTCAGAGGTTCAGTTCAAAACGCTAGCTCTAATAGTCGTTGCTATGAAATACCTCTATGTAGGTAATTGATACTCGATATTTATTCTTTTCTATTCTCTATTTATGATAAAAATGTATAATATAAATACTGACATAATTAAGTATAATATTAATGAATTAGGTATGACACCGACGAATCCACTCCACTAATGTTAAACTGTCTACTATATTTCCAATAGAAACTTAAGTGTACAAAAATGGAAAATCTTGATATATTAGTAGATATATATCCCCATATTTGTCATACTAATTCTCTTTGTTAACCTGCTGTTTAATAGCAGTTATTATACATATACGATTATCGTCTTCATAATAATTCGTTAATTTTTTCTCTATACAAATTTTTCGTTTCTTCATTTGAACAATTTTCCATTGCTTCTTTACAGTGTTTACTGTTATTTAAGACTACGACAGATGCTACAACAAATTAAGGGCAACTCAATACTCGATAGATTTTTAGAAACATTTTCGTTGTTCATGCAAAAGAGTGCTCGTTGTTTACTTTGATCGTCGACGAGACGTAGGGCTTCGAAATTTGATAATATTTCACTGTCCATTATCGTGGATACAAACGGTTTGAATTACTATTTCGATCCTATTATATAACACTGAACAAAATGTCGAAGAAGCCTTCTCTGAAGATTTCTAGGTGTGCGATTAGAGATCAAAGTATATTATTCAAAAATTGCTTCATATTAGACCAAGTATCGCTAATTTTAATTTTTAGATGATACTTTGGTACAACAATTTATATTTATGTCTTCCATTAGATAGATGCAATAGCATAAGTATATAAGGACATTCGTGGTCAGACTCATTAAAAGTGTAAAAATTGCTTCATATTGCAATCTATTAAGCCCACGTTTCTTGAATGACACCTCAGTACAATAATTGACATTTATATTTTTAACCGAATAGACGCAGTGGAATAACCATATTCATAGTCTGGCGCAGTAGTAAAACTAGATATTGAACGTGCACAGTATTATAGAGACATATGTGATCATACAAGCGATTGCAATTCAAATAAACTAGAAAAAAGTAATAACTTGAAACAAAATAAACACACAACTATGTATAGAGGCGGTATGATAACAAATAAAAAATAGAAATTTATAAAAAAGAGAAATAGCTTATTGAATAAAATCAATGGTAGCTTTGCAATCGAGTGCAAGTATATTGTGACATACTGAAAGAACGATTGGTAGCAAGGCATCTTTATGGGAATTTCATTTTGGAGATTAAAAAGAGGAAATGGTCGATGGAGTTTTGTAATTTCCACGGACGAAAATAGCTGAAGTATTTGTAGTTTGACGCTGGCTGTTTGTTAAGCCGGAGCCAGGCCAGCGCTGTTCGATCACTTTTATTTCTGTTTGCCCGCGGCCAGTTATTTCGGAACTTGTTTCACCGATACACGTATATATGGATGTTCTTCTGCAATAAATATATCCGCATTGCCAGAATCTCGTTAATAAAGCGTCACCGTGAAACGTAAATCGTCCGAATCGTCGGAATATTCGTGGAAGATGATCTCGATATGCGTCTGTCGACGCGTTAACATTAATTCAGTTTAAGATTCTTCTTTTAACTATGGTATTTAATCTTGAAATAAATTTCATTTATTATAACGTTACATTCCTTTCTATTTGATTTCGGTTATCGAGGTAAATCGTATTACTGTAACATTCTTCAATTTCTATTTGCATAAAATTCTACTAAAATTCTATTAGCATTTTATGGAACAAAATCAGTCGTCAGTTATGTTCTATTATCTCGAGTAATAATTTATTACGCGTATCAGTAATCATAAAATGTCTGGCTAAACCCCGATATATCTGGTACTACTTTTACATTTTTATTTCAGATCCAATTCTCTCTTTACAGGATTTCATTTAATCTAACGTGCTTCGATCGTTTAAAAAATTCCCATTTGAATTCAATCCAGTGCACTGTATCTTTCGCAAATGAAAAAGTAGGATACTTTCCGAGCAACTTATTTCGTTCATAAAAACAAAACCAATATGCCCATCCATTAAATCTTTTAAACCAAATTACGAGCAATCAAATCAAATTTTATGTTCTCTACAATCTGTAAGAAAAATCGTATATTGAAAATTCGCTGTCCTTTCAACTGTACTTTTGAAAACATCAATATTCAAAAAAAAAAAAAAAAAAAAAGGAAAAAGAAAAAATAAAAGAGATAAATAAATGGCAGAACCATCCCTGTATCTTCCTCTGTTTACACCGAAAGCAACCATAACTTAATGCATTCACCCCTTAAAATCCTTCTGAATATTCTTTGCTCTCTCGTGCTCGGCTGACGAATAACGCAGATGATCTACAGCCACGAACGAAGTTGCCCAAGGGGTTGAAAGGGGTTACGGTGGAAAAGATGACGGAATCCAGGAACAAGTTTCATCGCGGCAGCAAACTACGAGCATCGTTTACCGGAAAACGTGTGACAGAAAGTAAGGAGGCGTCGCAAAAGGGGCAGGAATGCTGTGTCCCGCGGAGCAATGGGTTGGCAATGCTAGAACGGGGTGAGGGGTCGAAAAGGGGTGAAGAAACGGCCGAGCTTACGGAGCACGGGTGTAGGTTTACACTCGGTCCGTTAAAAGGTTCGCATTCGTCCGCTTTTATGGAAGGCCAACGAGACGAAATGGAATTGTACCCCTTTCACGACGACCAGCGGCTTGCCAAACAAGGGGATCTAGAAGAATCCCGATATCCTTGGCAAGATTTCTTTTGATCGGCTTTCGACCCTTTAATCGATTCGTTCGGGCGAGATTGCACCGAATGCTTGGAAACAGGGTGCGAATAGTTTTATTTCCTTTTGCTTTTTTTGAGGGGAGTTTCTGGCGTTGAATTTGGCGAGTCGGTTAGTTTAGTCATCAGTTAGGGAGTGTCATGTGTCGAAAATAAAAATCTATCGAGTGTTGAGAGATTGTGGAAATTGTAGAATCTTCTTTATAAAATGTGTAAAGTTTTTTAAATATATGTTTCGATATTTCGTACAAAAAAACGTATCAAATTTTCAGAATATCTTTTCGTATTCGCTATGTTAAAAATAGGAGAATTTTATAACGGAAATGCACTGAAAAAAGCTGGAAATGGAACGTTGCTTTATTTCAACGTTGTCTCTTAGTGGATTAATTGCCCATATAAAAAAATTGTGAAAAGTAGTTCACGTTTAAATTTTTTACGAGATTATTAGAAGGATGTGGAATATTTTATAAATCCTCGTTCGATTTTAGAAGCTACCTTTGCGTTTTATTACATTTGAATCATAAAACAGGGATAGTCTCTCTCTTTCTTCTCTGAAAGAGATATCGGTTAGAGATCATCGTCGTCAGAATATCTTTCATCTATTTACCACAGGAATTCCTTGCGAATTATTCCATGCTTTGCTTGGATCTTTTGTCACCAAAGGCAAGAATCTTGAACGCGCTACTGGTCAAAGAGGCAGGGGTGTCATTTGTATGCGGACGTGAAGATTTTCTAATCAACTTTGCTCGTTGCTGTTGCTCTTGTGTGTCAAAGTATACGAAAAGCACCTTCAATGGAATTAGTTGTAATTAATGATTTCTTAAATATTACAGTATATTAAAAGTAATTTAAAGGCATGGTCGATGTCGAGGAAGTAGTACGAGTGCATTCGTGATCAGACGATCGCGTAGTATCACTTCAATTAAATAACACGTGGCACAGTAGAATACACACATATATAACCAGACAGAGTAATAGTAGGAATTGAGGAATCATAGAATAAACAATTTTTAACTGTTTCTTTTTTATATTTGATACTGATGAATTATTTATCTAATTCTACAATTCTATACTTTGATTCAATTAATTATCATAGAATTGACGATTTATTAAAGATAGCCATGCAGAATCAACGAATATTTTTTCTGCGACAAAAACGTTGATTCACGAAAGCTAAGGGTATCGAAACTACCGCAATTTCATCAAACATTCAACGATGTCATAGCGATTCGATATTCGTATAAAAAAATTCGATACAAAAAGAATTTGATGAATCAAAAGCCGAGGAGAATTCAATACAAGATATATCAATATTATTTCCTAGCACATAACAAAATAAAAATGAAAATTCACATACTGGTCAAAGCATTGATTTTTAAAGCGTTTTTAAAAATTTAATTTATGGCGTATAATCGATCCAAATTTTCAACAATCCACCATGAATCCTCTATCACATATTAACACATTTAACTACAGTAGTATTCGTAGCTCGTACGACTGGCGACTCGATGTTTCGTCGTTTACGTAACATCCTTGTGTCGTTTATCGGGATGGAAAAAGCAACCGGGCCAGAAGAACGAGAGAAAAATGTGGTGGACAGAGGGAGGAGGAGTTTTCACGCGAAAAACGAAACGATCCGATGGCATCGTTGAAAGATGATAGCTGGAAGGCGCATGGAGTGTCCCGGAACGAGAGATCGAATAAAGGCAAGTCGTGTTGGTGAATAAAAGAAGCTCAGATGAAACCAAACGAGTTGTGCCGGCGTCGAACGGCAGTAGAACGAGAACTGAACGAGTGTCCGGCTGACGGATAATTAATACCCGATTTTAACTGGGAATCGAAGTCCCGTACGAATATAAGGCGTCATGAATTTATGGAGGAATATTGGACAACGATATCGAGGACATAGAGAAACGTTTCACGTTACGTTTTATCATTTCTCTTGCTTCTTTTAAGAGAAGTCGATGAAAAGACTCGTTCCGATCGTATAATGTGATTTTTATTATCACCGCAGGTTCATCCGCGTTAATAATAGAAGCACCTGCGTTGAAATTGTAATTGGAGATTTTTAGTAGAGTCGAATCATTTAATTTCGATGTAGTTTAACATTAATATAGGCGGTAGGAAAGTATATTTTTATGGAAATAGGAAAATTGGATTTTGGAATTGAAAATCCTTTAATTGTATTACTTTTTCTTGAATTTTTACATTAAAAGAAATTAAAATATAATAAACATTATGCTTTGGACGTTTCGTATAATTCTACATATTATGTGCGCTCTGTATATTTTTGCACATTTAAATTTCATATAAATTCATAATTATCCTTATTAATTATTGTTGGGTGATCTTGCGAAACACCATTAGCTTTCCAAAAGGATACACTAGATACGATACTTACTGGAAATTTACGAAATAAAATCAGCGATATTGCAATCATTCCTTTATAAAAAAAAATTACGGTTACCATATCTAAACCAACGTTACTCTAACACAATCTTCCTAAGAGAAAATAAAAAACGACCTCCCTCAACAAACAACGAAGCTCATAAAACCAATCACGTTTCGTAATAAAATGTTGCAACTTCGTCGCGATAAGATCAAATAAAATAAAGAATCGTAATAAACTCAGCATCCTATTGTCGAGATGAATGTAGATTTTTGAGCTGATGCGGCAGTAAAAATTTCACTCGGTGAAACAAGTTTGTCAAATCTATGATGCTGCAGCGAGCAAGTTTTAACGAGGACACGAAACCGTGGCGGTTTATAACACGGCCATGGCGTAGTTGGTTTTAACGCGATGCTAATCTGGAAATTCAGCAACGCGTTGTTAGCATCTGCTTCGAAACGCGAACTCGTATCTTCGCGGAACTGAACTCTCCTCGTATTCTCCTTTTTATTCCTGTGTAGTAAAATCTTTGTTGCCGGAAACCACGGCCAAGGTAGTTGGAGGAAGGGCCACGTTTAACGCGAACTTTCTTTGAAATTTCATTCGAACGAATTCGTAGATGTAAAATTCAATTGGCAAAGCCTGATGAGCTTCTCTTTGTACAGGATGTTAAGAGCGGTGTAATTTTTAATTGCGATGCTAGCTGTTGGTGTTTTAGGTTGGCTATATAGGAAGTGGTAAAGGGTTACTAAACTGATAATGGATATGGAGTCATATAACGTGCTACGAGGAAATTGTTATTCTCCATTATTCGTGTTTATGTGGATGAAACGCAGACGCTGGTTTTAGAGTTTGATTAAACGATTTCGTTCCTTTGTAGAAAAGTACATTCTATCCTTTTATCTTCTGTCCGCTATTTGATATTTCTGATCTCTATTTTGAATTTTTAATTCTTGATGGACAGTTTTATGTCTCCCTCGGATATAAAACACATTTGTACGAATACATTTTAAATGGAAGAAATATACAAATTATGGTGCAATATCATACTGAGACTATAAATTTTCGACAAGTAGCTGTTCATGTAAAATAGTCGTACATATTAAAAATTATCTAACACGAGAAATTGTTGTAGAAGTATGACTTGAATTAAAATTTACGGCGCAATTCTACGTGTCATGCTATACGTACCGCGGTTCAAACAACCGTTCAGAACTGTATGTTTAAAGATTCAGAAATTAAAATTAGACGTGTTACACGTTGCACGAAATTACATATCTAATACCACTTGCATAAATGAATCGCTTTCGCTTATTATACATTCAGTACCAGTCAGCTCTACAAACCTTCCCTTATTAATCCTTCCTTCGAACTTAGTGTTCAGAAAAATCCCTGAAATTTTTTTACACAGAATTAAAGATCCAAGAAACTTCAAAAATGGGTTGCAGAAACATAAGAAGTCTACGAAAGGCAGGAAAGGGCAAGGTAGATTTTTAGGTATTCCAGGATAGGATCACTCGCTATTTCTACAGAGTGAGAGGGTAGATTTTAAATTACCTCGCCGGTATCTGCCGCTCGGTTACCAATTCTTTCTCCTGGCACGTTGTACATGCATTAGCGGCGATACGCTCCGGCGTCCTATTCCAATACCTTTCTCAACCCCTTATCACAACATCAGCGAACCCCATTCTACTACCCGATGTCCCGTTAGTGTGTTCTTCTTGTTTATTTTCGTCGACACCCCCGCCCTCCGCCACCGCCATTATGTAGCCAGCGCTTTTTCGTGGCCGACACCAGACGGTCTTTCTTCTGGTGCTTCTGTTTCCCAGTGGACGACAACTACTCTTGCTGTCTGCGACGCTGTTCTTAGGGCTATTGAACTTTGATAATTCGGAATGACGTTTATTGGCCTGCTTTTTTCTCGAATCAGCGCCAACGCTCAGCGTGCATGTTCGTCGCGCGATACATTAGCTGCTCGAGATAAATTGCAAGCATAGCTAACTCTATTCGATTCTTTCGTACCTTGTACATTTTCGCTAATTGTTTGAAGTCTCTTTAGTTTGATAGACGTGCGTTCGTTTATTTAATGATAGAGAATTTTGTGTTGAGTAATTTGCTTCTTTATTGCACTTTGATGTATACTCACAAGTATCGATCGATTTGTTTTTAATAAGATGAAGCTTAATTACAGAACCGCGCAAAGATTTCTTGATAAATAAGTATAAAGTGTGTTAATATTTATACCGTTCAATTGTTCCTTCTGTGATACACGGAATTTCTGTCGCAAACACAAGCAAATGATCGCGTATATTCATTATGAAAATACATATTCGTGCAGCGCGTCGTAACTCGGTTAATAAAGGCCGAGACTTAAGTTCGTGTAAGTACCTCGAGCTATTTAATCAATTAATTTGTTCTTATAAACGAGGTTCTATCGCACGCGTACAATCTCTGCATACAACTTGAACATTCATACTTCGCCTCGCTAACACCATCGCATCAAATTCCAAGGATTCTTAAACCTCCATTCGTCCATCAGTGAACCGTGTTCCTCGTGTCTCGACTTCCTCAACCGCATTTAGACGAGATCCGCAACGCTCAGCGTAACATCCACGATGCAGCATTCCACGCTGGCATTCTCAATCTCACGCAAGATCACGAGAAATCTAGAAATCGCGGTGTAGGAACGCGCAAGACGGGCAAGCAGATTCGCACGATGCTTCCCTCCCCTTTGACTCGTTTCAGTCGAATTAATACGTTCGATGAGAAATTCCGGGCTCGACGCCAGATACGACGGAAGCACGATTTCAATTTGCCAGTCGGCTCAAACAGGTTCCCCGAGGCGTAGCCACGATGCGTGCGCATACCGATGAAACCCTGTGCACACCTGGAAATATCCGGCACCCTGCCGCGTGCGTTCCTGTCACGGATCCGGCTTGTTTCATTATTCGCCGACTTCCTGCCGGGGGGTCTATTTCCGGTCTTGTTCGGCACTAGAAATAACTACGCTGCGATATTTAACTCGCGGGTACACACTATGGGAACGGGAAACGAGTTGAGTTCAAGTTACGGTTTGTAATTGGCCAGTGGTTTTTTACTGTTTGTGAGATCTTGAATTTCTATCTCTCGTAAAATGATCTTTCTTTGTTATCGTATTTTTCTGTTTTACCTTTCTGTGACTTGGAAATAGAGAATTAGAGTTTGAATTAAACGATCATAGTTTGATTTGCAATGTACCTGGTTCTTTGATCTATCTCGCGTTATTACTTTCTCGCGATTGGTCGTTATCATCCTATCGTTTTTTTACTTTTCGCCTTTTGTAAATAAATTTTGAATCCATACATTGAAAATAATAATAAGAGAAATCGAACTATACGAGAGATACGTACGTATGTATATTGAAGTCGTAAAAAAGGCGAATCCCCATTTTCAACCCTGTTAAATTATTTTGGCGAGCACTTAAAGGGTTAAGAGCATCATCAAGACCTATTACTTCCAACATTCTCCACCTTCTGTGCATCTCTAATACCTAACCCGTTAGCCTCCTTGTATTAGGAATTTCTATAATCATCGAATGAAAATTGAATTTAATAACGAATCAATTTTACTGCGAAATATAACCATGTACAACGTAATTTCTCTTAAACGGAAATCAATTAATGGATATGAAAAGAAAGCAGACTCCCTGAATAAAACATCTTGAAACAGAATACGTTCACATCTTTGACTACAGACTATTTTCTTCGACTATTCTCTTCGTCACACGCGAGTAATCTCTTGATTCTCTTCAAGCCGACGCGATACGCGGAGTCAAAGAGTCGAGACAGGCTGTTCGATCGCGATATATAACACGACGATGCCCGAAAACGCGAGCGTATCGCTCGAAGAGATGAGATAAAACGATGTCCCTGACGTTATACATCAGCAATAGCGGCGAAGCGGCGAGCCAGTATCGTCTATCGGCTTCATATTATCTCGGGCAGCGCTCGTCGCAAATGGCGCGAACATCCGCGAAACGCCTTCCTAACTTATCGTCATAGGAAGTGGCCCACCCATCCACGATGAGTCAACCCCTGGCGTTCCTATCCTCCGTTCAACGTTTATCCCTACCACAGGGCCGCTTCTCCGCTATATCCGGCGTGGCAAGAGGCAAAAGAGCCTCCAGTAGCTTTAGAACCTCTTTCTTTGTGAAATATACACTCTCTAAGTCCTCTCAGAAAGGAAACCCCTATTTTCCTCGAGATCCTCTCTACATGCGAGCTGAAGTACGCAAGTCGCTCGAGAAGTTAATATTTGTGGAAATGGAAATTGTGGCTGCTTGTTTATTGCGAGTGTGTGAGGTTTAAGGATTAGAGTGTTTGAGATTAGCGTGTAAAGGAAGAGCGTGTGTGTATGGCAGATATGGGGGTAGTTATTGATTGTGCGCGTGAAGATGATAAAATAGAGAAAGAGAGCACGTGCAGATGTCAGGATGTTCTGTAGTACATTAGAACGTTTATTGTCAGAAAATTGCGTTTTTCTAACTGTATCTATATTGATATATGTGATGCGTTAGTTATTAATATATTGATTTATATAACGATTGAATTATTAATTTGTTAATCGATGCTACAGAGTAGAAGATATTTCAAGCCTAATATTTCGAATTAATTGAGCTGTGGGATCCTGAGAAGGACATGAGAATCCGAGTTGCTGAATATAGTGGTCATCGGTCCTGTCATAAACCACCTGCAAGTTGTAGGAGCTACAACGGACAAACCGAGGGTTGCGGGATTTATTGCAGACCATCCGGCGGTTGTAGAACTTGCTCATCCAAAACCCGAGAGGTTTGTTACGAAATAGCAAGAAATAATGAAATTTGTTACAAGTTATCCAGAAATTGTCGATATTTGCTTACACGATTTTTCGGCGCGACAATTATAAACTCGAAATAAGAACGGAAGAATCTTGTGAAATCGAAACGAATCTAGTTAAGAACGTCGAATTATATGCTCGAACATTGTTCTTCCACGACAAAATCAACGGGATCGATAGAAAACTCGTCATCGTCGTAGGACTCAGTCCACAGTTTATTCGCAGATCATAGAAGAGACATATAAACACTGACTTGTATTAAGAAAAATATCAGCTTAAACTTGAAAATCACTAAACATCACAGATATCGACAACAACCCTCTCATATTCTTTTCAAACTGGAAAATTTTTTTTAAAAAACACGTCTCAAAAAATGTATGTCGATCTGCAGCACACCACAGGGTTCAAATCTTCATCCGTCAATCGTTATATTTCTTGGGTGAGAGTCAAGTTTGCCGCGACAAAGTATATCCACGATTCGTCGAAATTCGCGAATAACGTTCTTAATACCCTGTGTCATGTTTTATAGAGATCGTGCGAGTATACGGAGGCTGTAAGTTTCGCGCAGCTGCGCGAGTTCCAACCTCTCGACCGACTAGTCGTATTTCTCTAACTTCGTTACCACAAAGAAGCTTGCTGCTTCTTTTCCCTCGTACAATATTTTCCAGGCACTTTGCAACGCCCGTGGAAATCTCGGCTTCCATGGCGTATTTTCGCGTAAGAATATCGACGCGTTGTGTGACAGAACAGAGAGCGTTAGAACCTTTGTCTGGCTTCGTACAATTAATCACGAACTCCCATTCTTCTTTCACAAATTCTTCTAACTTTATGATCTTTCCTCCAGACGTGACTAATTTTGCTTTTTCGTCGTCCTGTTAATTTCCCGAAAAAGCTTTTTTGTTTGCCCAACATTAAACTCCTTCGTTTTTACGTATACTTTTTCTGAAACTTCGTTTCCTCTTGATCGCAGCTGGTTTATTCTGACTTGCTTGTTTAAGCGAAGGAATTCTAACGAAAAGGTTTGTATCGCGATACTCTTCAAAGTTTTCCTGTGGTATTTTCTCGTTGTAGAAGCGTTGTTTGCAGTAATGTAGGTATTTGAAGTATGTAGGTTGTTGAAATGTCAGTTATCATTAACGCGTTAGTCACGGTGAAGCCGATTCTGATTAATACATTGAAAATAATAGGATAGACTAGGCCTGAAGATAAGGTCATTGAGGGAGGCGAGTAAAATGAGTTTTTGATGAGTTTTTCCAGGTTCTAAGAATTTACTTAAACCAAATTCTAATTTCATCCGGCAAAATGTACGCGATACATGTATACGATAAAATATGTATGTTAAAAATAGCCTTTCATCGCGATTGTGTCATTACCTACTTCGTTCAAAACATTTATAAATGACTTGGTATCATTTATTCGCTATTAAACCATATAATACTTGATACACATCGTTTATTCGTTCCACTGCTGTGTCTCGGACTAGTTATAATTTCAAATTCCCACTCGTATTTCGCAAAATGTTGCTACAACGTCGAAGGAAATTGCACGAATCATAACACAAATCTAATTCGAGGTCGAAGAAAAGGATATTCAAATGGGTTTGTCCTTTCGTGAATTTTTAAGAATTAACTGATCAGAGAGGTCGGTTTAAGTAGTACATTATCTTTCAGTGAAAACTTAATTCACTGTCGCTGTAGAGATCCACTTATCCTGTCTAGCAACCGAATACATAATCTCTCCGCTCCCCTCCTCTTCGTCTTTTTCGTCGTCGTCCTTTGCGTTTCTGTCTTTTATCCGCCTTAGCCTCGGAAAATCTTAGGAGATTTCTACCCTTTGGACCCAGTTACTTGGTCGAGTACTTCATCCCATTTTTTATCCTTCGTCGAGTAAGAAACTTGTAATAATTAACTAAATTTGGGATATTTTATGTACTTGCATATCTTGATCGACATTTTTTTATTAGGATTTTTATTAAGTATAAGGTCTTTTTTATCTTATTTTATTCTCTTCTTAACATCGTCCGTTCCTATTTCTTTATTATCTAAATTACTTCATCTAATTTTTCTTTGTCGAATTTTACCGTTTTCAATTTATGGTAACACCGTTGAATTATCTTCCATTTGAATTTCCAGAAATCAAAAAAGTATAATATTTTTATACAATCGAGATATTTTTCACAATCGAGATTTTCAATCGAGAATACAGCAAAAAGAGACAATAACGAAGCTACGTGAGTTTCGCGCTACCGGTTGGTTATTTTTCAAGCGGTAGCGTCGGCCAATTTCGTGGGATTTTCGAAACTTTACGGCTCGAAGGTTTCCCAAATTTCGTCGGCACGGTAATAGCAAAGTTGGCGAACGCGTGTATACAGGGGACACGAGGAATCCGACAACTAATTGCCCGGAACGTTAAAACGAAGCGAACTCTACGAAAACCTGTAATCACGCGAGGCCATACGCGTTCGTGCTATAATTCCTTTAAAATTTATCCTTTTAACCGGTCCTTGTGCCTTGTTCCTCTGATCATTTCACATTTTTCCTCCAAACTTTTGATCCATTGATCTTTCATAAAAGTTATCTCGTTTCGTATTATGGAAATCGCCGATGACATTGGATAACCATCGAACTTTAAACTTTCCTCTTCATCCAAGCAATGCTAGCGTAAAAAGCAGTGATTATACTGCAAATTTTTATGCATTTTTGCGAAATCCAGGCACACCAAAAATGCACGTAATATACAACAAAATATAAAATATCCGGAGCAGATTGTTCGTTGAAATTTTTGATAGATAAAACAACTCTCTATTTTAGTTCGGTTCCTTTGTTATCCACAATTCTCTATTACCTACAAAAAGTATGAATTTGCATACAAATCTGCACTTTAGCGATAATCGATAGCAGTGGGAAATTACGTGATATTACGCAGAGATATAACGTCGAATGTGTTTATTTCTTGAAGGGGTAGGGAGCGTAGCATTACTCACTATGAAGTATTCTTAACAATCTGTCAGCTTGAAAGGGGCGAGAAGAATCATTACGAGAGAAAGGAGGATTCGCGAGAGAGCCACAGCTGCTGAAAGATCAAAATGTATAGGTGCAACGAGCAGGAACGTGGCGGACGTTATAAAAGCGCGGAAAAAGAAATTCAAAGCACATTATATAAGCTGGCCGACTTCGTAGAAGCACGAAAACTTCGGTGAGGTTTTATTCGTCGTAGAGGGAAATTTTGAGCATACACTCGCGGATGCGAGTCAACCGGCTGAGTAACAAGTATTACACAAAGTGTTCTTGTCCTTTTTCTCTTATTATCATTATATCGTTGAGGATATTAATTTGAAGACGGTATCGGAATGCGCGGGAACTTCTATCATTCTTTTTATACTATTTCTTCTAATGTTGACGCTATATCTCGCTTATATCAATCGTCATCAATTACTCATTTCTATGTCATTTGTACGTGTAAGCGATAAATTAAATATACATTTAATCTCGAAAGACACAGATAAATTATTTTAATGTTGTTCCAAGTAAGACAAATAGATACCATAATATTTAGTTTACATTTACATTCGTATCGAATTGAAAGTCGTTCTAATACGTAAACGACTCGATTTTCCCAAAGCGCGAACAAAAATTCGCGATACATGGTATTCTCAAACCGATTAGACCGTTCCGGAAACGAATGCCAGTCGTATAGGTCCGGAATTCTCTTTCATTTCCCTCTCAGGACGTATTCTTTCCTTTCCTATCCTTTTCCTCTCTAATTCTCCTCTTTTATTTCCTTCTATACACCTTCCACTTTCGTTCCTACATTTTTCTCCCTCTCCAACCTTTTCTCTCAAATAACTTCACTATGTACTTGAACCTTTTCATATCTGCAACTCATTTCCCACCTCCTTCGTCCTCTTCTTTTCTCACTTTCATCTTTCTCCACGTTTCATGCTGTTTCTTTCGATCAAACTTATGTAAACACTCGAATGCAACCTATTTCCATCCCCTTTCTGTCTCCAAGACTATTTCCAACGCTCTCGTAGCCCGATGCGTTTCTACAAATAGTCGTCAGCGAGGCGAGACTTCGGGGTTTAGCATCCAAATGGCGGCAATTTGCAGTAGGTGATAAAGGTGATAAAGGTGACACAGTGGTTGCAAGCCTGCTAGCAGCCACCTAACGCCACCAGCTACACTCGCACCCCACCCGGACCTCCTGGCGAGGTGTTAAGCTCCTAAATAGCTACCCGTTGGTCTGGTTCGCCGAAGAAAATAGCTGGCTGGAACGGACGACGACGCGATGAAGTAATTTTCCTCCGAGATGCTGTTGATTTATATTGAAACGTCCCAAGACTTTACTTTCGATACAATAAGAAGACAAAGTTTGAAAGAATCTGATTTTTACATCGGCTAACTTGATTAACGATTCTTGCACGATATTTTGCTCAGAGTTTTATATGCGTAGGAGGTTTTATACATTTGCGTGAGAAATCTGAAGGTGCAAGGATTCACGCAATATACGCAAAAATACGTAGTGATATATCAGGTATAATACTCGAATGGGATATTTATTATTGGATGGAAAAAATCTCTGTGCCAGAGTCCATTTCTTTAGTCGTGGTTATGAATCAGGAAACGATGAGATTTTTGCCGATCGTGTTAAGAGCGAACCAAGGTGTGATGGTGCTACAATCGTTTTTAGTGGAAATTTATTAAAATTTTCTCACAACTTACACTACTCTTCATAGATATTTGTACGCTTATTTGTACGTATGAAGCATATACTTTTTTTTATTTTTGGCTTTGAGTTTTGTCCACTAATCATACAACTAATTTTATCCAATACAGATAAAAGACCGATTATTCAAGATGGACAATGATTGTCTAGTTTGAATAAAAATTACAAGTTACATCGATAAAATATGTGTTCCTAATAGTATTTTCAAATTTATGCTAATTTTACGAATTAAGAACGAGAGAAATGTTGCCCATACGAGGAATCACATAGAGAAGTGAAAACTAAGAGACTCACAAAGAACGGACAGATTGCAGACATAAAGAAAGAAATATTTTAAGTTGAAAAGAAGGAATTGATACACTATGTTGGTAAGTGAAGCGAGAGAAAAGAAGAGAGAACTCGTATCGGAAAACAATCGAAAGGTTCACAGTTGCAGGTTCGACGCATGTCAATTATAGCGTGTTTCTTGGTTGTTCGTTCAGTAGAGTTTTCTCTTTCCTTCTTTCGGCTGACAGTTTCTCGTCAGACAGTGATGACGTACAAACCTAATATCCGTGGAGGTTAGCCGGCTAATTAGGGACTAGAAGCCTAATGACCTCGAACGATGCTCACGCTCATAATCTTCCCCTTAATTGATAATCAAACCCATCCACAGAGACTTGGACGTAATTTGCGCTTTAAATCGCGGTTACACGGTCCCAGTCTATCCCTGTTTGCGGATTTTTCGCCCCTGAAACTCTTAATTTTCTTCGCTTCACTGTGAAGAAATGTTCAAGAGAAGATCTTTTTAAATTTTATATTTTACAGAATAGGTGTTTAGAAACTGTTTTCATAAACTGTTATTTAAATTGAGAAGTTTAGAGCCGGTAAAAGTACCGATTATGTGAAAATGGGATATCGAAGTATGGAGCTTTCTGTTTCATAAAAATTCATTGTAGTGGTAGAAGCTGGTGATTCTTTTATAATTCAATGATAGAATTTTTTATTTGGCAAGAAATTGAGGTAAATCGAAACGTCAATAATTTCCAGTGTGTTTCGAAAACGAAATGAATTTTAAATGGATCGAAGATGGAAATATTGTTGCGTTCTTAACATTTCTGTAAATAATATTGAATTTTCATTGTAACGTTTCATCGTTGGTACACTGCTATTTGCAAGATTTCATCTATCTAAGGACCTTTATTCACTTTCTGATTTTAATATGTTCAGACGATTTCTAAGTTTTAGAAAAATGTCCCGAAACCCTATTGAACTCACAAAGAAATCAAATCGCCCAGATCCTTCTGAAGATGCAATTTACAGTTGGAAGAGTAGTTAGACAGATGGGTTCAATGCCTCTCTGTGGTTAACGTTAATAACACCAGTCCTAATTTAAATTCCTTTGGTAAAGGCCGGTAAAGGGTGCTGATTAATCGCATCGTGCTAGACCATCTTGAACGTTCCAATCTTACAAGTCAATTCAGGTACCTATTGTTCCGAATTGCTGCTGATTAATCTAATGTAATCCATTAGGTGAATCGATTCAACTTTGTCAAACATCATGATATATTTTCCGAAATTATCTGATCTTATCCAGTTACGTTATTTCCTCAATTATGGGCAAACTCCGAGTGGAATCGTAATTCTGTAGATTAAAATTCGTAATTCGACTGTTAAATTTTACACTTACTGATCGTCAGTCAGATATCTCAAGTCTATTCCTAGGAAAATATAATACAAAAGTATTTCAAGCATTTTAATAGAAATAAAATTCTTTTCAAAGAAACGCGAGGGGGAAACTTCGCTTAGATCGTCAACGACCCAGTTTACCTGCAGAGGTTTGAAGAAAAAGAATACCAAGAAAAACACTATTTTATCGAACGATCGAGAACGTCGTTGTAGCGATTCAACGCAAAATGTGAAAAGAACGTGAAACGCAGGCGTCAAGCTTCGTGAAGACGTTGAAGCGGGTTTCGAGCTTTTCACGCGGTTACTCCCATGGGACAGGAAGTTCGCGACTCGTCTATTCCTCACGGCTCCCGAAAGTGCAAAATATTTTTGAACGCGAGCTAAAGTCGGTGAAATGAAAACTGGCAAACAGATGTTTCTAGAAAACTAGGAATTCTTTCCCATCTTTTTTTCCTCAAATCGGTTCTTTCCTACTGTTAACATAGTTATTAATTCATCAGGATTCGAGTTTCATTAATGATCAAAGAAGAAGCTATATGAAATCGACGAATTTATTAATCCTTGTGTTCAAAATTCATGTGTAAGAATCACGACGAGTTATGCCAGATTAATATATAACGTTTGCTCCATCTGGTTTTCTCACGGAAGAAATTCTGTGTTGTTAGACGCGATTAACCTCGTCTTGTTTTACTGAAAATAAGCTTATGGTGTTTGTCTAATGGTTAGCCAAGTATCATAAACACAAACAGCGCACGCTAACGATCACAAGTTTGCGGGAAAATGAACACTTTGTGAACGCAGCCTAGAATAGATGATTTTACTTTACAGAAGCAGAGAACTTAAATTTTCATCCTTAGCAACTAAGTCCCTGTATTTTTGCTATCACCCTAGTATTTCATTGTATGATATATAAGAAACACAGGAAAATGAATTTAAGCGTTTTGAATATCGCATACCTTTAATTGTCACAAATAGCTCTTTGTAAATTGTAGCAGTTCATGCATCTGAAAGTATTCACGATTCAAATTAAACTTTATATGCTTCAACATATTACTATAAATTATACTTTCGTTGAAGTTTCATATTCATTGAGTTATTTGATATTTATTGAAACAATAATTAACACCATCCTATAAATCTTCCTTTAGAAGCACAGAACGATTCCTTTTGGTTTCTTCGAATTTTGTTCATTCAATGAATCTCTTTCTTCTTTTTTCTCGTCGTTCGTTCGACATTTGATAAAAAGTTAGTTTAATCATAGAGAAATCGAGCGATTATCGATGCGTAGTCAATCGACTCGTATAAACTCTGCAGGCTGCTTTCATAATTTCGTGGATTTTGTCTGGTCGCGTTAATTAACGCCGGTCAATTCCCAGTCGAAATTTCGCTGCGCGAAAAACCGTGGCTTATTGCGACGCCGCGAATTCGTGGATAAACGCGAATTGTCGACCTGTCTCGCCGCATTTGCCGGATTATTATTCGCACGAGCAATCCTCTGTCGAAATGAACAATGCGATGCGCTTCAAGCTCTTCTATCCTCAATTTTCAACTATTCTTTCTAAATTGTCTCTGCCTTTGCTGTGTCATTTGAAACCTATGCTCTGCCATCGAATAGATTTTAACTTGAATTCGAATTCGAGCATCACCGCGGTGAATACACACCAACTTCTTACTGTAGTAAATTTTTCCATACATATTTTGATATACACAGGCCAACAAAAGTATTTGAACATTTGTAGAGACATATTTCCCATATACTATATGCGTTATACGAAATATTTTGTTAAAATTGCATCGTTTTTAAAGCTAAAGGTCGATTCGACGTTATCAAAAATACCATGACGTTTCTGAAGTGTTACATGGCAAGTGAAAGATACGTTGCTAGGTCAATCATCGTCTACGATATTTTGGTCGATGAACGCTTAAAGCGGAAGTAATCTCTCGCTATCTGTTCCCTCCCATGGAAACTTCTGTGGTTTTGACGTAGCCCTCTGTGGCGCGTGTCTTTGATTATCTAGGGAGAAAGAGGACCACTGGACTGGGATCTAACTGGTCTGCCAATTGGACTGTCCAGACCGTCGACAAATCCCTTCTCTTTAAGACAAATGTTCGAGATGTTCGCTATCTGGAATTGGAATCTGTTTAACGTTGTAGGGATAGAAACGTTGGATGTCAAACTTTCAGGTATTTCCTGAATATTGTAGCGAAGGAGAAAGGCCATTTAAATTTACCTAATATCTCATCGTTTTCGCTATAGTTCTGCCAATACGTACTGTGACTGGAAAAACGTGACGTTCTATCTTGACAAAATGTTAGTTCAGTCATCTGAAATGTGTGATTCATTGGAAGAATGTTTAATCTAATTTATAGGAATATGGCAATTATGCTGATCTTCCAATATATCATCTTTTTTAATTGAATATTATAACAAGCAATGCTCGTGCATGTCTGAACTACAATATCTGGTACAGTGAATCAACGACGATTCGGTGGAAAGCGTTTTTTTTTTCTTTTAGTGTGGAAATCCTACATTACCATTTTTCATAAATAAAAACCACAAGAGGAAACATGATAAATTACATTGTTCTTTCTGTACGTGGGAGTAATTTCAAAATTCAAGAGCATCATCTCTGTTGCGACGAAAGTGCTGAGCCACGACACTTCGGCCGGGCAGCTTGGTTCTCGAGCAGCGGCGAATTAAGTTCTACAAAACGAAATTGCATGGCCGATCGCGTTATTTGTGGCCCATTACACGGCCGCGGCGTCGAAAGAGTTTCGGGCCGATGAGAAAAAAGTTTTGTTCAACGTTTGCTGTTAATTAATTAAGGACACCGGGCTGTTTCCTCTAATGAACGATGACAAATGAGAATCGATGTGGCTCCGAGGGACGGTGGTCGAAAAACTTTCCCCTCTTGCGAATGAAATTTCGAAATTTCACTGCGTGAAACACAGCCAGCTACGTGTATCGAAGCCCGAAATTCAATGGGCGGAAGCACGAAATACATATCTCATCGATCATGCTCGCGCCAATCACTTTCGTATCGGGATCGATCAATATTTGATGCTGCAAACACGGTCGTTCGCGCTCCTATTTACAATATAAAGCGATCCGCGCCACGGTCAGAATTTAACGAAACTACTCTCCGGTTTGCCGATTCGAACTTCTTAATCGCGTGGAATTTGCCTTTGAACTTTTGTTAATTAAGGAAGGGAAGTTATGTATGAAAAGTTACCATCTCCACCTTTTATTAATTTCTTCATTTCATTGCATATATAGGTACACGATTAATGTCTGATTCTCAAGAACAGATGACTTAGACCAGTTCCACACTGAGATACGCTTGTAACAGATACTGAACTTGTACACCAATAAAAGCATTCATATTCTCGCGATATTATTCTGTGTAGCTTGGCAACGATATTTTTCGTATGAAGGAAGAAACATTAATACAAATATTTAATAAAATCACGATACGTGTATCACGATGCTAGTCTTATTTTTATAAATTGATTTATTACAGGATAAATAAGAAAAATTTAAGGAATGATGTTCGTAACATCATCGTTACTTTTCTCTATGTTTTAATTTAAAGATCGTCGATCAATATGGCTTCTTGATATTAGAAAGAAATTTGTGATTTGACAAAAGTACTTAGGGTGTACATACTTCATTTTTCTGTTCGATTTACTAACTACTTTGCCGCAGAATAATTTTACAACAGCAGCATATTCTATCGTTTGGTAGTCGTGTTTTTACACACTGAGACCATCTGCTAGAACCGCAACAGTACATTAGCATTTTTACGCGGCTCTCATTAAGCGCGATCTAATCTTATTAAAACCAAAAATTCCCAAGAAAAAGAAGCACAGGCAAGGAACTTAAAAGGCGTAGAGAAGGGAAAAAAGACGACCGAGGAATCCGGATAAAAGCGACGAAGAATTCTTTCGGAAGTACTCGAAAAACTCTCGTAAAAGTTTTACTTAAATGCATTTCTCGCATTCCCCGGCATGCGTTCCACTAGTTCACGTGACACCAAGGGTTTTAACCACCGTAACTGTAAATTTTTAAGCGAGTCCATTTCCTGCCGCAACACAAGGGCCCTTTTTACTATTTCATCTCGTCATCGACGGAACTGCCACTGGACCGTCCATTGATGAAAGTTTTCTTGTCGCTTATCCGTACCATCAGAAAAAATTGAATTTCACAATAAGCAAATGTTGTCACTCATTTGATCCTTAAATACATAATCTTGCTGAATGCGATAGAATTCTTTGAAATTGTCGATTTACGTGTGATAAAATCAGAGAATGCAGAGAAATAACTTGAAAAGTCTATCCAACTTTTTGGTACATTTAGACTTAAGAAATTTAGAAAAAGTTAATTAGCCTCGGAGAGATTCAGTACGCGAAAGAGGTTTTAAAGCAGTGAACGATCTCACCGACCAGGCTTCCTTATGTAATAATAATTTATCAAGTATTAATACAGGTGAACGTATACGTTGCGATTTATAAGTTAAAGCCTTTCTATTTTCACAATTTATAATTATACGCGAAAAGGGAAATAAAGTATCGTTTTATTTACCATCAAATTTCTTATTCGAGAGAATTTGTTAATATTAATAGCTTGTAACTTGTCAAATTTCACTAATAATATCGCCTCGGTAGTCTACAAGATCTCTTGCTTGAAAATTTCATTCCCGTAATGTCTTCTCTTATATTTACTGTCGCGTAAAACGCACATTTGTGTGTGATTCTGGATGAAATTTCACAACATAAGTTGACTACACTAAGACTACACTAAGACTACACTACACGTAAAATTGATCTATATAATTAATAGTTATTTAAATAATTGAATTAAATAAAAAAATGGGTAAATATCTTTTTGCTTAATTTCATGAAGCGTCGAAGGTGTTAATTGCTATTCGTAAGGGTGAAACGAACGTAGATTAGTTGAGACTAGGTTGACGTAACGGAACAGACAGGATATTGAAGCGGAACCCTGTCGGCGGCACGTTTAATTTGCAATATTTTCGCTGCATAATAATCGATGTAAACGAAGTTGCTACTTTTCAGCTATGCAAGAGAAATATTATGTTATCTAGGTGGCGTGAAAGCAGCCACGAAAATTCACGGGACTGTTATTCCGCAGATATTTCAGGGAACTAATATTACCCGCTTGCAAATAATTCTACACGCCAATTACGTAATAATTTCCTGAAATGTGTTCCTTGTAAATTCCATCAGTCCTATTAAGCCTCATTAATTCCGCTCTTATATCGATTACACCTGAAACTTTAAGCTCTATTTAGTTATTGCATGAAGGATGTGCTGTTCCATAAAATATCAGGATAGTTATTTGCTCGAATGTTATAGTATTTTGACTTTGTTCGAAGACAGAAATTTTACTTGGCATTTACGACTACCGATTTATACAATACTTTGAGCAATATATTTTCATTATGATAGTATAGAAATACTGTCGATCGAGACAAGCAGCATTTACATACCCCAAAGAGATTCTCCAAACAATAAATAAATTCTGAAGCTCGTCACGCTCGTCATCCCGTGTACTTGTATGTTCATCGAATTTTATAATGAAGTTATAACATGTTAAAATTGCCTATTGGATGCACAAGCTTGCTGAAAATGAAAGGGAACTTTTTGTTCGTAGCGTGTTTTTAAACGCGTTCGCTATGCCAAAGAGCAGGAAGATGGAGGGTTGAAGGGGGGTTGCAGTGGACATATAATAGCATCGTCGATTGTTCTTTGTGTCGAACGAAGTTTGTTGAACGCGAAAAGGGTGGGTGCGCCCTAGTAAAGGTCCAACGAAAGGCTGCCGTACTTTCTGGCGTGTAGCCAGTCTATGTATTTGGATGCAAATTCAATCGAGCTCCGATGAATTTTGCAATACGATCTCCGGGAAACAGATGGGACAGATGGCGTCATTAATTCATGAAAGATTCGCATGGCAAAGTTAACGAGATGTTTAAGAGAATATTTATCTTACATTCGATTACGAAAACTCCTTATTGCTTTTCGATCTATCAGTTACGAAGTTTATATTTTATCAAATTGCGTATAATTCTTTTGGAATGAAAAAACGACTCGATTTCCATAATTAAAAATGTATAATGTAATACAGTTGTTGGTTATTGCAAGAGTAGCCAGTCTTCGCTGTTAATGGAGATATTTCTTAGTGATCAATAGATTGCAAATGTTTGTAAGTACATTTATAGGAAATTTAAATGCGCAACGATGTACAAGATACGACAATAGACTCGTTATGATATCTAAAGTGCAAGATAAATCTTGATCTAGATTTTATTCCTTGAATTATGTTTATTAAGATGTGAATTTGTATAGTCCTTGGTCTAGCGAGAATTTCGATGAGTCTTTACGATTGCGTATTTCGTACTTAGTTGAAATAAACATTTTATAAAGCACAGAATTATTTGGAAAAATAAAATTCGATTAAATTCAAACAAACTGGTAGAACGACTATTTGCTGCGCTTTATTTCTTCCGACGAGTACGATTATTGGCTCTCGATTGGAAAGGAATCCGCTGTTGCTATCGATCAGATACTATCCTAAGGTACGATTTCTTAATGGACAATTAAGTTAGATCGTTAAGAATCCATCCAAGTTGATTTTGAAGTGAAATATCTTGACAGAACGAAAAGAGACGTGTCTCAATTTAATTAATGATTTACTTACATTTAACAATATTTTATACATTGAAGTTTGCACATTAGTAATTTATTTATGAGAATTTTTTATTTATTTGTTTACGAATAGTTACAAACAGTGAAACAATGATTACAAATTGCAAACAAAATAAAGACAAGTAAAGTCAATCGAACTAAAAAGAATTTGTAAAAATATTACGGGAAAAATTGATGAATTATACAAATATTACAAGGCACATGGTAACATAATTAACTGCACCAACCGTGATTCGCTGTCGCAATTTTTCTCCAACAAAATTCTGAAGTGTTTGCACATTTCACAAGGAAGCGACAGTATTTGCCGACAACGTTTCATGTTCTTGATGTACTATTTGTATATGTACTATTTCCTTCGCGTCGTCAGAAATATCTGCTAGTCGTGAAAATTGTGTGCACGTCGGCAATTCTGTGCGAATCGACAGATTTTTCAGATATTTTTCTAATAACTCTGAAAATGTTATAAATAGACTGCGGATATTTACGTAAATTCATATTTTTATGAACCCAGTTAAAAGAATAGTATCCTAGCAGAGGTGTCTCCCACGTATTAAATATTTGAACAAATAATATTTTATATATTTTTGCATATTACGTGCGTTCTGTACAATGTTGCATCCTTAAATTTTCTACAAATACATAGAAATCCGTAGTCTAATGATAAAATTAGTGAATTTGGAGAAAATTATAAAAGATCGTATTCGTCAATAACTGTAATCTTATTGCAATGTGAAATCCGAAATTAGATTAGATTCAGATTGGACTTCAGTGAGCATGAACATTTCTTTAGAAAACTGGTAATTAAAACTTACCCAATTACTAAGGAAATGATCAAGACGATAAAAATGTATGTGATAGAGTAAACGAAGTATATCGCATTACTCGTACACATGAAATTTCGATTATCGACATACTAAATTTTGTCTAAATTACATATGATAGCGCGGCATTCATACGCATATAGTTGCACAAGGAAGTTAGAAAGTTTGGCAAACGCTGTGGCCATCGTGTAAGGCAAAGTTTATTTGTCCGGAGTTACGAAATTATTTTCCGTTGGTGAACCAGAAAATCAGGACTGAAAGCAGATTTTGTAAAAGCGTCTCTTCATTCTGAGTTATTTCCCACCTGAATACGCTACTTTGATATTGATCGGGACATAATTTAACGTCTTGGGAGCGAGATTTTCCAGAGATTTTCAATCTTTCATTTTAAAGCGGTTTAACGTTATTTATATCCTTTTAATGAAAGTACCTTTACTACTCTCGTAGTGGTATATACCACCTGTTTCAACAGACGTAATATTAAATTGTAGTATTTGACATTTTATAAGAAGAACGGCTGCGAAATTTCTAAGAAATTAATCAGAACACTATGACAATAAAACGCTTTTGGAACACAATACTCTAAGTTAAATAGCTTTCTGCAGTAGATATTTACGCGTATACCATATTTTCGAACAAACATTGCAACGAATTATTACCAAAAATTTAAAATAACTCTCGTATCAATTGCAGCTATAGTGAATCTTCCGCGAATTTTCTCACTCTGTAATTTGGAATCAATGTTATAGAGATGTGAATTTTCTTTGTTTATATTCCATATTCTTCCTTAATAATAATTTTATTTATTTTGATACACTTTTCATTAAAGAACTGCCTGTGCATACAAAATTATAATCTAAGATTTTTTAAATCTTTGGATTCTGCATTCAGACAAAATTACAGTAATCGACGAATAATAAAAATATAATATCTTATAGATTTTCTCAAATTTACGAATTTCACTTGTGTATATATCCCCTTTTTTCCTTTTCCGTTCGAAATTAGAACTCATTCTGAATAGAATAAGTTTCGAAAGAATTTGATAGCTTCCGTTGCGGTACAGTCGTTCGAGATAAACGACGAAATTTGCATACGATTCTCATCGATTTAATGCGTCTCTTTAGGAACATGGAATAATTTGGAAGTAGAAAGGCAGCAAATATAATGCGCAGCCAGGTAAATTCATTCGTAGTCGATGAAAACTTTCATTTTGATCTTCATATTTGAGTAGAAAACGTTTGTTGTTAGTTCATAAGAACGCGGTTAACTGTACCGGTTATAAGACCCAATTCGACCAGCTGATAACGTATGTTGTTTGCAGTTCCTTTCGTTCCCGGTCGGCAGTGTGCATTTTTCGTGACCAAAATCCTTTGTATCCTTAATTCGATTTAATTAAAATTTCGATGATAAAACCCTAGTATCCGCGAGAGAAGTTAAAAGTCCCATAAAATTGAGACAACAATACAAATATGCGTTACAATAAACTTCTTATCTGCAATTGTTATCTACTTTACAAAATTTCATACATTTGTTTTACATATTTTTAACTAACGGTAAATAATATAACTAACAGTTAAAAGTTCGCATTTTATGCTTATGAAGTTTTAATAATTGGTAATAAAAAAGCAGACTTAATTTTAAAATTTCTACAACTTCATAACTAATACATTAAAAGTAAAAAAATACAAAATTCAAGAAGAAAGTACAAAGTGTAAGAATATCTCACCGCATTTAGTTTCAACGACATTCATAATTATTTATATTCACCGCGCGTTGTTTAACCAGTAACATAGTACGTATTAAGTAAAACGATACGAAATTAAACATTCGCGTGTCAAATTAGCGCGCCAAATTCACGCGCCAACCTAACCTCGCTATCAGCGACATCTATTACAGCGCAGTAATCTGCGATAAATAGTCACGCGTCGAAATACTCGTATTTTCTTTTAAGCTGGAGAATCTTGTGAATGATTTCGAAGAAACGGCGTGTTTGATCTCTAAATTAGTATAGGAGAAATAGTTTCATGTAAATAATGTTTCGTGTCGAGACCCGAACGAAGTCAGTCGTAGTTCGCGCGTCGTGGTAATAATATCGTTGGCGTTTCGTGTTCCACACAATGTTTATAGTTTTCCGTGTTGATTCAGAGCCGGCGGAGCAACGTGGATCATGCGTCCGTTCGTCGTGTTCTAACGTCGTAATGAATTATTCGGCCGGTACAGTGACGTTTTACATCGCGTTTTATTCGCTCAGTCATTCGTGTGGTGCGGTGATGTTGCGTTTCGTGCCTTGCCGCCGAGCTATTGATAAGTTATGAGGTTGGTGCCACGTTCGTGTTGCATTACGGGAAGCTGGTAAATAATTTTCGGTGTTGCCGACTACTGTTACGAGGCATTCCGGTACAAGGTAAGAAAATTGTAAAATCTTTATGACAAAATATTTTCATATTTGTCTTTTACTGGCGTGTAAGCTCGTTTTTTAGTATACAGTGGTAGGAAACAGAATCGTAAATTATTAATCAAAGTATAGATATATGAATGGGATGATTTTAAATATTCATAAGCAATAAAATTGGAACTTTTATTGATGGTAGTATATATATTCCACTATCCAATAAAGGAGTATATTTTCTAAAGGTATATTTATTTATATTTGTTCATATTTTCAATATAAATGCCCTGTGAGTAGATTGACTAATCAGTGTATATACATTTACTAAACTTACTCCTTCATTGTGACACATTGTAGTTTATTTTTATAAATTGTAGGTACCTTTTCGAAAGTATAGATTAACATATTATATATGTGCTTAGTAAAGGAGTATGAAGTATAACTTTCTTCTAAACTCAGACGTTGAATTATAGATATATTGCATAAAAGTTTCTTGTGTACCGGTAGAAGAGTCAGGAACATAAGCAATTCTATAGTAAGGTTAGAAAAGAAACATCTAATAATGAATATGTATTGAGAAATCAATTTTGTAGCAGATAGTTTGAAATGAAATGAAAGGTACATTACTAAAGATTGTTCTACAAATTCCCATGATACTATCTCAAAGCCAATTTACTTTAATCTCTAGTTGTTTTACAGTTTACAGTTTAGTTCTTTCAATCTTTAGTAGATACGTAGATAAACATGGTAAAATGAATATCTGCACGACATACATAATAAGAATATGAAAGAAAGAAATCAGTCTTTTGAAACAACCTTCATTAAAGAGATAAACAATACGTATAATCGACAATATGTAATTATGTACGATATGTAAAAGGTCTAATGGATCTTTGCCAATTTTGTTTCGATAAACTGATTTTTTTTCTTTTTTTTTTTTTTTTGTTACTTAAACACTTATAAACTTGTATCTCACTTGGGATTTTTGTGTATTTACACTGTTTTGGTTATAAACTCTCTGTATCTTTACTCATATGTAATTTTTTTTACTAATGGATTTCTTTTCGTCAATAATCACACAAACACGTTCGTGTTTATTTTGCATCATCGATATCGCGTCACGTAACTGTGTCCAACGTCCTCGGTAGCGAACGAGGTCAAACGTGCGCGATCTTTCATACGTAAGATACCCGGCGCTTCTAGCACGGCGCACTTTCGCATGAAGGCGGTGGTCGTCCATCGCTTAGAACGAAATCACACGGTTCAATTTCACGGGTCAGGGCGCGCCACGCACGTGAAATTCCCCGCCGCGCGATATATCGACTCACGGCATTCGAACAGCAAGATACTGGCTACGGAAAAATGCGCTGGAAAGGAATATCGATAATTGCTCGTGGGGAACCGATCGACGTTCACTCGACGGAATAGCCTCGGCCCCATTTGTTCCAACGGCGTGCTCCAGGTCCCGCTGTGTTTGGCCGGAAGCTAATAATCCACCGTGGAAGCCGGAATAATACCGGTCGATCGAAAAATGATGGAAGATTAATTAAAAATCTCGGTTCCGACGATCCCATCGTGGCTAGCCGATTTCGAATCGATCGTGCATCGCTCGAGATTTAATTGGGCGAGCTTATACGCCGCAAGCGAAAGTGGATGAATATGTCTATGGTTTTATATTGGGTGATCTGCTTCTGAATTTAGAGTTAGTTGAATTCCTAATGAAGGTGAATTAACGGTTTGAAAATCTCGAGTTTCGTTGTAATTGTATATTTAGATAATTTAAGACCGCTGCTTTCAATTTAAGAAAAGGTAATTTAAGATCCGCAGCTTTTCGTGCGGATTGAATATTCATTCAAA
Source organism: Bombus bifarius (assembly GCF_011952205.1). Lineage (NCBI taxonomy): Eukaryota > Metazoa > Arthropoda > Insecta > Hymenoptera > Apidae > Bombus > Bombus bifarius. The sequence continues at coordinate 1,952,300 of NW_022884484.1, forward strand.
AGAAGGTATCTTTTTTAAAACTTTTTGGAAGCTTGTTTTTCTTTTATTTTGGTTGTTAGCGGTATATTTTTTCGTCATCTGTTTTTTAATAGACATCAAACTACATTGCAAAAACAGCGGTCTTCCTTTATCACGAATCACTATATTTGAAAATATTTTGTCTGTCCGTTGGTTGACAAATGGATCTTCTATCATCGAGGTGGACAATGTACTTCCCTGTCAATTTCTCGTGTACAGAAAACAAAAACATGTGTATTTTCGAACAAATTTTTGTTTGACTTAAAAAAAAAGCCGGGATACCGGTGATATTCAGTCCCGAAATGGTGAATTCGTACAAATGAATAGGAGAAAAATGAAAAAAGAAAGGTATAAAAAAATCCATTCGTACAGTGAATTAGATAGTTGCATCCATTCGTTCACTATTTTCATCATAAATTTTTTCAAATCGATTTAGATCATAATTGACAAATCTCTATTGTACCCAAATCAATCCATTTCTTCATCATTATTAGGTACTTTCTTAAACTCTGTTACGTGTAAATCATTTTCATGATATTTATTTCGCAAAAATACAAATATGATCTTATACTTTATTTAGCAAACGAAATATGCTTTAAATATTCTCGGAACTATTCGTTTCTTCAAAACTTAATATAATCTTTTAGGCAGAAAAAATTCTTTGTCCCAAGCAATTGGAGTTTATTAAATTTTCTAATTGAAGAAAGAGTTGGCACAATACTAAAAAAAAAATAATAATACCGCGTTGATATAATATGTTGTCTTCCTAAAATTAATAACGACGATGATAACATAATATTTGTTTTAATATGCGCAAGAAAAGCAGACATTTTATTACAAAATGGCAATTTAAAGTGTTAATATCAATGAAATCTTTATAGGAAAGAAAAAGAAAGAAATGAAATTTAATGGACATGAACTGGGATAGCATACAGGGCTAATTCTGTATACAGGGCGGTAAAATATAGGTGTGCGATATTCATAGGAGGAAAATCGTGTGGGTACTTTGTTTATTAGCAAACAAATAAGAAAAGCTTTTCTATTTCCTCGTAAACAAGAAAATTGCAATTATGAAGAATTTAATAACTACCTCTGGAACCATTTGGAAAAGAAAATTGCTTGGGAAGGTTAAATAAATACCCTCGGAACCAGAAAACTAATCATCAACCGTACACTTCTAAGATCGTATGAAAGCGCGTATCTCGGATGCGCGTCACGTATTTCGAGACACGCGATCGAGTGTCGCGGTGACAATTTGTTTGATTTATCGACGCGCTTGACACTTGGTGAACCACGGCGGCAACAGCAGCAGCACCGACTTGCAATCGATACCGGTGTTTCGAGCTAAAGAGAATAATCGTGTAATCATTTCCACGAACCGAGTTATTCTATTCTTCGTATCTATGTTCGGATGCAAGAAAATTTTCCTAGATAAAGACTCACGATTTTACCATTTTCAAGAATTTATAACGATTTCTTCGTCTTCACGGATTCTGTAAATCCACGGTCTCGAATCGAAAAATCCAGGAATCGTTATTCGAGTTCGTGAAATTCAAGATCACGTGAAAGATATTGGAAAGGCCTTCATCCTTCTGTATTGTATTTTCTTTTCTACTTCTTACTGCGGATTCTTTTTTTTTTTTCTTACATCGATTCACGTCCACGTGTAGTTCAGCGAAATCGATTCCAGATCCCTTTTCCATCGTTTTATCTTGGTCCGATGTTTCAGTTCGCTGGAAGGCGCGATTCGAGAGCGTTACGATTCGATTTGGTCCGGAGAAAAAAAAAAAAAAAACACGACTGTTGCGTGGCTGACTATCGAGCCTCGTTTTTTCCTCGTCGATCGTGCTACACTATCGTGTAATTTATTTGTGATTTTAATGAAACACGAAAGTGGAAGGAGGGTCTGTTGTGGGGATTTGATAGGGAATAGCGTGATTCGTTCGTCTGGCTCGGTCGCTAGATCGCGCGAATTGTTCTCGGAAATTAACAGCAGACTCGATGTGAAATGTTCCTGGTAAAAATCGTATCGCGAACTACTATTCTCGATGATTTGTGCGTGATAACGCAGTGAATTATCCGGTTCCGTCTGATAGATTAATGGAAGAAGTATACGATGTTCAAAAGAGTCTGCAATTTGCAATAATTTTATTTGGACATAAACAAGTTCTTTTTTACGAAGTCTATTAAAACTTCGTTTCAACGTTATTCCTGTTTTATATTGTGATAATATTCGTCAAAATAAAATGTGTTATTTTACTATAAAAAAGAAACAACGTATCGTGGATCAACGAATTCTTTGCGAAATAAGCTACACGTTTCGAATGAAACGAAACGAATATTTTCTTAAAATCTCAGAAGCATCTTCATCTGGACGAGACTCGTGTATATAAGAAAATATCCCTCTCGAGACAGAAGATAATGGATAGTTAAGTGGAAAATTTATATAATTTATCATTCTGATTGGTTCGATATAATTTACAACGAAATTTCTATATGAAATTTCAGTGTAAGAAGATATTTCTCGCAAAATCACATAATAAAGGGACGAGAAAGGAATTTAACTCAATATAGAATTTCGAAGGATTAACGATAGAATCAATATTCTGACAAAATGAACGATCAATTCTGTTTATTTATTTCTGAAAGGCTTTACTGAAAAATTATTTCCAGCCGAATTGGATATACTGTCCCGCTTGTTTTGATAGATGTATTTATAAAACCATCTACTGATCATCCTGTGTGAAATTTAACCGATGCCTCCACATGTTCGAGTTTTTCCATTCACTGGTGACATATATTCCGACGTACACACTAACAGCTCTACCACCCTTCCATATATCCGATTATAAATTGAAACGAGAAGCATAGTGTGTATAAATTAAATCGTTCGTTTCGGCGGATTGTTATGACGGTGAAAGGGTCGATTTGCAAATAACGATCTAGAAGTGGCGTTACAGCGACTAACTAAATACCGTGTACCCGTTTATTTTACGCAAAAGAAACAAAAACAAAAACAGGAGAATTAAAAATGGTAGCGGAGGGGGGTGGGAGGAGGAAAAAATTGAATCAGCCATTCAACGCTGCACGCGAATAAATAAGCCCCCGATATTGCTTTTGTAGCTGAGAAAATCGATAAACTTGTGAATTATTCTAGGGAAAAAAAAAGCGGTCCGAATCATGGCGCGAATCCGACGTTGGATAAAAAAAAAAAAAATTAAAAGGAAGAAATAAAAACGATTCAGGGTATTTTATAAAACGACCGATGATTTCTAAAATTTATTCTCGTAACAAATGACCGAGGTTTGCCGACTAAATTGTATACGAGCACATAGTTGTGTATGTGTGTTTTTCTTTCTTTCTTTTTTTTTTTTTATTTGTAGGTAAACTGCAATCACGGTCGAACAATTTTGTTTTTTCGCTATTAAAAACGAATTTGTAATTTGTTTTATTGTTTGTTCAATATTTTCTTCTTTTTAAAATTTATTTTCTCTGTGGGAGGTGGTCAATTTTTGTGGGCCTATCCTAAGTCTATTTGTGTATTTAGTTGGTGGCGATCTTGAGATTCGATTAAAATATTGACAGTAATTTCTTTCGGCGAAAGAATGACCTCACTTTCTCTGATCTAATCTCGACGAACGCGCAGTTTAGCACGTCATTAGCATAATTAACAGCCGAGTAATTTCTACTTAACACTCGTTTTGCCGGAATTCCTGTCGAGAGTCGGACTTTCATTCCGTTGTCAAACATTGTCCGAACGAGAGTTAATTACCTCCTTTGTTGCAGGTTATATCGCTTTCAAGTAGATTCGTTAGTTACCACATAGAGGGAAATACTAGTTAATTTTAATTAATCGCAGGTGATTCAAAAATTTATCTCTTAATAAATCACCATTTCTATTATCCATGCTATTACAGCATCCTAAACTTTCTTATTGTAAATAATTACAGTACTTTTAGATAATTGTGCAATTTCGAAGAGTGCAACGTATCTTCGATTTTTTGATTTGATCCGTAGAGTAAATTTTAGATGAATTAATTAGAGAATTACAGAATGGGAAATCTAATAATGAGAAATGTTCAGAAAAGATTCAGAAAAATCTTTATGGACGAAAAATTAAATTCTATTATTTATAAGATTTTTATTACAACATCGAATATATGGATTCTTCACAGTCTACGTAGTTCCGATGGGAATAATAATCATAAAGGTTTCAAGTATACATGTCGAACCGAACAAAATCTTACATTTTAAGTAAATATCTTGTCTACAATTTAGAAATCACGTACATATTTGCAGCAAGATCGTTGCATGTCAATCAGCATACACGCGTCGAAGTTCAATCTGAAGGTCAATTTGGAAAATAGGTATCTCGAGCACACTGTAAATCCCATTGCAATGCAAACTAAATCACCGTTGCCAGATGCTCAACTGCAATTCTATACGCGCATAAATCCTACGGCCGTAGCTGATATAGTTTGGCTTTATACACGGTGCCGGATATATCGTTCTTCCTTCGCAATTGCGAGTCTGCGAGAGATTCTCTCGTCGCGTCAGAATTCCTATCGCGATAACAGCTGATTGATTCGAAACGGGGCGCAATATCTCCGAATTGAAAAATCCGGTTATAGAAAACGGATCTCTGTACATCCGGCTCATTCGACGCCTATAAAACTGAAATTTCTAACAGATCCGATGATATGCCGTGTTTATTATGTTTTAGAAGCATTTTCAAATTTGAACTAATCCTCTTTGCTGCGATTTTCGATGAGACACGTCTCAACTTGTCGGACACTTTCCAACTATATTAAGGGGGCGGTCATTTTAATATTTCCGAAAGAAATGACACGAATGAACAATATTAACAACATTAACAATTAACAATATTAAGACTTTATTTAATTTGTATTTTCCTAGCATCGATTATTATTTTCAAACAAGGTTTCCTTTTGTATTACAATAATGTATTAATTAGAATTAGAATAATTTGAAAATAATTGGAATCAGAAATTAGAAATTATTATTACTTAGAAATTAGAAGAATTGGAGTTGGAGTTAGAAAGTGTAGAATTATATACAGATTTAAAAAAAAAATTTGGTGTACTGATTTTATGGAGAATACGTAATATGCAGCAATGGTATAACCAATATTACACTAACCACGGTCAAATATGTAATCATGCGTCGTTGATGAGAGGAACTATCACACATACAATAGTAGGTGAGTGTGTAAAAATCGATAGGTTCGTTAAAACGATTAATTCCATTCGTTCCTAGCCGAAGCTGCTAGCAGACCACGGGCTACTTGGAATTTTAGCTGTTTCGCGAGCAACCAATTTCTCTAACGACTGAAATTCCGTAATTTTTCACCCTCTTCCTCCCTTTGAAACTCGTGGAAACTTTTGTGCGCGTCCGCCTCAAAGGTTTCTCAAAAATTACCATAAATTCGTCGACGTTGAAAGAACCTTCACCTGTATTCTCTGATTGAATCCTAATTTCCCTCGAAGATTAACCCAAAGCGGTCTTTGTACTATGAATACAAGCGCCATTCCACTGGCGTTTGTTCTAGAGACTGTCTAATCAAAATATTTCGCCGTAAGATTATCGAAGAATTAATTGCAGCAACTGAATTGAATACATTTGATAATAGGCTGATTAACATTACAAGGTCCGTTTTATTTTATCTTGTGCATGTATGTAACTAGATATCCTCGTTGAATTTGTTTGAAAAGATAGTGAAGATCGGAGGTGTTCAAGCCTTACGACGCTGCTAGAATATTTTCTTTTTATTTCTTATGTGTCGATTTCTTCTCTCCTTTTTTTTATGAGAATTCTAAAACAGAAATGGAGGAAAGTTATATGCTAGATTAATATCTAATGATCATAGACAGTCAATTACATTTTCTTGCATTTCCCTCTTTTTACGCATATCTTTGTATTTTATGGTCTACGTTTTTACGATTTCTCATGTAGAATCTATTCAAAGGTGCAAAGAAATAAAATTCCTTTTATGCTTGTTTGCATTTATTACCGTTTCTCCATAATGCACCGGAATATGTACTTTTTACCTATTTTCTTCTTTTTTTATAGTGAGTTTACTCTTAAGTATACTCATCTCTAGATTAACTCTATCTTTACGTCTATAACATAGATCTATGGATCTCTTTCTACATTCTATTTTCTATATAATATACGACTGATAAAACACGCGAGAATCTTCGCTCGTAGGTAGCATTGACTAATCGTGAGTTAGCTAAGCTCGTGCAAAGGATAACGGCCTAATTGAAAAACAGAGGTCGAAGGATAATTTCTCTTTTCGATCTCTAAAGCCAGCCTTCCCCTAATCGTACGATGCCCCTACACGTTTCTCGGGCTCTTTGCTAACCGTGGACCGGCTGTCGAGGAAGTATTTGCAGGCGACTGTACAGAAACCCAATTTAGTCTGCGGTCGACTAATCCTATCCTACTACATACCATCAGTCGATAGCTCGGGCTTGAACCTTCTCTCTCTCCCCCTGTTTCATCTCTTCTTCTTCGTCCACCATTCGTTGTCTCTGTTACTCTACGTTCTTGTGCAGCCTGTTTCCACGATTCCGTCGAAATCGTTCGATGCTTAAGAGGGCATCGTTTTTCAGACAGACAGGATCTTTCTTTCATGTGTGTACGATTTAGCGATGTTTATTAGATGCCAGACTTCTGATATTCCTTTCGTTTCGTGAACACTCCAATCTACTTTCTCAGGACAGATCTGAAACTGTTGCAATCCTGAAGAAGTGGCCCAGAATGTTAAGTCAGATGGAATAATCATCGCAAAATTGTAAAAGAGGAGTTCGTAGTTTGTAATTTGTAACTCGATAATTTATCAATACTGTTAATTGGTAAATTATAGTATAAGAGGACTCGATTAAAACACACGCGTAAACACCTAGAGCAGGTGGTGTAAAAACGAAGTACAAAGATGGTATGTATAAGCATGGCATAAGGATTAGTATAAAGATGGGAAAATGTAACATCACGGCTAGTATAATCCGATATAGCATTGGTTACATGGTCGGTTCAGACACGTTGACGCGACATAGTTCGCGGAACGTTCACGAATAGTTTGGCCAACAATTTTGCTCAGTATTTTACGTCGTTCTACGAGAATCGCCATGTAGTACGTGCTATCCGGTCCGCATTGCGTGCTTTCTCGTGGCTTTCTCTTGTCGGCCGATTGGAAAAAGAAAAGAAAGAACGACACAGGTTAAAAGGTTTCGTGCGACCAGCGAAATTTAATGACGCCGAACAACGAACTTAGAGAATTTATGCGTTTATACATTGAATAAAACCCGAATGTTCTCATTGCTGCGCCAAAAATGTACAACCGTGTCAGGTTTCACTCTGTTCCGTTTGATTTATGGATATTCTTTGCAAGTTTCTTGAAATATGATCGCTTAAATCATGTTGGAAGGAGAATTTTCTAAATTCTTCTTTTTTGAAATTTATAGGGGCTTGTTCGTATGTCATTTATTTTTGTTCCGACATGATTGCTTGATATTCAATCGTGGGATGATTATCGAAGAGTGAAAGAGCTTTAGGCAAGTGTCTTCATTTTTGATATTCTATATTCTAGAATCGTTATATTTAACTTTTAATTTAACTTTAACTACTTGAGGACCGCACTATAGAAACAGAAAAAAGGAACACATTAGTAAAATTCAATTTCTAAAAATTCCATAGATCTAACAGGAATATCAATTCATCCAATTATATAAGACTTTCCGTCCAAATTACGTATGTATAATTCATATCCGATACGATTTCACATTTCTATGAACCGAAAGAATCAAATTTTCTATCGATAACAGTATCCAAATGAAGGAAACTTCAGAAACGAAGGGTGATACTCTCGATAGGATTCGATGTTTATACAAGTGCGATGCCAAAAGCGTGTAATAACGAGAAATTAATCCGGGCCCTGTTGTTAATGAAAACAACGATGCGAAGTGATACAAGTGACCGCGTAATTAACATGGCCGCTAGCGAATTCCTTAGTGACAGCAGATTTCTACGTCCAATGTTGCTTTCGAGTGACTACTCGTATAGCGTACACGTGCAAACGGGTTGTGAAACCATTGCAAATCGATTAACTTATCACAGACGTCCCAGTCCCTTAACCAATTGCCTTCAATTATTCAGCCGGTCAAACTGTAACTAACTAACTCGTCAACGCAACGGTTCACGCGTTATGCACTTCGCATCGACCGGATTCGCGTAATCGATGAAGCTGATTAGCCGGATGGTTAATAGTTAATCGAATAAATCGATCAAGTAATATTGTGGACCAACCGATTTGTCCTCATAACCTGTGGTTGGTTCCTAGTCTGTAATTGGTTGATCGTGTTAGCCAGAATCAATTGATCGGTCCATTCGTACGGTCCAATTGATGTTTATTGATCATTCTATCTGAGTAATTCTTCTTGATTTGTTTCAATCATCGGGTTTCTGTTTCGAGCATGAAAAGGTTGATGGATTGAGAGAATTTTAATTTACACTGTTGGCCGTAAGTATTAGGATTCCTATTCGTTTTATTTATTGGAAAACTCGAACAACTTCTATTTTATCTAATGCCTTGTACTACAAGCCACGTATCATGCGAATAACGAAATATATAATAAAAAAATAAAATAAATGGGCGAAAGTAAGAACAGTGGAAAGCGTACAATTTTTATTGAATGTGAGCAGGTGTCTCAGTATTTCTGGTCGAAGGTCTATGTTTTTGAAGTTATGTTTGAGTTGATAGTTTCTTTTTTAATCTTAAAAAAGTTCTCAGATTTAAAGAGAAACTTAAGAATGGTTTTTAATCGATGTTTATTGATCTATTTGGATAATTTTTTCTGATTTGTTTTAATCAAAGTTCTCTTTAAAGCATTAAAAGCTTGTTCGCTAGAACGCAAGAGAGTTTTGGAAATACACGTCCGAAGAGCATAGCAAGATTAAATAATTTTATGGAATATTCCATGCAAACGGAGAAACGAAATTTTGTTTTATTTATCTCAGCTGTTCAATCGAGTTAATGCGAAAATTGATTATATTATACTCGGCTCCAGTTGCAATTCAAGCTTTTTATTTACCTGGAGCAAACTGTTTCTCCACAAATACATTAAGAATTAACTATATTAAGCTAATAAAAGAGGTTTCTAAATTAAAATTGTTGCCAGAATAATTGCAACGGTGTAAAGCAAATCTCAACTTGGATATAAGCTGGGGAACAGAAGTCTTAAAAAACATGAGGCTGGGCGGTTAATATTAAAAATGCAAAGCATCGACTCAAGAAATTTGTTTTTCTTTACACCTGGGTATCTGCTTGCCGAGATAGAGCTCCAATTTATTGCGTTGAGAGATAGTAGGTCTCCAGAGCGTGTAACAGAGTGCAGATTTGTTTTCGTGTTCTGTGCTTTTCAGAATCGCATGGTTTTATGATTCGTTTCCGCACATAGCCTGTATTTCATAGAATACTTTCAAGCCTTGTTAAAATACAATTTTGTTCTTCCATTCAGGATATTACCAATTTAATTCTTTTCCTTACATTCGTAATTACGAAGTATAAGTATATACAAATTTTTATCAATCCCACCTACAATTACGCAAAATTTTTATTTAACGTACATTTGTTCACGTCGGATCACATCAGATTAAAACTATTTGTTACATTGTAATCTTATATTATTGTAGGGACGATAGAGCGAATGACTATTACGGGACTATCATTTTATTGCTATGTAAAAAGAGTCTCTTGTCTTTACGCAGACACTCGTTGCAACCGTACACACACATCCATGTAGATCCTCTTTAGTCTAGGCCAAAAAAAGATTTAACAGATGGGTTCTCATTACCGATAGCCTTGTTCCCTTAAACTATCTACAATGTAAAACTTACCCTAACTTATACACCGATACTACGTTATGATACATTAAAACTACTATGATCCCTATTTCATAGAATAGCTTCAATCATTGTTAAAATACAAATTTCTTCTTCCATTAAAAAATTTGTAACATGATTACAATTTAGACAAAGTTACACCACAAAGGTATTTGTACCCTTCGTAACTTTCACTCCTCGTATTCTAATCTTGCTATCTCATAAAATTACACAGTTAAGTAACTTCGTGGAATGAACGATGCGAAACCTAATGCATTTACATCGTCTGCAGAGCAGGGCCAAAAGTTGTGACGTTCAATCGTCGTGAATCATTTCATAGCATTGTAGTTGCTCCATCTCCAAGTCAAATAACCATACGCGTTTCCCGCTTCGCGGAGGGAGCTGGAGAATCGTATTGCCGGTCTCGTGACACGCGTAACTGTTTCTACCGCTAGAAGCCACGCGGCTTAGGTTCCCCTAGCCGAGGATCCATTTTTCAGAATGCCGAGAACGCATAAAGTTCGCTTCGAGATCTGCAAGTCGTCCTTCTTCTCCCTCGCCGCTGGAGTAACTCGACCGAGTTTCCTTTATTTTTTCCCTTTCCTCGTGTCGGTGGTTCTCTCGTTTCCAACTTTCGACACAATGCCCTTTGAATTCTCGGCAGTCACCACGCAGAAGGCGGCAGTGTAATCTAAAGTTCGAAGTCTCGATTAACGAGAAGTCGAAGGAGAGGGAGAAAGGAAAAGGAGACAGAACGAAGGAGGGCGAAAGATCGAGTAACAATAAGAGAGAGAACGATAGGAAGGATTTGGAAGGATCGCGGAGACGAAATAATATTTCCAGCCTCCGCTGACTCGAAGAATTCAGCGAGGAATAACCGACTTCAAAGTTGTATGCACCCCTTTCAGAAATATTCTCTTCGATTCTCCTGTAACCATTCTCGCGTCGAACGAAGCGAACCCATTAGCTGCTATCGTCCCTATTTACACATCATAAAAAGAAATTTATGTGTATAGATTTCGTACCATCGATGGCCATGTTCAAATCAGGTCTTTTCTCTATCAATATAATATATAGTGACTTGCGAAAGAGAATTTTATTGTATGTATTATGTAAAAACATTTTAAAATTTCTTCAGCACTGTAATCAGACATTACACGTAACTAGGGGTAACAATGATTATATCTCTGAAATTCGAAACCAATCTGCAAGTGTTTATAGAAATTACGAAATATCTACTGTAAGAGGAAGAACAGCTAAGAATGCAACCAAAAATAAGTAGAATGGCCTCTTACTGGCCAGGCGCCAAAGCTGTCAGTTGGTAGAGGCAATTAAAAGAGTGTAGAACGAAATAAGTGGAACAATCACTTGCGGGTCAGACACAAAATCAATTCCTGGCGCCAGACAGTCAAACGTTTTTCTATACTGATTCCGTAGATATCCCAAAACATACGACAATCTTAGTACAAATATTACACGAGAAATATAATAATAATACAATCATGTATCGTTTACATTTTTATGTACACTTCCATAATTCATTGTATTCTAATCTATCGTACTCGCATGTCGAACAGGCTGTAACAGACTGTCTCACTGTCTCACCCGCGTTTCGCGGATTTTGAACTCGATGATACAACCGTTATCGTCGTTATTATCGTTGTTATTATCTTTTCTAAGCAGAGCACCGTCGCCGAGATCTTTTCCTGGTGGATTCTCGGGAATCTGGAAGGAATTTATCGGGGCCAAAATACCGAACGGAGAAACGGGGCCGAGTTGGCGAGAAAAAGGAGAAGTACGAAATAACGGTACGCGACCTTATTTCGACGAGGTATTTGCATGAGCTCGTAGGTATTTCTGCCATGGAGAAACGAAGCCGTAGCCGGAAGTCCAGAGGAAGGGTGGAAAAAGATTGCGTTCCACGTACGGTCACACCGTGGTGTGTATAACCTATCCCCACCACGACTAACGCACGTTGAGTATGGTATAGTGCAGGCTACTAGGAATTATCTTTCAACGTCGCGATGCCGTTACGTACGATATCGTATAGGCTAACTCTTCAAAGTTGCCGCTTTTAAATTACTGGTTTCGCGAGAGGATAAGGTCGCCCTCTTCCGGCTAGATTCTCTGTAACGGTGGTTCTCTGTGCTCGGTTTTATTGCTGCTCGTGGAATTGGCGGAAACGAGGGAATTGCGTTGGGCTAGAGGGTGGTTCATGGTTCGGTCTGGTTGCGTGGCTCGAACAGAGTTGAGGCGATTGTAACAGGAACATCGAAGGAATCGACTTCGATTTCGTATTTCTGGAATTTCTTGCTGCTAGATCGTAAGGTGCTTTCGCGATTTTTGCTATTGTACACTTGTACAGTTGCGTTATGTCAGGTCGTTTTATACGTTTGGTTGGCTCTTATTAAAAGTTTGATGCGAAATTGTAGAAAAGCGTTGTGAATTTAATCGTCGATATGTTCTACTGCATATCGATATAATAATTCAAAAATATATTAAAAAATCGTATTGTTCTAGAAACCAGATATTGTTCGAAAAATTTACATCTCGCGTTTAAAAGTTGCGATGTGGTTATTTAGTGTTAATATCCTAACTATAACAAATAAAAACAAATATCGCTGACGTGGCGTCATTGAAATCAAAAAGAAGGAGCTGGAGGAAAGTGAAATATTTGATAAATCACCGAGGATACATCAAAGATCGCAAAGAGTCAAGTAGTAGAGTTTCAAAAAATTTGAAAAGTCTTGCGCGTAGATACGACGTGCACCGTATTTTCTACGTTGTACAAGTAGCACAGTACGCTGGAGAAACGAAAATCTCACAGCCGGTCCAAGAAATTAGAGGAAGATTTATTTGACGTGTCGGGCGGGGAACGTTCGCGAGAAATCTCCGTGTCCACCGACCCAATTCTTGATCCATAAACACACGAAGTCGACCGGAAACGCGTTTCTAACGTGTGTTTCGAGAGTTGCAGCAGAAGGTCGACTCGTAAATTTCCGGTTTATTCGATTGACCACTACCGCGAGGTTCGCCCATAATCCTGCCGGGCGTTTGGTTTCATTGCTAGTGCGATAATAATTATCCGGGAGTCGAAAACGCAGCCAACAACCGAATCAGAAAAGTAGTTTCATCCGTTGGAAACTACGCGCGATACGAGATTGCCTGCATTCTGGGCCGCGATCGCCGCGAAATACTGTGTTGCGCGCAAGGCGGGACAAGGTCCTGGTAGAAATTATCCGGCATTTCGAAACCCTTGGATTACCCTTATCGCGCGACCCAAATTCAAGCCTCACCATTCCCGAGCGGATTACCAGACCTCCCGCGCGTGCTAACATTCCGGAGAAATCCTAACCTGAAACATCCTGTGGGGGTTATGGATACACACACACACATATATACACATTCATACGGCAACGATACACGGGCGCATCTTCCTACAGATAGATAGGGGCTATATGTTGCGCGAATTGAAAATCGTGTGTATGCGTGTAGGGTTGCCTGTGTGCAAAGAGGAAACAGAAGGGAGTACACGCGAACGGGTTGCAACGCAGGAGCTCGCGTTCAGTCCGATGAGAGAAATGGCTTCTGTGTACGTGCATGAGTCTACATAGGGTGACTGAAAATTCGACAGCGTGTGGATGAAGTTGATGCTTGGTATAAGTGACGCGATTTTAAATGGGAAACGCTTTATTGATTTCTTTGAAGAGCTGCAGAAAATAGGTATCTAGGGTGTAGTAGTTACCTTCGGCGTTTGATTTATTTGTAAGAGTGATAGATAATGTAGGATAATGGAAATATCGAAGATATATTGAAAGAAGAACGTTGATTGATCCTTTCAGGAGCAGCGTTAATCACCTCTAGGAATTAAAAGATACACTATGATAATTTTTACATTACTGGTATTAACTTTTATGAATGCAGTGATAGGATTGATAAAAGAAAGCTGAGCTTATAAGATATATTATAATATTATCACAGTAATATTTTGAATTTAAATATATGACAAATTCAGAGTATAATATATGTAATGTGGCTCAGAAGAATATTCGCAGCAATTTAATTGCAAAAAACCAGTTTTTACTTTTATCTTCATGTTTGAAACATTCACAGCCATACATAATTAGATAATCGATATAATCGCAAAAATAAATATACTTTTTTCCATTTCGAGCGTCTATAAAATAACGAGATGATTAAAATTCGGACACTCTGTAGATGGGGATGAAACAGGGTGGTATAAGTGAGAACGTACACAGAGGCAGGGATTGAACGCGCAAACGCGGCAGACGGAACCACTCGTACGCACTCGTAAGCGCACACCAGCGGAGGGGAAACGGAAATAGAGGCATATGCAAACGTATGCCGTCAACGAGGGTATTGTCGCCGGTCCCGTTGGCATTATTGGATTAAATACACTCGAGTATCCGATCGTTGAGACAAACGACCGGCCACAACGAAACCGCGCTTGTCATTCGTAATTGGCTCGATGAGCAGGGATCATTTCCGGTTGGCTTGTTGTAATTCGGTTCAGCCAATTGATTGACTTTTATCCGTCGACGTGTTTAGGATTATCATTGAATTTTTGAAGACAGATATTAAAATTTTATTAATATGGCGACTGGGAACTATTACATTTATTTATATATTATATATTATTTATTATATATATTAAATTAATGGTTTCAGTGGAATAATTAAATAATGAGTCAGGCGTAGAAGATGTTTCTTCGAGACTTTTTCACAGATATAAATAAAGAATATATAATAGATATTCCTGCGTCAGGAAGAATTCATGAGTGTATATAGAAAAATTGATAGTATAGAGAAATAGTGTCTAGTGGTATAAGTAAATAATTAGCCAGATATGGAAATTTTTTTATACGAAGATACATAGAAAGCATCCAATATTTTTTCTTTCTCTGGCAAGGAATATTTATGAATGCTGTATAAAAATTATAGAGAAATTCAAAGTTCTGTTTGTATAAATAGATAATTAATCTGATATCGAATTTACTTTTGGATATTTTATATGTATACGTAAAAATAAGTTATTTCATATTTCTTCTTTCAAATATCGTGAATTGTGTTCAGGTAGATTAGTAAATACTGACATCGTTGTTGATGTTATTGTTGTCGTCGTTACTGTTATTGTTGTCGTCGTTACTGTTATTGTTATTGTTGTTGTTGTTGTTGTTGCCGTTATTAGCTAAGAGGATTGAATTACGTACAATCTTAGTTACAACTGTACCTGCACTACGTATCTGAAATGTCATGGTTGAAATGGTAAAGGGCTTAGTGGCGTGTGATTAAGATTTACGTATTAATTAAAGTGATTATGTTTAATCCCCTACAGTCGTACAACTATGATGATCGATTTCTTTTATAAATTATCGATTGATCGCTTCGAGTAGCGACAGAATATTTGATAGAAAATTGTAAGGTAATTGGAAATTACTCGCCCGATTAATGCGTATGTGAATTTCATATTAGACCGTATATATGCATCTACGTATGCGATTAAGTAGTATATGCAGGCATGCGTCAGACATACAGATTCGCGTACTAAGCTCAATTCATGCATCAGGTTTACATACAGTTGACAGTAAGTTCACCATACGATGAACATGCGATGAATATTATCTGTGTTACGTGTTGAAATATCATTAGTACCGTAATTTCGATGTTTCTTGTTAAATTTTTTGGAAGCAGACAGAAATATATAGCATTTTGTCTTTGTTTCTCGTTTTATATTTTCGAATAATTTCTGTCAAATGGCTGTATATTACTAGTTGCAAAGATAAATTTAATACCTTTATATTTAATCATTTCTGATCTAAATTCTAATATTCTCAAATTTCAACAAGCTAAACGAAAAAGATTTCAAGTTTTCCTCCCTAATATCTTCACAAAACAAGATTATTCTTTTTCGTCTAAATCTCAACAATCCACCACGATACGTAGTCCATTTCTTCTCAGCTTCTTCCCAACGTTTCCATCCGATACTCAAATTCTATTAATTTTCACCAATCCCTTATTCTCAAATTACGACAATTCAAAGCGTAAACGTTATCTATTTGTTCTTACAAATTCCTCAGTATTTCTGAACATATAGGATTTCTCTTCAGCACTTTCGCGATACTTTCATCGGTTCAATTCCCAAATTCCAGTTGAGTTCTAAATAAAGTACGCGGTACATGCTGGGGACCTGCCGCGTATTATAATATTTTGCAAGATTTCCCCACGACAAGCGAACGTGCACCGCTGTAAGGATTTGCTCGCGTTGCACAGCCGCCAATGTGCAAATATACATGTACGCTCGGGAGCGCCGGTCGCGTTTGTACATAAACACGCGTTGAATACGTAAACTCATCCCAAACAGCTGTGCGTGTCTCAAGCGTAGTGGCGAGCTCTCGCGAGCGCGCGTTTCCCCAGAAATGGATGCATATGCGTGCAAACGAGGGAATTGCCCGTTGGTTCAATTGGCATTATTGGATTAAATACACTCTCTAATGCAGACGGACGTCTAAATGGATCTGCGATTGTTGTCTGTGGTCACGCGATCCACACGTTCGATAGCATTCGAAACGTACATCCTTCTCGATACGGTAAACTTCACTTTCTTTTTCTTTTGATTTCTTTTTTGTTAGTTTTTTACCTCTTGTCTTTTCTTCCGAATCCTCGGTCTTCCAACTGAAATTGCTTGCACATCCTAAGTGCCGTTCCCCCGGTTCTCCACGTAGTTTCTAGGTTTCTAGGCAATCTGTTTGGAAAGTTTAGTTATTAGAGTTGTTGAGTTGGATAGATTGATTTTATTTTATTTTCTCGCACGATTTAAAATGTATTGGATAATATGCTTAATACGTGGATACATGTTGGTTAATCCTTTTGTAGCCATCGAATTTTCACACTCTAATCTCACTTTCAACACTCAAACGTTCACCCTAATCATAGCGTTAACCTTAAGGTTATTTCTTAAATTTTCTTAAAAACTATGACCTTCTGAAAACACACAAGAAACGAAAGATCTTCGTTCACACTTTAGAAGTATTTTAAACATATTTACGCGACATTCTCTACTTTTCAACATCTTTCTCAATATTTCTTCAAAATAACCGAACACCATATTTCATCACTCGCCATTCAATGAAATCACATGGCCAAAGAATAACCTGTACAGAACACAATAAACCATAGCGAACGCTTGATCACCACACAGCTACTACCCGTCGTCAATCCCTTGGCTCTTAATGGGCGGAATATCAGGTGAAAAATCTGCCACGAAAAAATTGTTATTCGAGCCGTTTCCACCGTTCTCGTGTTTTCCCCTTACCCTTTCATGTAGACTGGAAAGCAGTGTTAGTCTCTGGTAAAATTCTGGCGGAAGCCAGGTTTTCTACAATGGTGTTTCGTAACGGGACGCTACATCATTGCAGTATATAGAAAAACATAACGCACCGTATGAATAGTCACGGTTCGTGAGAGCATTGTTAAACACCGATGAAACGCGACTCGAATCGAGAACGCGGTTCGAAGTCGAGCACGTACGTGTCGTCGGCGGGGGAATTGTTGCTGGCTATCGGGCCCCGTTAACGTTATTGGATTCTGTACACTCGAATAAGCCATCAGGCGGACAAGCAGCCGCTCGAAAATCGTATTCGTTACGCGAACAGTCACGCGTCTTTGTTATTACCGCGTGCTACCTTCTCGCGACCATCTGTAAACGTATTCGCTTTGTGATGGGGAACGTGCACAGGCCCTCGATACAGAAGGAGGATACTAGAGAGGAAAAAGGTTGGCTTGTTTTACAGGATGAACCTCGCTGTAGCTCGAATTACGGACAATTCGCGAGAGCAGTACAGGTTACTGTGAGCGTGATGCCGAGTGAAAATTGCCTTGAAAATCTCCGCCTTTCGGTTCTGCTACCTTCTCATAATGTACGTAAGTATACTGTGATCTTTGAATGTTTTGTTTCGGTTCCAGTCATATTATCATAGATAGGTTGCAGTGATACGTTCTCGTTAATTATTTCGAATATTTGCTAGCTACTTTTGGTAACTTGGATATACGAAAGTAACGATTTCATTGGAAATTGAAATATTTTAGTCGTGATTTCCTATGGGAATGATAAAATATATGTACAGTATACATTTGTACACAATATGGGTGTTTAGTAAACAGTCGGAAATTACTAACGCACTACACACACGTTAATTAAATTGCCTAATTATTATTATATAAAGCGTATCTATGTAATGGTATCGAAGCTTGTAAAATAAAAATCATATAAATATCTCGCTCTAGGTACTACAAAATTTACAATAGAATGAGAAACAAGACATTCATTTCGATAGAAAAAACAATGTACTCGCCTTTTGAAGAATCGACGCGTGAACGTCTTTTTACGTTCGAAACAAACAATACTCGAACAAACTATTCAAATATGCTAGCGGATCTTCTAAAAACCCTCTATATTTATACATCACTCTCGATGCCCGAACGTTTCATTTCTGACGAAAGCTATATCAACGGATAATCGCAGGAAAATAGAAAATTAGACCAACGAGTTTGGCATACCGCAAACGAGCAATTACAGATCCGGTAATTCGCGCAAATGACCAGGATGACAAAGCTCGGGCCGGTGTGTACGCGTTACGACGAATGTTAAAAACACAAACACAAACCGTAATCCCGTTATTCAGCGTGCGCTAGACGGGCTCCGTGGGAATTACATTAAATCGCTGGTGGAACGGGATTTCACGGGGTATGAGAGCGCAAGGGGGAAGGGGGAGTAGCCTTTGTGGCCGGCGAATTCGTTTCCATGTAATTAGAAGTGCGATGTGCGGTTCGGGGTGAAATTTTGAACAAGCCGGTACTCGTCGAGCGACGAGCGTGCAACGCACGACGAATTTACAGGCGGCCGTTGCAACTGACGCTTTTGTCGTTCACGTGCACGCGTCAAAATGTTTATCGGATTAAGTACACACAGCCGATCGTCGACCAGAAGAGATGTGAAATGTATAGGGACGATTATTATCCGCAAATAATCGCCGGATCCTCATTGTCATAGATTTGGAGTTGCGAAATTCGCGTTGGATTCGCGGGTTAGTCGTGTCGTGCTTTGTTATTCTAATGTTTTAGCAAATCAGGGATTCAATGGTAAAGAGGTACATTTTTTGTATCATTAATTTTGGTTGGCGGAATTTAGAGTACAGTCTACCATAAGTTGGTATTGTAGCTGTCTTCTTCATTCATATTCTTTACTTGTTATGTCACTGTGTAATTTGAGGATATACTACATAGTTTAATATATAGTTCCGACGTGTATGCTCAGTATTGCCTTCTGTTTATTTAGTCAGCATATTGGATGTTGCAGAAGACTAATGTTTTCTTAATGCTTGCTGCGATACACGCCACGTTTAAGATATAATTTTCTGACTGTATATCGAGAGAATTTTGTTTCGAAAAATCATGTAATTTCTCAGTATTGTAAAATATGTATTACTTAAAAATGGTATAAAGGTTAGGTATGTTATATACTCAGGAATTGATTGACGGCAAATTTAATTCTACGACTAAAGCGAACAAACATATCCTATAATATACATATATTTGGCAATATATGTACTGTCTTAAAAATAAGAGAATATATTCTTACAGAAAATGAAGAATCAAATAGAAAAAATAATGCATCGGGAAATGAATTTGGTATTCGATATTCTTCTTACCATCCATATTAACGTACTGTCTGACCATATACGGAGTCATTCCACTAGCACGCCATTCAACTTGGATGTTATTCTTAGGTTCTCGAGTTACACGTTGTACTATGTGCAGAACGGAGACACGATTGTGTTAAGGCGTACGTCAGCAATAGAATCATCGTAGTTCCTGTCGGGATTATTGGATTAAATGCACTCGAGTAACCGATCATGTAGACGACAAACGCTAACGCTTCTTGTTGAAATGGGGTTTGTCATCCGCAAATAGTCACGCGACCCTGGTTGTCATGATAACTCAAACACTGTGACAAGCTGAAGGCGAAGCACACTCGAGTCTCACATGACGAAATTCATCGTCGAAGCACGCTCGTGCTTTGGAAACTGCGATAATGTTCCTATATGGATTATTGAAGCTTTCGCGGAAGAATCTTTAGGATTGGCTATCGAAACTATCGTTGCAATATTCTCTTCCAGTAAGCTAACCTAATTTTAAACTAACCTAATTTTAAACTAACCTAATTTTCTTAGTAATTAACAGGGACAGTTTGGTAGTTTGTTAAGCAATACAATGAAAAAATTAATTTACTTTTAGTACGATAAGTCTTCGGGTATGCTTCGTACTAGTTGTACAATCTATTATTGAAATGTTACGATTAGTTAAAAAATAAATAAAAGTTAGTTGATTCAATTAAAAAAGATTTTATAAATGATAAAAGTGCGTTGATATATTTTTTGCTACGATATGCACACACACACACAAAGTATGCAACTGCTTCTTTAGACTAATTGTGTATATTCGAATAAAATTTAACATTAATTTATTCAAAAAAGCAGCTGTACGTTTTTAATAATTTGTTAATAATAATACACCTGGAAGTTGTAGCTAATGCTCTTCCCTTGTTTCATCATCTATATTCTTTTCATCCCATATTTTCTTAGAAAGTTTAATAATTGAGGTATCATACACATTACCAATAGCAAGATACTACGATAAAACACGGCGGTATTTTTATAACTCAGACCTGAATAGGAGGCCGTCAGAAAATAACGGTAACGTTTTCCGACCTTCTAGCTACCGCCTCTATTGGGGCGCAATAGTTTCGTCAAGATCCCCAGCGAAAAGAGCAACTTCACCGGAAACATCTGCGCACAAAACGACATAATAATTCTGAGACAAAAACCTGTCCGTGTACGAGGCAAATTCGCCACGAACAATTAAGATAAGCGGTTGAATCGAGAACGTAAACGGAGATAGTTAAGGGTGTGCACGACAGTCTGTTTCACGGAACAGCCAGTAAAAGGGTTACGGCCGACCGTCTCGACGTTGGTTAATTAACATTCGCCACGCGTCGATCCCACTCTCACTCTTTCTCCCTCTCTCTTATTCTCTTTCTCTCCTTCTATATGCCTCTCTTGGCTCCCTCTTCGTATCTCACGATATTTACAGTCTCTGACTATCGAATTAGAATCATATAGAATATACCTTACATATAGAAACTTGACAATAATTACTAAATATAGTTTCACTGGATATTCTGATTTACTAATATAATGGATAGTCTAATTATTTTTGTGATTTCTGCGAAATATATACTTGTACTAAATATCTTGTACTTTCTATTAGGTTGTCCGGAAAGTGTCTTTCTTTCGCAAACGTGTTTTTTACAACAATACACCTCCTTACAAACGTGAAACCAAGTCATTGAAATGTGTTTATCTCAACAGAACAAAATAGATCGTACGTAATTCGACAAAATAATATAAAACAAAAAAACGTTGTGCGTCTATTATTTCTTCATAGAACGAAAGAAACTTTTCGGACAACCTAATATATATCTTCCCAGATTTGTTTTGAACTTTCCCAATATAATCGAGATAATCGAAACTTAATGGTGCAACTGAAATATCAAAATATTTCGTGTAATGCACACGATATATTCATGGAAGGTGTTTAGAAGTATTAAAACACTTTATGTTTTCATAATGCTTTAATAATGTATAGCGAATTGTGTTATTATAATTCGTTGGCGTTCTTCAATTTTACTAAAAATGCGAGAAATATTGCAAGGTTTAGATTTAGAACAAAAGTTGGAAAGTTTCGAATCGGATACGATGTATTCACGGCAGAGACAGAAAAGGCGACGCAATGCTTTTGGATGATAGGAGTGATTCAAGTGTAATCCTAAATACGGTCCTGGACAGTGGGACGGTTTTGGTCGGTCGATTTTCACGAGGGCAGAAGGCGTTAATTGGCCGGTCACCGGGCGTGCCAGTCGGCGGTTTCGATGCACCGCCGGTGAGCTTCCGGTTTGCCGATCAAGTGTAATATCAAAGAGGAAACGAAGTTTCCGATCGGACGAAACTTTTACTCTCTCTGATATTCGTTATGCTTGTTGGAGCTCGTTTAACCACGAATTATCGCTGTCGACCGAATTAATATCGAGCTGGATCACGTAGAGTTGTTAATTAATGCGGATGTGAAAAAACATAGAATAAATATTCGAAAAATTGTGTAAAAATTGTTCACGAGAAGTATAAAACAACGATTGTTCCGTAAATCGTTAATGCTGCCTCGATTTACAGCTGCCATGCTGCACCCTCGTTATCGTCGTATTCCGATTTTAATTACAGAGTGTAATTGTCTATGCTTTATTCGTTAATTTCTACTAAACTCAATCTGGCTGACGTCATTTGCATTTATTTTATTCAGCTTCTGCAACCTTTCGATACCGTTGACCTAAATACCAACTGGTTAAGCTTTGAGGCCGGAATTTGAAATTCTCTTGGTGAATGCGACACCAGAATTCTTCCGCTGGGTTCTCCGTTTCTCAAAGGTATTTTTCAAAAATGCATAATCCTCTCTGAGATGTGCTCTCTTTCATGCCTCACTTTTCATTTTAATTTCCTTCTCGTTAAACTCGTTATCAGATGCAAAGGATAAAAAATACGAATGGTACTTTCCGAGCGTTACAAGGATACAACTATTCGTGTGAAAGCGACCAGGTATTGACGAAGAATTCTGAATCAAAGAACGTTGACGAAGAATATTTACATTCTCCAATAGATCGCATATTTTAACAATTCCTGATGATCCCAATTAACCAAGTGCATTCCTTATTTAATAGGGCTTTGGAATAATAGTTGATATAATACGTTAGCATAAAAATAGATGAAAAACTTGTTCAAACGAAATAAAAAGACGCGATTGTTTTATATTTAGTGCGGACTGCGTCACAAGATTTACATTTGTGTCCGTATCATAAGACTTTACGCAAGAAGATAGGCCATTAGTTGCCTTCATTCGCTTCCTGATCTTCCACATTCACCCGCCATTCACTTGAATTCAAAATATTCAATCTAAAGTCAACAGTCGAATATCTCATCATTTGTTTGTAATATATCAAATAGCAATACATTCTTCTTCATTCCAAAAATTCTCCAAAGAAACCCATTAAAAATAAACCCATTTAAACAATCCCTTATCATACCTAATGACAAATTTCATATTCGCCAAACCGCTGTTTAACTCTCCGCTCCAATTCCGCTGCAGGAACACCTCGGTACCTCCGGATCGAACGAGCCACCCTCTGACATCCACGGACTGGCCATAAAATTCAAAGTTGCGAAGGAGCAAGGGTGTCAGTTCGCGAAAGGTTAACAACCGGAATATGGATTCGCGAGATGGGGGAGGTTGGTCGGGCTCACGACCCATAAAGATGGCGCATACGCTCGGTTTTCTTGGCGGGTACGCGGAAAACACGAGTGGCTTGCCTCCTCGTGGCCAGAGATTGCCAGGACGACGGGGCTAACTTCGTTCGGGGTTAGCGGTGATTCGATTTACCTGGAAGGCCAACAGGCCAAGTGTACAACACGTTGCAAGCCGGGACAGCAATATGTAATCCACTTTAACCGCACACGCTGTCTCGCCCTTCTACTCCTCTTGGCTCTCGGCTGGTCCACGTGTACGTCGCTACGTTTCTACCCTGGCTGGTTCTCTTTTATCTCCAGCCTCTGACCTCTCTGTTGATCCTCGACAAGGCTTAAGCATCGGGCGCCATTCTCCAGTTTTCTCGTATTACCCCGGCTGGAAATTGATTTCCACGAAATTGGAGTGTAGGGGATGAAAGATTAAAGGGGAAGATGATGTTGACGATGGGTGGAGGGTTTCTAGGGGCGATTGCCAGTCGTACATGCATTATGGTGTCAAGAGGCGGGAAGGAAAAATGGGAAGGACTGTTTGTCGGCGGATGATGTTGTTTTATATCTGAAGCTGATTCTTATTGTCGATTTCGTCTATACGTAATTTGGGGTTTTCAACGCGTGACACGTTGCACGCGACACTTTTGCTATCCAGCAAGCCTTTTAGATAGATTTTGTCAGATGCCCTATCCGTTTCTCTTCGTATTGTACAATATGAAATTTTTTATATAATCAAAATCTTCATTGTTTATTATTGATGTTATTATAGAAATACTAACAAGTTACAATTACAAACAGTTTTGTCGAAAACAGATATATATATCGTTTAGTTAGATGATGATACAATACATTAAGGTGTGTATCATCATATGATATCATCATATATTACAGTATCACGTTGTTTATATGTAAAATGAAGGAATTAAAAAAATGAGAATTTAAGCGAATGTGTAAGAAATTTCGTTTGACCATTTTTTTTTTTTTTTTTAATAATGCTATTCGACTGTAGCAATCTGGCTCTTTTTTTACAGTGGAATGTTCTGGAAGTTATAATTAAGTAGTTTCGTCTAGAAATTCGTAATACTTACGCGTATTTCTATTAACCTTCCACGCTCGGCGTTTACTTTAAATCTCGGCGTGGTCCAGATTCGAGATACCGGCATTACGGACAATTGGTATTGCTGCAGTAGCTGCTACGTAGTTTTGGAAACGCGTAAGACTGGCACGTGATCGAAATTTTCATCGCGCTGTTGTATTCCGCCGCATTTTCGAATTCGCTCAATGTGTTGGAACCTTTTGGCGCGGTAGCGACGCAAGACTATGGGAACAAAATCCTGGCGAAAGAAAAAGGAACAGCGTAAACGCTGTAGTATTTAATAAAGCGGTCTTAGCAAACTCCGCGCGTGATGCAATTAGGAAAATCCGTGGAGAGAGAAAAGGAAGAACTATGAAATCTGTAGGAAAATTACGTTTCGAATATAGTAGCACACCAACGAATACTTTCGATAAACGCGAAGACCAGGCGGAAAAAATATGACGAGTGCAGTTTTCGTTTTCCATCACGAAAATATTTGAATACTTACCATGGAAAACTTTAATGCATGGCTATGTTGTATCATAGCAGTAAAAGATTAGTATACGATATGAATAGAAGAATAAAGTAATAAAAACTGGGAAACTTGTTGATGGAACTGGAGATGAAAATGAAGATATGAAAGGTGAGTGAGAGGATACAAGGAAGCTAGGAGGGGACAAAGCAAGATAAAGAAGAAGCGAAAAAAAGGAAATAAGGAAAGAAGAGTAAGAAAATAAGAAGCACAGAGATGAAAGGAAGAGAGGAATATGATTATGTAAAGAGGAAAGACAAAGAAAATAAGTTGAGAAAAGATGAAACTAAGGGAGGAACGAGAACAAAGGCAAAAAAAAAGAAGAATAGATGAAAAAAAGGAGAAAATATCAAAATGTGTATTGCCATAATTCGATGAAAACTTTGAAACAAACTCTATCTCGTCCGAACTTTTTAAAAATTTCTAACTATTAAAACCAGGTCAACCGTATCTTACGACTGCAGCAAATATTAATTAAAAACGACTATTTTTCCTAATTTCATAGAAGGCAGGGAAGTTGGTCGAAAGAAAAGAGGACAAATTTCGTGGCAATTATTCCGTGTCGCCCGGATTAAGAATGGACTGTCAGAGATATAGCAACCTTTCCAGTTGATCCAGCGTTATAAATGAAACTTCTCGCAGGTGGTTCTTTCGGGCCTACAGCGAGAGGAGTGGCCAGCTAAAACGGATTACATATTGCCATCCCAGCTTGCAACGGACAGCGCACACTTGACCCTGCTGGTTGTCTGAATAAATCGAATAGCCCCTAACCCAAACGGAATTATGTTCTCCTTGCCGGGCGATCCACGAAAATTAAAGAAGACTTTATCCATGAAGAGTTCTCTCGTAAAAACTTAGCCTTTTCGTTCCCTTCCGGGGAAAAACTAACCTAATTTTTTTTTCTCTTTATTATAAAGTAGATCCACGAAGTTTATTATTTCATGTGAATTGAAGGGATTACGCGTTTAATCTACCAATGATTCTTAGATGCAGTTTTTAAGGATGTGGTTACAAATTGAAATATAAGTTGAGAAAGTTATCCTTGTAATTAGAGAAAATTGAATAATTTTGTTTGGAGAATTTAATGCAGATATTCGATGAATTAAACGTTGATGTCATTTTCTGCAAATTTTCAAAACTTTAAGGCCGTTAGATGCTTTATAAAATTTAAGAATGTAAGAGAAAGTATTAGCTTAGAATTTATTTATTTTAGGACATTTTTGGCTTGAAATATGATCGAAGCGTAAGAAATTATTATGTATTTATATGTGCGGAATTAATTTCGAATGAATAGTAGAATCAGTATAGATATAATTGGGAAACTGATCCAAAATTTTTGGATCGTATATATATATCAAATTGTTGATTGCACGAACGAGAGTTTATCCTCCTCGTTCCTATCAATCATTCTCGCTAGAGCACGCTATATTTTACAACTCCGATTTGTGGTTATTACAATTATGGAAATGTCGAGCGAAACCATGAAACTGCAGCGGTATTTCATCTAATCAGTATCAATAATTTAGTAAATTAATTCAGGAAATCAATTATCAGATCAATTAACTTTCAAAGATTTATTATATCTTCTTATCGTATTAATAAATAGCAAATATTATGTAACAATAATATAACTAATATTCTGTCTCGTTAGATCTTCCACTAAAAACGTTTTTCGAGATAACAATTCCAACGTGACTTTTTTCTTTGATTCTTGGATTCTATGGAATATGTAATAAAAGAGAAAATCTTTCGGTAGTGTAAATAATTTCTTCACCGCGAAAAATAAAGATATTTCTGTTATCAAACATTTTCACAATTGTTATTCATTTATTCTTGCGTCTTCGATTACAATTCAAACGATAATCCACCTAGCGATTCTTAATGGGATGGAAATTTATGAGACGCTGGCTGAGTCGCCAAGCAAAGTTCACGAAGGAAGAGAGAAATGAGAGGAAGAGAGATGCCATTCGCTTGGCAACTCGTAAATTCTAAGCAGCTTAGTCGCGACGCTCGCTATTCGATCCCTTGTTACGTTCTGCTCTCACAGATTGCGGCTGTAAGCATATTCCTGCTCTCTAATACTTTTTCTCATTTATTAAAACTACCGTTAGCTTCAAATACAGTTTTTCCAGCCATTAATAGAGCGATAATGAAAAGGAAATCATGAAAAATTATAAAAACGCGTAATGATTTTATCCTACGATTGGACGTTGCGCGTTATTAGAGAACTAAGGGAAATTTAGGAAAACCAAGAGAAATTGAAAGTTGTATATTTGCAACTGATATGACAGAGTGATGGAAGACAGTGAATTTATAATTTTAATATGAACGTGGGCATAGTGTTTCGAGAGCTATAAGGAAATATTACATACGTGTGATGAAGTTGATTTTGATGACACTTTGGCGTTGCTTGGTTAATTGGCTATACCAACGAAAATACAGCTATCGAAAATCGTACAAAAATCTGCCGGTTCTTCACGCTCACGATCGATAGCATTCACAACGCAATTTCGTAACGTACGACTCAACAGCTCTCGATCAACCGGACTAAAGTCGCTCACACGAAATTAATTCAGTCTATGTACGTATATGTGACGTATTTCAAATTGCTATTTAAAAAAAACGCTATACAACGCTGTATATCGTTTGGTTTTACGACACCAGGTACGAGCACAAAATAGGGGAATATTAAATAGCCTATTAAGTCGGCCAGGCATGATTCAAACTCATCAGCGTTCATGGAACATCGAATACATCAGCGCGCGTTTCGTGACTCGTTTCGCTCGCCTCGTTAAACTTCTTTCGCAATTTCACGTACGAATAGAACGACATCGGGAAATACAAATGACCGCCGCATACCGTACAGACGACGAAGAAATTAAAATCCAATTTTTGATCTGATACGCGGGATATCCAATCGACGCCATTCGAACGCATACACCGCAATTTCTACCGATAGCTCTTTCTACCGATTCGAGACGATGATCTACGATCGACATTCGTCCAGTGAGTGGGCAAACTGAGTTTCACCACCACCCGTCGGTCACTTAGAACGACTCAGAGCTAAAAAAGACAAGTACATAACACCGGAAAGCATGACACGGGGTCGACAACCTCGAACAGAGACATTAACCTTTGAACTGAATGCTTGCCACGGTACCATGGCGAAGTGTTAAGCCACGATAGAATTATTTTTAAAAAGGATGATCAATTTATGTGGCTGAAGTTGGATATATATTTAACAGGTCAGATATAGATACGAATTATATTTAGTTTGTGCAGTTTCTGCCAGTATATTTTAGTTGCGTTCTACAGTTACTTCTTTGGTATTGGTACTTTTGTTTGATTTAGCTCTTGCAAACAGATAGGTATATTTTAATGTACATATCTACCACTGAATGCAAAAGTGTAGAAAGTTCATGTATATTTTCGAAGTTTTTAAGTTTCATTTGAGAACTTTTGTATTTTAGTTATATGAGAATCTTAGTTATTTTATAACATAGTATTTATGTTGTTGGAAGGGAGAAATTTTGGGTAAATAAATTTAATATTGTACAATTTATCTGCTGTCGTCAATCTGATAATCGCTGTGATTGCGCTACCAAACCTTGCAATCAAAAATTCAAATTTGGGTCACAGCTGATAGAGAAAATGTTTTGATCACCAAATAAAAAAATCGATTTTTTCTTCGTTTCTTCCTTTGGATTTTAATGACTTTGGACGCACACGTTAATCAGAAGGTTACGCTTAATCCAATGCATACGACTGAACAAATATGAAGTTGGTTGAAGCTGATGCGGAGCGTAAGGACGAGGTCCGGCTGGGTGAAACTGAAGTTGACGAAAGTTGTGCGGGTCAGTCGAGCGAATTGTTGACAATGTTTAAGAGTTCCGGAGTGGAGTTAATTACGAATCCAATGGTAAGCCTCGCGAATGTAGGAATTGTAGCAACCGGAAAGTTTCCATTCCGGGGTTGAACGAACGCGGCAATTCCTTCATGGAAATTTTCGGTCAATCGAATGTTCTACCAATGCATTCGGCTTTCGTATTGCGCAACTTTGTTCCACTTTATTTGCACGTACGAAATATTGGAAAATGTAACGAAATGTGTGAAATTGGTTAATTGACGTCTTCGTTCAGCAAATACAGTTTTAGAATCGAATAAAAATGAGGAAGATTCAGTCAGAATTTAACGAAAGAAAATATAATGCGTTAGCCTCAAACACATTGTGGTGCCGTTTATATTTACAGAAATAAGAAATTCGCATGTCGTAAACGGTAATGAAAATTCACAATGCGAAATCAATTATAAAAGTCCACTCGAAGTTCATAAAGTTCAAATTCGTCTTGACTCTCGCACTCTATCAATTCTAACTCAAACTAAAATATGTATAAAAAATATACAATCCTTAAAATCCTGTATATATCATAATTTCTATCAAAATCAATTGTTTCCATAACATTATCACGAAAATAAGGAAAATTCATTGAGACGTCGTTTTTCCTTCTTGGATTATATAGATCAAGGAGGAACTGGTTATTTCAATGTTACTTTGTAAGTCGAAATAAAACGATGGTGGGGTTAGGGTTGTGGCTTAGGGGTTCATTATACAGCTGTAATTAGAGCGGCGCCTAGAAAGCACTTGTCGCTGAGAGGGTGAGACGGGACACGATATTAGTTCATTTTCGTGTCCTAATGTCACCGCACCAGCACGTGTTTACGAGGCTATATTTACGAGTATACACTGCATACCATTCTGACCTGATCCTCATTTTCACTCCCGTCCGTGCAAACCTAACTCAATGGCGTAGAACAAGCGGGTTGACCAGGAATGATCCAGTTTCCACGAAATAGATGAAGCGTTTTGAGTAACGTAAGTACTTTGACTTAATTTTAATGACTCTTTATGGAAACATATTCCGGTCCTTCGTACAAACTTTTTAGAACTTAGGAGCAATTATCTTTTAGTATACTTTTAGTCTTTGTTCATAATAATCGATCTTGTCGTATTTTATTTCTATTATTTCTTCGATATTTATTTATCAATATTATAAAAGCTAAATAATTTCGTTTAAGAATTGCAGTTGACTTAATGAACTTTTATTTTTATAATTTTTTCATAGTTTACGATTAATAGAAGCCAAACAATTTTATTTGCCGATACATCGAATAATTGATTACCCAACAATTATCTTGACTTCGTGAAGCTCTGAATTTATTACCTTTTAACATTTAATTGTCGATGAAATCTAGACAATTTTCTTGTTTCAAGTAAAACATTGAGATGTTACAAAAGTAAAATTTATTTCAGGTGTGGGATAAAAATAAAATATAGGTTTTAGTGGTATTTGAAATTACGCAACATTCATAGCCTGTAAGTTTTACGTATGAGTTACGTAAATCTCGTCGACAAATTTGCGCTGCCCTTAAAAATTCAAAGAGCTAGGGTAAACATCCGGAAAATTTAGTAGAATCGTCAAAATACATCTTGCAGAACTTATTGCGAAGAATGTGCGATGTTACGCCACTGTTTCATTTCTCTCGAATAGTGAGACCGTGGGCAAATATATGGGCGATTATTTTCACGCGGGCAGACATCACGCTATACTATGACTCACCGAAATTATTCATAAAGTAATACCGTGTTATGCAATCCCGGTGACAAGCGAATTAACTTTTAAAATCATTTCCACTCGTACGCTAAACCTTTGATATATTCTTCAACGACAGGTGGTTATTAATTTTTTTATGCCGCATGAAAGTTTACCAGATCTTGTTACGAACGAAGTAATTAAATTTTATTATCGAGCAATTATCTTGAACTGATATTATCTAACAAGAATTTTGTCCGACCGTTTTTTTCATCGCCCCAAAATTTTTTTGTTAATTTAGAACTTTTTAATTTAGGATTAAACAACCCGCAACTTCACTGCCACCGCCGATAAACATGCTTTTTTTTACGCGAAATTTTGGTCGATTAATCTGCAAAATGCATGAAGTTTTTAAATAATTAAAAATTCTACGTAGCTAGAACGCAACGAATCGATAGTACAAATCTCATTCTGATAGAATCTTCATTATAGAAACATTTTACTATTTGCATGTTCTAAGTATTAAAGAAACGTTTGATTAGCTGGAAAGTATATTTCTTTCATTTACATTAGCTATAAAAACTAAGGGAGCGTTTATAATTATTTTCCAATGAAGTATTTTATCAGCTCCTACCTTTCATTTTTGTACTATCTTGCAGTCACTTAAAAGTGCTACTAAACGATATGATGAGCTATTTATTTATCTGTTACCTATAAACGATTAGGTATTAGATTTCAGACTACAAATAATAATTTTATCAGTGTATTCTCCAATGTGTAGAATAAATCGTGCTCGCAGTTAATTTAGGTTACTTGCATACTGGAAATCCACTATAAATTCTAATGAAACCTATTTGGAAATGATCAAACTCAACGCGATGTAAATATCGAACGCGTGTTTCCAGTTGCTGTGACGATTTATTTGCACCGACGCGGAGTGTCGGTTATCGTGACGTACAAGCTTATTGACGAGAAGCATTTTACAGTTAGCTTTCGATATTCTGCCTGTGACTGCTTACCAAGGAAGAAAGGGCACGTGCGACGCGATTTGAAATTTCATGATCGCGCCCCTTTCAAAGCGTTCGCAAGTTAGCTTTCCATGAAAAACTTGGTATCGATTGTGTCAATTTTATTGCGCCTCGCTAGCTTTCTCGATCAGGACCGATGAACGCGTTTGAAAATTTTAATGATAGAAATAAATATCAGGGTAAACCGAACGTGTTTTCTGTACGGTAATTCACGAAAGTATTCGAATTCTTATAGAAACTCTTTATGAATATATTATAAGTCTTTTAATCGAAGATGGAGGAAGAACTAAAAAAAAAATTGGAGTTAGATAAGTAGAATAGTCGCTTATTGGTCAGACAGCATCTTTACACTGTCGATGAAATTTCAGAATGTTTTGCACAACAGGTGCGACATAAAGGTTTTCTATGGCAAATGTTTAAATATTTCTAGCCGCTGTACGTACGAACGTGGTACAAGGATTTTCTTTCTTTTTTTTTTTTTTTTCTTTCTTTCTGAATCGTAAGAATTCTTGTACGTATCAGCGAATGATTTATAAGTTTCGAGGCAGCTTTGAAGTTCGAAGAAGAATAATAAATAAATTTCGTATGCGTGCAAGTTTCGTTTCTGAGGCTGAAACTTATCCCTTCTCGGTGAATGCAGCGTTCGCCCTTCCTGTGCAAATGAATCATCCGAGTTTACTGCTTCGAATAACCCGTCCGTGTACAAGAATCCCTTACAATCGCGTTTTTGAAGTTTCCAAGATGTGGAAGTTCCTTAATGCGTTTAAGCAACTTTCCTCAACTGTCATTTGACGGTGAACGGAAGTTTGCTCTCTTAGTTAGTCTTAAGCTATTACTCTCTTACCGTCAGAAAAATCACTCTTATTGCTATTTTATCGTCTCGTATTCTTCCCCAATTATCCTTTATTCTTCCCCATTATACCGTTATCATTCCTTTTATTATTTTCCTCCTTTCTATTCCTATATCCATACGGAGAAAATATATGAAATCAAATTAGCAAAACAGAATAGACAGATTTTAATTATCCGTGGGATATTATAGAGAGAAACAGCATTCATTCTTTGCTCTTGTCATTTTAGTTTATTCGTAATGTTATTTAATCAGCTAAACAATTTTTACTTATTTTCATATCTGCGATAATTAGATACGTATAACGTTATAAGATTAAAAGCTTTTAAAAAATTGTAAAAGTTTCGTAGGAGAATGATTCTCATAAAATCAGATTCTGAGAAAATGCACGAATTTGAAATTCGAATTGTTTAATTTTCCAAGTAGTAATGTCTTCGTAGTGGAACGAAACAAGCGATAAGTTAAGATATGATTTTTGTTTGCGCAATGCAATGTGTGCAAACATATAATCGTGTGAACACGATAGAAGTTGTGCACTGTGGCTCGCGCGTTAGACAAGACCACTTGCGACTGCGGTTTGACCTCTCTAACTTTACGCATTCTGATCCAGAGTCTGAATCGAACCGTGGTTTCCACTATCGGTCTCCCAATGGCCAACGAGAACGGAACCAAGCCATGATAAACACTTGTTCTGATTCTCTGGAATAATAATATTGGATACGCTAGAAATAATATACCGAGTAAGAAAATATTTCATGTATAATAATTGTTTTAAATATTCTAGATGAAATTTGTCCCACGTTCATTGTCAACAGAGATTTTTCAAAGATTCCATTGGCTGTTTTTAATTATTGTATTCGTTTTTGACGCAATGTTTAAAATAATATTGTGAGAACTTTGTATCGTACTTATGTGAATTTATTTTGTTGAATAAGAAAGGACAATGAATAAGTTAAGAGACGAGTATTAAGAAAGAAATCGTGGTTTCTGGTAACATGATCTTGATTGTATTATGGACTGTAGTATAATCATACGGTATCCTATGCGGTGAGCTAAACCGCATGATGAGATACGACACAGTCGCTCAGACCACATCATGGATTAGAGCACAGTGACGTGGATCATATCACAAGCTATGTTATGAGCTATAACACAGTATCTTTGACGAGGACTGTAGAAACATTCGCGTTTTCCTTGACGTTATACCGAATAATTCCTTTTCAATCAAATTTATATCAATGAGTACCTTCGAGAGTGATGATCTAGGGAAAAGATTCAGACTTTCTTGTCAATTTATTTTACATAGCATCCTCCTAAATTTCCAAATAATCGATCGTTCCATTTATTCTAATAATCCCAATACCGCCGTATTACCGAAATAATTTGCACTTTGAATATCACAGATCCGAACAACCACGTTCTTCAAGGATTACTTCAAGGATGATATATTATATCAAGCAAAGATCTTAGCATATTTGTAAAACCAATGATACAAACATTTCTACCACTTCCTGGCTCTTTGCACGAAAGAATTCGTCTTTCTATTACCGGTGCGAGATCCCTCTCACAAAAATCCACTTTTTCAGTCTCTAATGTCATCAATTACCAAATCGTACTGCGAAGATCTTGCACCTTTATTAGAGGCACGAAGCTCTCGCCACGTGTCGAAATCTTCGCGACGATTCACCGAGATATCGTCTAAAGGAGGGAGCGAGATCTGCTCTAAAGCAGAGAATCTGGGCTTATCGCGAGGCATCTTTCTCTCGGCGACCTGTTTAAAGCAGCGAGACTAGTGGAATCGAGGGCTTTTCTGACCCGGCAGAGTATTTTCACTCCCGATCGTCCTCTAATCCCATTGGCCGGCCCCCGGGGATGGGTGGTTGGTCTGTTCCGGCTGGGGTGTCGAGATCGTTTGATTCGGCCCTGTGCGCCACCGCCGCCGGCGATGCTCGAAGAAAACGCCGGCGATGGTGAACCGGAGAGAAAGAGAAATGAAAGAAGAAACCTGGGTTCAAAAGGGGACGAGCCGTTGAGTAAACAAAGGAGGAAATGGAGTAAATAAAAAGCAACCGTCGAGAGAGGACGTTGAGATTCGTTGAGAGCTTGCCTGTGTGCACGTTCCTTCCTAACTCTCTCTCTCTCTCTCTCTCTTTCTATCTTTTGCTCTCCCACGTACCCGGGTTCGTACATTAAGGAAAGCAAACTGGCGAGAGCGTACGGTTCGTCCACACACACGCGACTCTCAGACATAAACTTCCACGATGCACCAGACCGGGCCTCCACTCGAGAAAAAGAGAGAAAGAAAGGGGGCTAAGAAGCGGCTGAGAAAGGGGAGAACCGTGGAAAAGAGGAGCAGAGAGGAGTAACCGGCAACGATAGCCTTCTGTCCGCGTTGGAAAGAGATAGAAGAAAAAGGAAGGGGATGGTTGTTAGTTAG
Organism: Bombus bifarius; assembly: GCF_011952205.1. Lineage (NCBI taxonomy): Eukaryota > Metazoa > Arthropoda > Insecta > Hymenoptera > Apidae > Bombus > Bombus bifarius. The sequence goes on from NW_022884484.1 coordinate 1,987,155, forward strand.
GGGAAGGGGTGGAAAGTTGCGGAAAAGTAATCCGAACCGCGAGCTTTATAGTTTTGTTTATTCCCTCGCATACAATTACGCTGATGACGCGGCGTAAACCCAGCTCAGACCTTTTATCCTACGACCTATCCTCCACCTAACCCGCGAACACCCCTGCCGCGCCACCAATTTTCTATGGTGAGTGCGAACTGCTACGTTCGCAGCACCCGTTGCTTAAGATGAGAATCGGAAGAATGGGCGTGGAAAATTTCGCATACTGTAAATTGTGCATGATGACTGCAGGTTTATAGGAATCTCACGAAAAGTATTTTATCGAGAATCTTGAGTAAAGCATTCTCGCCGTAAGCTGCGCGTTCGTACAGTTAGTTTCTGCGTTTCGATCGATTATTACACCTTTTTTTTTAAGGAATAAGTAGAAATTTTCTTTTATTCGATACTGAGATTTACAGAAATCTACGATGTTACATGTATAGCTTTAAAATGAAAACAGGAGATTCTTAGTAAGAATTTTGTATGTCATTGTATTGGCGATTCTCCAAATGAAAAGGTTCTTATGTTATAAGTTGTGCATGCAAAATTTTGAATGAAGTTGTAAATTAGACATTTGTTGTATTAGTCTCAGAATCTTGATCAGAATTGACAGGGGGTGAGTTAAATCTTCATACGAATAGAAAATTCGTATGTGAAACGTTATATAAATGAACAGAAAATTTCTTTAATTCAACGTCTAAAAAGTATCTTCACTCCTGTACATGAACGATATTAAGATGGATGGAGAACTTTCCGCATTTTTCCTCTTTCTTCTTACTTCGCCTTCGAACTGATTGATCTATTTACACAAACTTCACGACACGTTACTCGAATTACTTACTGCAACAGTGTATTGGATACCTGTGTTTTCGCGCTGTTCAGTTCTTCTCGAGTTCGCGGCTTTTAGAGATTCAAGATAGGAAATCAAGGAAGCTTTACTTTGCTACAACAAACTTCGTTGTTTTAACTAGTTTCGCAAAGATCGAGCACACAAAGAAGAACCATGCCGGTAGAATGAAAACTATTTTGCGCTTGAGGATAAAATATTATATATTAACTTCATTTGTGTCCTTTATTGTTCGAGATAAAATTATAATCTGAAAATAACTTTTCGCATCTAAACTGAAATAGAAATTGGAAATCGCACTTAACTATAATTTTTTCCTTTCCCACTAAACGTTCTCTTTTACTAAGTAATTACGACAATTAATTTTATTTATACTCCACTACATATATATACACACTAAACGTTCTAAACATTCTAAAATTATGTAGCCCAACTTAAACATAATTTAAACTATCGTATATTATCACGAATCGTGATCCAATGATTCCTACTAAAAGTTAATCACTTTTACTGCAACAAAGAAATTCTTGAACCATATCTTCGAGACCTGATTTTTACTAGAACCATTCGAAGAAAGAGTCGACATTTGTCAAAGGTCCAACCTCGAATTGCACTTTGATTCAAAGACTAGCGAGACAAAAGTTGAAAGGGGTAAAATGACGGTGCGCCGGAAGCGGTTCGGCTAACTTTTAGCGGCGGATCCGTGGCACTCGGTCTCTGAATAGTTAGCTGGCGCGATTATCCGCTTAATGAATATCGTTTAATTCATGACGCGCGCCTCATATTTGAAACAATTGTATTCCACGCCGCAAGATGAAACACGTCCGCATGATTATACTACGTAGCATAATCGCGAGGTCAGCTGCGCTACTCTCGTCGTTTCTTTCTCTTTTTTCTTTCTGAAGTACTCTCGTCGACGCTGCTTCTTTTTCCTACATACGGCTCAGGGCGAGAAAAATGTTCGCTGCGAAAGTTTTCACGCGAGGAGACATTCAGCCGTTCTTGTTCGAGTTACGATGCGAAACACCGTGCAAGACGCCTCTATTAATCTTGCGTTATAAGTGGTCGAAGAACTGTTCTGCTTTCTCTCTTTTCTTTTTTTTTTTTTTTTTTTTTGCTGAGTTCACTGTTTTTAAAAGACAGCTGCTGTTTGACAAGTTCTACTTTTTTTACTTGTGCATCGTTATTTTATTTTAGCGTCCAGTACTTTAAATAAAAACTTTCGAAATTGTTTTCATTTATCCGTTTTTATTTGAAATATACACATTATTATATACATACAAATTATATACATTAAAATTAATTATATTTTATTATAAAAATTATATACATCTGTGTTTTACGTACAATAAGGAGCTGAAAAGATTTCGCTTAGAGGGAATGAGGATCTAAGTGATCGGACAGCAAGGAACACGTTCCATCTCACACGTATTTTTCGACGACAGCATACTATTTGCCGAGACGGTCACACAAATTAATCCGATCGCGTGAACGAAGACAGATCCCTGTTTCCTTTGTGCCGTCCCAAGTGAAATCCTTCCCGTTCTCGACGATAAGCGGGACAGGCCGGAGCTCTGAAACAATAAAAGATAGAAAAAGATTTCGTTAATGAAAATTAAAATATTTTCAAATAATATACATAATCTGATGTATAATGACGTATATCCATACTGATAACGGTGACACTTTAACGATTTTAAGGTCACCTGTATTCTTCAAACAGATTTACAAATTCTTTTTATTATTTATTATAAATTTAAAATACTTGTACGGTGGCTATAAAAAGACATCTATACGTAATCTTAGTTTCCAATAGAACTTTAGGTCATAAGATTCCACATTTCGTTTTCATGGTATCAAATCTACATAGTCGTACGAATTCTCATATAAACGCTATGACAAATACGATGATAGGAATAATTTTTATAGCCACTGTATCTGAATATGTTTGTTCCGCGCAGAAACAGCGCGTACGTGTAATATTCGTAGATCGATGCATCGTTATGAAAGTTGTAAAGCGTGGCCACGTGTACGTGTGCGCTCGCGAGGCTGATAGAACGCGTACCACGCCTAAGTTCACGAAGCCAAACAGGAGGGGTTGTGACGTAGTGTTGCGGAGGCAAGGTGATAGAGGGTTAGTCAGAATGGGTACGGAAGAGTTGCTCTATGCGGGCTGAATTGTAAACTAGCCTGAACTTTCTGCCTTCTTTTCTGGTCGTTGCCCGAGGATGGGATGGAGGGTCGAGTGGGAGAGGCTTCCTTCTTTAAATTACATTTGACCACTCGTTTGGGCACCCTCTTTGTTCTCCTACTCTCTCCCTTCTTCCGTACGCTCGTTTGTTCTTTCCTTCTCCGCTTCTTTCTTGTACGTGCAGCTCTTTCATTTTACGCCCACGGAGAGAATTTGTTTGGTGGCACTTCCCGTGGCAGTTTCAGTTTCGTATTTTATTTCTCTCCTGGAATTAGGATTACTTTCGGCGGAAATAGGGCTGGAGGAATGGATGATTAATACTTGGAAAGATCAGTGAAGTAGTTTTCAATTGAGAAATATTATTACTTTTATCAGCAATATATTTTGTCTCTTAAAGCAAAATTAGTGGTTTCTCTTGTTCTTTTTTTTTTTTGGAAGAATGATAACAAGTTACTCCTTAACAATTGTTTTTTAGATGTATTAAAATTATATTTAAGATAAATTTCAAAGTGTATTAAATTAGTTTAAAGATATGACTCTTGTTTCTTCCATTGAATTGATATTATATATGTATATATTATATCGAGCAGGCAATATTTAGAAACTCAAATAGATATTTATTTATATCCCCATTTCTTCGTTATATCCATGGAAATATAAATCTGTATAAAAATTCGCTATTTATCTACGATATTTCGTTTTCTGAGGTTTCTGCCCGAAATTCTAGCAGTTACTTCGTTTCGAAGTTATGATCGTCAGTAGAACCGTGAAGTGATTGGTATTTAACTTCTACCTCTTCTTCTGAATTTACTCTTCAACAACATCAGGCAGCTCACGAGATTCTCCAAACCCTAATTACACCTTAATCGATCACAATTGAACCACGTACAAGTCAGATCAGCTCCATCAAGATAAATCATTTGAATGTCAGCAATTAACCGCTAATCGTGTATTCGCTCACCAAAATTAAGAAATTTATAAAAAGTGGATTTCATTCAGAAGCAGACTATTTTCGGAAGATTCCTTTTTCCAAGAATCTAATTCCTTCGAAAATTTCCTTTCGATTCAATTCCCCTTATTCATAGAAACTCGACTTTCGTATCGAAGAATGAACATTTTCATAAATCCCAGATCTGTTTATCGTCGCACAAGTAAACGACCGTCCGTACTATCGAAATGCTGGGAACAATGTCGGTAATTTTCTGCTCGAGATCAGTCGTATACCAGGCTCCAATTAATAACACGAAAATGTTTCGTGCACCGTAAGTCTGAGCGTGGTTACAGGCATCCCGGCACAGAGATACGGTCTGCACGGTTAGTTATAGACTTATTTGATATGCCCGTTGATAAAAGAAAGGCAGAACCGATAGTATCTACACCGTTATTTGCCCAGTCTTATCTGGCCGAAACACAGAGGAAGAGAGAAACCAGCCGGGTCCCGTGGACTGTAATTTCGGTACGGCCTCGACGATCGATATCGTGTTTAATCGGTATCAGGCTCACGTGCTTTTCATTTGTATCACGTGATATTTACTTAAATTATCGAAGGACCACGGCTTTTAATTCGTCTGGCATCCGACGTCCGGTGGGTGAACAGTTGCTACGTTTTTCCTTAATCCTCGACTTTCTATTCGATCCTGCTCTCTCGTTCAAAGTAGGCACCACGTGTTCACTTTCCCTCGCGTTGAATTAATTCTCGCATAGTGGCAGCCTCGATTCGAATTTCATCAGTCAAGTTCCCTAGGTTTTTTTTGCCCTTTTTATTGCAATTTTTCTCGCTTTACGATTTAAAGTATCGAATCGTAGACGAGTTATCGTATCCTCGACGTATATATTATGTGTTTAGTATATAAAGCTTTGTATCAAAAACTTGAGTTGTGTCATTTGAAAAATATCCTCTAGAAAATATAAAATTCGACGAAAGTCAGCCTTTCGAATTTTTAAATATTATTTCTACTCAGTCATAAATAAATGAACAAGCAGCCCTAAAATATCTGAATAAATACTCCAAATCAATTATAATTACACAACGACCAAGCGAAGATAATCTGAAAGATAGAAAAATTCGTAAACGAATCTTCCACATCCTCAAACGTTACTTCCATCCAATTCCAAACGAATCAGCAACGGTGTTCTAATATTTTATTAAATTTTGCAAAACAACGTTGTCACCATCTACCTATAGGCTCTTAATTCTTTCTTCCATACATCGCAAGCCCTCCGTTTGAAGCTACCCTTCGATCACCCTAAGCAGAACTCGCCACCCGTCGAATTATTAAGCGGTAAACCATCAAGTGAACGTTCCCCCGTATCCTGCGATTCTCTTCTGCCCTAATAATCCGACACCTCGGGGTCCGCGCTTACCATGAATTATTAAAAACTCACTGGAAAATTATTCCTGCCGACCTAAGGGCAATTTACGGTCGCGCGTGTGTTGGAGTACGCGAGTGGTGAAAGGGCGAGTGCGCGAGAAGAGGTCTCTCCCTTAGGGAAAAAGCGTTCGAGAAAAGCGGGATAATGGGCGACGAAGGCGAAACGGTTTCCACCAATTGCTCGTGTAACAAGCCCGACAATTTGCCGATCGAGAAAGGTGTAGATCCGGTGATTACGCGACTGTATTCATCCACTGTGTACACTTTCGATTTCTCGAACAGTTGCTCGTGAATTGCAGCCTTTGAGGATACGCGTTCGAACAGCGAGCGACTCGTTCGAGTTGTTTCAGTGAGTGTTCGTGAGTTGATTATGATAGACCTTTTTGTGAGCTTTTGTGGTATGGAATTTACGATTAGCATAATGTTTGGAGATGTTGTTACGTGGAGTAGGAACAGTTTTCTTATGGCATTCATCGAATATAATTTCGTCATAGTACTTTATCGAAGCACGAGTACAATTTTTAAATTATATTTAACAAAAATTGTGCACATGGCAAAACTAAATTGTGAATTAGCATTCGCTTACGTATACGTATAATGTTCTGAGAACTCGTGCCAAGTTCTATTGCTCAAGCTGAAGAAGTGTAACATCGAGGAAGTAGTTGACAGAAAAGTCAAACAGACAGATATTTGTAGCTGTTGAACTTGTAGAACGATGAGCATAACGTTTTCAAATCTTGAAATGATCGTGTGAATAATTTGTACTTGTCGCGTAATAGTCATACGAACGTTTATACCTATGGAACAAAAGGATTAAACGAAAAATATAATTTCACCTGAAAACATGAAGTTTCATGCTTCTTATAAAATTAGAGCTCCTACAGCCACCGTATTCAAGGACCTGCTAACGGCAGAGGGCAATAAAGGCGTAGAATAGAAAAGAAGGATGCACGAGGTGAAAAGCGGATGATGAAGAAGGGAAAATAGAAAATATTAAAACGTACAAGGAACAGCACGAGATGTAAGTTGGCGAGCTAAGACGGCAATTAAAAGCGTAATATATTATACGCTCGCGCTTCTTGGATTAATCCTGTTTCGGCTGGCGGAAGTATACGGATCGAGGAAGGTAGCAGTTTTATACAGCGTTGCTTAGATCTTTTTCGTGTGTAAACCGCGCAATATCCTTTCTCGCACTGCGTATCGTCTTCCCTTGAAGGCTTAAGATGAAAGAAAAAAGGAGGGAGAGGTCGTATTACATGTCGTGATCTTTCTCTAAATCCTCTTTTTCTTGTAACGGTGGCGCATAGAGAGGAACCAAAGCTTATAAAGGGCTCAAGCCGTGGACAGTGGCAGAGTTTAATTCGTATTCGCATCATGGCGAAGTCCAGATTAAGAAAACTCTCCGGATATTGCAAGGGTAATATGCGAGTTGCTCGTCCTGAAATTATATTCATTTTTCCCGCCACGATGCAGCTACGTTTTTCTGCCGTCGTTTTCCCCGTACCGTTTAATCCCATGCGCCGTTTTCTTTTTTTTTTTTTAAATTATTATTGTCCACGAATGAATCTTCGTACACGATTTTCGTATCCTTTAGTTCGTTCTTGCAGGAATCGATAGTAGTTAAGTAGCAGGGATGTTGTTATACTACGACAGGAATTAATTCACTGTTTCAACATTTTATCAATGCATTCAATGCATATGAAGCAGCGTTTTTACTGTAAACTATTACTATATTTAAATTAGTATATTATTATTATACTAATTATTTATATTAAATTATTATTATACTTAAATATATAATTTTTGTAAAAATGGCAGAACACTGTAAAATTGCCAATTTACGTATTCCAAAGTGGTGGAAAGATAATTTTTAAGTAACTTACCTCGTATTAAGTTATATTCATCAACAGAACAGAGAAATCTACCAATGTACGAAGCTTCAAGTAAATACTAGGGTAACTCAAAGGTTTTGTACTTCCCTTACAGGACGTAAAAGAAAGTATTCCTTTTAAAAAGCCTTTCTGACGAATCTATTAGCTGATCTCGAAACGCGTTTCCCTTTTTTCTCTCCTTCTTTGTCGTTACAATTCTCTTTCTTCGTCATTACAACAATACAGAATAAAATTTAAAGAAAACACGTACATACAAACAAAACGAGAAAAGGGAAACGAAGCTTCGTAACCAGGAAAATGATCGAATGGAGGTCATCTGAGACAGAAACGGCGCGGACGAACGTCCAGAAAATTTCAGACGAAATATCCAGAAGGCAACGTGTACGAGCTTCCTGTTGATTACGTTTCCACGTCGTCGGCCGCTAAAGAGGCAACGGGCACATTAAGTGGTGGCGGAGGGTCAGCATCGCCATTCAGAGGCGTTCGTTTAAGCGAAATGCGAAAAACGCGAGCGCGGAAAGGGAAATCATATTACGGTGGGTGCGGAAGGCGAGACGGAACTACGGATCACGCCATCTCTTTCACCCTCTTTTCCCGTCTCGTTTCATTTCCTCGTTTCAGCCAACTTTTCTTTCGACTCGTGTGCTTGATACGGCCCGGCTATCATAATTAAACAACCGACAATTCGTCCAAGCCGACGGGAAAATGAATAGCCGTGTGCCGCAAGAGGCTCGTGCAAAGCAGAAATATTGCGTGAAATATTTTAATGCATCCACGAACGGGACTTGATGTGTGTTCACGAAAGGACGTAGACGGATCTGCAGATGAAAGTAACGAGCTGACGTTCTTGTATGTATTAGGTTGTCCGAAAAGTTTCTTTTGTTTTATAAGGAAATAATAGACGCACAGTGTTTTTTGTTTTATATTAGTTTATTGAATTATGCACGAACATAATAATAGAAATAGACGAAATGGATCACACCTAGTTCAATAAAATAATATAAAAGAGAAATTGTTGTTCATCTGTTATCACTTTATGAAACGAAAGAAACTTTTCGGACAGCCTAATGCAAGTTGTTTTCTAGCGAGCTAAGAAATATTTACACTGTTCGTTATAAGTATTAGGATAACTGTTGATATTCGTTATAAATTGAATACTCTTGTCTGGTTTTGCATTCTGGTTATCTTGCTTCATACGCTTTGTGATTTTTATTGTTATGTTTATAGTGTAAGATACTAAATAAAGTATAGTCTACTATAATTTTTCAATAATCGTAACAAGTTTTAAATATTTTATACTGTTTTACGAAAAATTTGGAAATTTGATTAGCGTTGTTGTGAGACGATTTACGGTTACGTTGGTCACGATTATATCGAAACTGACTAAAATAACTATAGGTATACATATCGTTAAGGTATAGAGAGGATTTGGAAAAACAAATAGTTTAAAATTTATTTGCAGATTATTCAACTCTGCATGTACGTTACTCTCTGAAGGACTCGATAACCTACTCGTTTTGTTTTTTTTTCTTCTGATTACTTCTGATCACTTCTAACGGCTTTTAACCCTTTAACCTACAACATAGTATACGGGCATAGCCCGTAGTACGATGATCGGGCCAAACGTAAATAATACGGGTATTCTCGAACGTAAATTGTAGGTTAAGGGGTTAATAACTTCTAACCGCTTTTAATCGCTTTTGCCTCAACTGATACCTGGACATCCTTCAACGCTCACATACACTTTCACGCGTACAGTATAAGTGTACCATATATTTAACACATATATCTATAATCTACAAATTATTCGCAAAACTTTTCGATATCCTTCGTAAATTACTCGATCAGTCGTTTTGGTTTTTTAAATCTCCAAAATCTTCAATGCTTCATTCGTTCATTCATTACTGTCACAATCTGTTGATGAAAGTAGTACATACATACTGACCTACATCCGCTAGGTAAAGTTCTCTAAAGTCAAGGAAACCCCGTGGGCACAATAACTTCGAGTTACACAGGCAATTTCTTCCACGATTCATGCGTAGAAATCTCCGCTTTATGACTGCGATACAGCGCCGATAAAAAAATGGAAAGGAGGCAAAGGAGACAGAAGTTGCCTTGATATTTCAACGACAATTTCATCGACAACGAAATCACAGTATCTATTCGATATGTTGCGGAGAATGTTCTGTTCTGACCGTAATTATTGCTGGTAGATACGTTATTATCATTGGTAGTATTGATGAAACAGCCCTAGCGGCGAAGCTACTTCAACGATTCAGCGGTTAAAACGTGGAAAAGTCACGCGATCGAACGCACGAACGGGCCGAGTTGAAACGAAACCTCTAGTTAACAGGTTCGATGCGTTAGTTTGCCCAGTTGCGTGTTTCCGCTTCTCGAAGTTGCGGTTACATTCTCGAATTTCAAGCACCGAAATAATTAGCCGATGTTCACGATTTTGTGGAAAAGCCAGCACTTTTCTAAGGAGTACACGCCGTCAGTTTTTGCCTCTCGTGTTCTTTATGTAATTTCTTTCAAAACGCCACTCTCTGACTCATTTTTCTTTACGAATATAATCCCGTTAAAATTGTGATCGAAACAACAAGAACGTTAAACAACAATTTTGTAATATCGTTCTCAATAAAAAAGAAGGGTCAAGACGATTGTTGCTTTCATAAAAAATTTACATTCTTGAAACAAATTACAATATAATTTTTGAAACCATTTATCTGAAAACCGATATCTATTGCTACGTAGCAACCCAACAGTTATCAAAAGATATTCGACAATCTGATCCAAAAGAATAATTTCATGCTTAAAATATTGAAATCTATTTATCCGATAATAGACCTCACTCAACAATTTCAACGACTTGAACAATTTATCCGTCAAACACCAACGAACTAACTTCCAATAGAAACTTCTCTTCTCATGATATGTCGGAAAATATCCGTCAAATGAGAGTGAAGAGCGTCGTTCCACACAGTCGGCAAAGTGTCTTGCTGTTCCCATTAACCAACACTTGAACACACTAGGCTAGAATGTGACAACAGGTGTGGCAATTTCGCAATTACCTTTCTTATCGTGGCTGAACGAATAATACTGGAATTACAATGCCGCTGAGCGAGAGCACCTACGGTGTTAAAAACAGACAGCGGGAAGCGCTAAAACCGGGCACGGAAGTTACGGGAAGAAGCGAGTGCCACGCGGCTAATAAACCTCTTTACTGCTGGTGACGAAGGGCGAGGAAAGGTGTGAGACGAGCAGAAACTTGATCTCGCGTGCTGTCATGGAATTGGTTTTAATAAAAAGTGTGTCAGGGCGTTAGAAATAGTTACTTTTCAACCGGGCCTGTGATACGGATGTAATTTCTCAGCCATTTTTTAGTTCTAGATTTTTTGTCGACACTTTTAACATACTTCGTTTTAGGGTAATTGTTTAGAATAGGATACGTCTCATGTATTTTGATAATCGAATAAAAGAGTAACGTGTCTAATCAGTATACGATTATTCTACTTATTTGATCTTACAGCGTCTTAATTCTTGTTATTGGCTTGCATCTTTGACTAAAAATCTTAGGATAGTTACATTTGCTGCGAATAGACAGTTAAGAATAACGCGTTTGACCAATAAGTAACTATTCTACTTATGTGATCTTATATTCTTCTAATTCTTATTGCCTTACATGTTCGGTCGAAAATCTTATATTTGTTGTGAATGTAAAGCGCTCAGAGATACGAAGAAGTATTATCATTACTTTGCTTTGTTAAAAGTCGCAAATACCGAGCTACTCGTGCGAGGGTCCGCGGGACAACAAAAAGTGTTATTTGCGGTGGAACGTTGATTGTTGGTGAGAAAGTGCGAAAACGTAGGTCTAGGCAGCTATCTGGGCTGGGAGCGAGCCCCGTTTAATCCGACCATAATTTCGCCATTAAAGTTAACAACGTCTCCAGGTCCCAGGCAGTTACGCGGCTCCTCCACTCGGTTGGCCGTCGTTGAATATAGAAATTTCGGTTAACCATAATTATAACGGCGCGACTGGAGAGTTGGGGTCGCGCTGACGATCCTCCGCGGCGCGGAAATTATTAATTCCTTCTCTCTCGAGCCCTCGCTCATCCTTCCGTAGGCGCTTATTTTCGTCGAGATTTGCTACGCGGACCGAATGCCGGAAGAGATACACGAACGACGTCGGAAGTCCCGTGAAGGCCCGAGGCCACGCGATTAACCTGCTTTCCAGGCTTTCCATCCTCGGTTCGTTCGAGTGACTTTTAAGCGTATTTACGTTTCCTTTCGATGGAGTCGATGGAGCCCGGGATTCGCTCGCTGAAAATTGGACGACGACACGGTTGCTGTTACAATTGCTTGAGGAAGGAGTGACATGGGGGAGCAGGAGGAGCATGGAAAGTGGAAAACGAATCGTGGAATAGTGGGATGGCTGTTTATCGAGCACGGTACAATTTAGGTTTTTGAATGTTTGATGTGCAGGATTTTAGTCCAGAAGGTACAGCGACTCGCGAAAGTATTCGAACACTTACTATCGGAAATGTTTATGAATATATTACGTGCGAAACTTGTTGAAATCTTACACAGTGTTTACTTTTCTGAGTTTGCGTTTCTCACAGTAATTATCGTTTTATGGAGTTCTGTATTATTTTCTCTTATTAAGAAATAGGTACTGTTATAAAATTTACATCGCGCGAAGGAATTTATGACGAACATGAGAAAGTTTGACTTTGTTCAACATTTCGAATATTATAGTATTTTTAGTTTTCCTATCGCTATTCATTTCCATTAATGTGTGCAATATTAACATGATTTTCTAAGTTACTGGTAATATGATATATGGAGTATCGATGGAGTAATTTGGTAGTGCAATTTTTGAGAAAGTGGTTTTTCAAATAAAATAGTTGACGTGAGAGATAGGCAAGAGATAATACTTAGACCTGGTAGAAACTGGATACTAAACTTATTTCTATGGGATAATACACTTCGAATTCCCCGAAGCGCTGTCCCAGGCCACTTGCGATAGAAGTTCACAGTAGTGCAATATTGCATGAACTAAGCCTTTGCGATAGTTAGTAAGAAATTAATTCGATCTTGCTTCAATCTAAAATTAATTCTGCCCTCGAGCAAGTCTTGCAAGAGCTAATATAAAATCGTAACTGGAATATCTAAGATTACAAACTGTTAAAATGTTATTTAAATACGTAATTATTAAATTTCAGTAAGTTAACAATATATTACTTGCAATATACTTTCGCATTCATGTTTCAAAACCAATTAATAAACATACGGGTATCTTTCGAACTTATTTCAGAAATATTAAACATCATATCGATAGTTTAAAACTAGCTTCGCTATTTCCTAAAACGTCTATTTCACGAAACGTTCTATATCAGAAATAGTGTAGAAAAAAATCGAAGATATTATAGTATAATTAGACTCGATTAAATTAAATTCGACTATTCATGACAGAATGACAGGCTGAACATGTTAACAGTTACTATAAAGTCAATTCAGCTGGATAATAAAAGAGAAGAGAATGAAAAACTGAAAAAAGGAAAGTTTCAAGTTCGATCTTCGGAACATACGAGAAATATTTTGAAACGGTAGCCGAGGAGGAAATTGCAAACAGGTTTTGCGAAGATGTAAAAAGCATAATTAAAGTGAAATTACCGCGGGCGAAATAGAAAAGAAGCCATCCTCGTTCCGCTGTTTCGTTTAAATTCTTCGTCCTTTCGTTTTACTTCTTCTCCCTTTGGTTGCTCGCGTCCTCGTACACGCGCCAACCGTCTAGTCTGTGCATTCTGTAGAAACGTTTCATCGACAAGCGGTTCCTTCTTGCCTTCCGCCAAACGGACCACGGTTCATTTCTCCTTCGATGTTTAACAGCGCTCGTTACGCTGCTACGTAAACGACGGCAAAAGCGGTTCGTCCCTCGTTGCGCAATTCGACGCAATTAAATAACTTTCTTTTTTGTCCTGGCACTATACGAACTCTTATTTTTCGAACCTTTGACCATTCGATCGTTTAAAGGAACGACACGACGTTTCCTTTATTTTAGGAACTAATTGAAAAAACAGAACTCAATGGAAAATTGTTCAAGCGCACTTGTTTTCTCATTGGTGAAAATAATTTATTTCCAAGATTTATCGATGAAGTGTTATATATTTATTGATGAATTACGGTTTCATTTTCTTCCCATCAAACACTTTTTGTAGCAGAAAATTTGTTGGTGCATACACCTTCGTAGCGTTCGTTGGAAAATGCACAAAGTGCACATAATACGCAAAAACGTATGAGATAGCTTTACCGTAATATTTGTTACGATATTTAGTAGGTAAAACAAATTTACGTCTGCGTTCAGTTTTTTTCAATTACATTCGTAAAAATATAAATTTGCGTAATTATCCGCACTGTATCCGTAACAAACCCGATGAACTCTATCGCGAATTAAGAGAACAAGGATGTGAAACGATCATGGCTCGCATCGAGATAGGACACGGTACAGAGAAGCATGGGAGATTGACAATGGCGAGAGGAGAGGGCGGAGATCAGGACAGGCCGAGAAAGTTTTCCAATTTGAGGCAATTAGTTTGCCCGTGCGGGGTTGGATGGCATGCATCCAGATAATCGAATATGGGTCACCGTCGGAAGTGGAATGAGTCGCGCTTTGGTCAGGCCGAGAGTCTGACGACTGTGGTGGCAAGAGCGGAAAGCTAGATAGAGAGAATGTTGGAGAAGGACATAGAGTAATAGAGCGAAGAGAAACGATAGAGGAGAAGAGAGAAGGTTTGACGTGCGCACGTGGACGAGGGTCGACTAGAAAACCGGAGCTCCAAGCAATAATTGTTCGAGGGAGAATCTCGAACTATTCGATACGCTTAGGGCATTAAAACGTTCGCCACGGATGGAACGCCGGATGATTTGCATATAGAAAAAACGACGAGCCCTGGCTCCCGACAGCACCGGCCGGCTGTTTCGAGGCGGAAAAAGTAATGAATATGGAAAGGGACGCGGTAATGCGGAAGATAAAGTGTTCCTCGTGGAATGAGAATTCAATTATGAGGACGTTGAGTGCTCCGAGACGAGACACTCTCGCTCGCTGAATTTTAAGCGATTTAACGATTACCGTTTCCGATCCGATCTCTCATCGCGTTTGCAGATTTCCAGCATTTCTTTTTTTTTTCTTTTTTGTTTTTCTTTTCTCTGTATGGAGTGTATATGGCTGGATGCGAAGAGTATCGGGCACTTTTTTCTGTTTTTTGAATGGAAATTTGAAGAAGGTTTTTACGATGGAATCAACGATCTCGTGCTGTTACGTTTAGGAATCCTATGTTGCTTTCTCAGAAGGCGTTTGAAATTTCATAGGCTTCGAAAACGGACGCTGGTTAGTCTGGTTTTATGGTGCTTTCTCTGTGATTATCGAGCCCAGAGATTAAATGTTTTACGGAGTTTTGAAACTGTGACCTGGCTTCCTTTCCTTATATTTAAGTTTTGCGTGAACGTAGAGACATTGAAAAATTTCCCGGGCTTCAACAAATATATTGTTATCACAGTATCACAAACGCATCAGTTTCTTCAAATTTCATGAAATATTGACAAATTCACGACCGAACCCTTGCAATTTTTTTCTACAATCACAGTTTTGAAGAAGTAAAAATCTAATTGTATATGTAAATTAATTGAAAAAGATAATAAACTGAAACGTAGTACGTCAATGTCAGCTTGTAACGAAGTAACATAGAATTATTACATAGCTGTATAATTCCTTGAAAGAAACTTTTGAAAGAAAATATCTCGTTTCAAGAGTTACAGTCTTACTGTTGATCGCATGCTTCAGTTTCAATTCTGAATCACTATTATCAATCGATTGATCGATCATTTCTCGACGCTAAGAAGTTCAATTGATCGATGCTCTTCGTTGCTTGATGGAACTTTAAAGTTCTCACCGGTGTAGCAGAAGTTTCTAAAGATATACGGGTTAAGAAACTGGCAAATACCATGCATTAATTCACTGTACAACGTAAAATATATCCTTTCTCACGCTTCGGATATACAAATCTATTAATTTATATTTTTAATTTCAATATCATCGCTATTCTAATAACAAGTTTAACAAATAACAAATCAGGTTTATTATTTTCCAATTAGAACATCAATATATTATTCTAGTATTCTATTATTTGTTGTATATAAATGGATCGTACATAACAGTTAAGTAATACATAGCGTGTTGCCGAGTTCCAAACACTTCGATAATAGTTGTGTTTCATTGCTTTACAGAATCCGAGGCCAGTTGGGACGAATGGTGGACCTACGACGGAATTTCAGGTAAGTCTTTAATCCACCTAAATCCGTCGGTAATTCAACTAACAGGGAAAGACTTCCAGAGTGCAAACTCATAAGATCTCAAAATATTAAGACCAACGATTTAAACGATATAAATATATCCTTATTTTTAATCTTCGCGTTAAACAAATATCACGATATAGTTAATTTTCATAAGTAACGAGTAAAATGGAAGTAAAAAGGAAATGTAGTATCTCTTTGATGAGAATTTCCCCGCCCTCCCCCTCCCCTCCTCCCAGTAACTAATATTACATCGCGCTGACTCTCTTGATTTTGGAAGATCTGATTTCCAAAGGAATTTCCATCAATTTTCCGAGTTGCCGGATAAAGTAATCGCCTGTGTAATTGCGAATCGATACCGATACCGGGCTGCTCAGAAAGAGAAATTAATCGGCACGAATTAATTTCCATTAATATTCGAGGATTTCACAATCGATTGCGTCAAGTTCGTCGAGCAACGTTCCGGTCTTTCGAGAACTCGACGGAATAATGAGATATCGGAAAGATTCCGCGTTAAAAATCACTCTTTCTCCGGTTGTCTACGGTAAGGCTAATATTGAAAAAGTTCTCTGACGAGCTGATACCTCCGGGACTATATTAAGAAGCTATGTTACGATAAATCGACGTTTTGTTTCTATGCAGAAGCTTACATACTTATTTTCTTTGTTTCAATTTCTTTTTATGTGAAAGTTTGTCTTCCTCTCTTATCTTTATCATGTATGAACTTCCGAATAATTCGATGTATATATGTTGGTAATTCAAAGTTTGCACATGAACTGTAGCATCTTCTTTTTTTATAAGCTAAATATTATGCTTTGCCCTTTATGTGTCTTCAAATTATTTTCAAAATTCTACTGCAGAGAAATAAATTATTCGACTCGCTTGTTCATTAACATACAACACAGGTAATATAATCCACTTGTGCGTTGTTAAAAATTCATCATCCAATTAATCCATACCTAATTTCGATCATTCTCGAGGTAACAAGAAGGTTTCGGGATTTAAGTTGTCGGAGACAAGAAAAATTGATCAGTTTCCGTGATATACGGGGTTGGTGGCAACGCGAAGGTCCCCTAATTTTCTTAATTTTAAGTTACGACGCCATCGAGTGGCTCGTGGCGCCGGCACGAATTTTTTAATCTCGCCGCGCCGCCGAGTTTTTATTAAAAATAAGACGGCCACCCGATAGGGTCGTGCGAGGCACGAGAGCCTCGAGTTTAGTGTTGTTCCGCCATGTGAGCCAGCTGCCACAAGAGATACAGTGCTGTATAACCTGGGTTAAGGCACGGTTCCTATAAAGCCTCGACCTGCCCCTTTCCGCAAAATTTTCGCTTCGCTTCTCGGTCGAATTCCTTTTTATCGCGTGAACTTTCTCACGTTCGACCTTCGTCTCACTGTGTATATATATATATATATATTTAGAGCTTTCATTCGCGCTCTGATACTTCAAAGTATGGCTAAAGTGAGAATTCTGGCACAAATGCAACCTGATTTACGCTTCTACTTATTTGCTGTTCTTTCTCCTGGTTTTGGAATATTATATTTTTTGTGCTTGAAGCTAGCGTTCATTTCGCTTGCGGTGAAGCTTTATGCTGTTCAATCAAACTTTGCAGAACTCCATTTTGTTGGTTCAATAAAAATCAATATATCGCTCGAATGGTAAGTGTTAAGTCAAGTCATTAGGAAGAAATTCAATTTCCTGCAAGCATGGAAAGATTGTTTTGTAATTCTCAAGTTCGATTGAGAAGTAGTTCTTGGGTGGGTGGATGTAATTCGTTTCAAAAAATATTGTTGATAGGGTTCTTTGGACTAGCTCTTCTAAGATATTGGCGCTTATGTTTGCTAGAGACCCAACTTACCCAACTACTCCCTCTGCTTACAGTAGGTCCTCGACTATTAAATTTTCCAGGCTCAGAAAATTCGGTTTGTCCCCCGCTATCGTCTTTCTTGAGCCTGGACAACTGTCGTCTACAATGTTTGCCTCGAGAAACAAAGAATCCATACCGCTGGATTCTGTCATTGAATTTCACTGGCAGGCACGATCAGACCACTACAAGATCAGAGCAGGGGACTCTGTGTGACTTATTACCGTCATTGATGGCTCAGGAGTGGATTTTTAGGGTGCACCGAGGTCTCATATTGCGGACAGATGGTTCGGCCGTTTTTACAACCAATAACGGACTCCCTCCGTAGATATATACCTGTACCATCTTACGCTCGTCTATCTATACGTTCAACATATCTTTGATTTCATCCCGACTGTGGAGAAAAATATCGCCATATGTAGACTCTACTTTGTCGTTTCTCTTCGCTGCGTGTACTCAGTGGATACAACGTTGGATGTAAAATGGCCCACGAAACCTATTTCAACACTCATCATAGAAGACTTTTATATATATATGTATGTATATTGTACGCGTTGTATAAAACATTTTGAAATAACAAGTATAATACAACATGAGTTGAAAGTATAATAAAAGAATATAGCAGAAGACAGTAATCCTGACAAATGATGCGATTTTAAATAACAAAACACAGCAACAACGAAGTTAAAAATAGACCCGCTAAATATTAAGATTTTGTAATACCAAATAAAACATTTTTTTCAAGTATCAGGATATGTGACAGAGCTTGGAAATACAGAAGAATTTTTTGAGAAAGCGCGAAAAAGGAGAATGACAAACGAACCCCCGGACAGATATTCGACGTGGAATGCGCTGGGGAATGAAAAATTTTCAATGCTATGAAACTCCTCCAGGTGGCTTGGGATTAAGTCGGCCCCCATCGTGGTCGCGTGTTTCGCGTTGATACGCAACTGGTAACCGTTGGCAAGCCTTGTGCAACATTTGAAGAGCACTTTTCCGGCCCTTGGAAGTACTATTTCGAAGTGAAAATGAAATTTCTACCGCGAGACGAGACTGCCTTCATTTACACTATGACGTATGCCAGTAAGGGACTTAATGATACACTTGTTAAAATGCTCAGACGGTGCACCAGAGAGAGCATATCTTGCTTAATCCGCGAGCATAAGGGAGTTAATTAAGAATCTCTCACTAAACGCCAATGGCTTTGAGAACTAGGAACACGTTTATCTTGAAACATTGTTATTAGTGTTTGACTACGCGTTTGAAAAGTTGAGAATTATAGCGATGTAAGTCAGTCTAGTTTTCACAAAATAAAGACTTTTATATTTATTATTGTTGAGAATTGTGGATCTTGATAGCCGAAATAATGTTATAGGAACATTAAATTTATACTTGGAATTAATATTAGAATAGTTATATGTTTATTTTATGGACGATTTCTAAGATATTCATCGATACACACTTGCACGCGTCTCAGCACTTTCTTCTATACTCGACTGTTAACCCACTGAATAGTTTACATTCATCTGTTTTCGAAACGCCACACACTGACACCCACATGCAAGTATCTCTACTACGCATTTAACCCAGTCCAAGACACAAAATTATACATATCTCAATAATTATTATAAAATATCCACTGTATTTCTTTAAGTCGCGAGAACGTATCGCTTATATCGTTATAAAGGTATAATTTAATTTATTATAAAGATGAAGGATGGTATTTTTCAAGTTGAGATGAACGTGATTAAAGTCAAATTTTCAGCTCGTTATTTGCGTAGAGCAGTATAAACTTAAACTCACAATAAATACATTGTTTGAACCGATACTTTTACATAAAATTTCGGAAATGTTCGATCACTCCTATCACCCGAATTTTATCCTATTCATCGGAAATAAAAATTCGAGTCAAGAATCAATTTTTCAACAAATCTGTGAAAAAGCATACTACATCCGCGAAAAAGAATTGCATCGAAACTAATTAAATTCAAAGCTGTGAAACAAAAATTGAAAAGTTGCAATTTCCAAAGTGAATATCGATACAATCAATTTTGGTCGTAACATCGATGCACACAAATACATATATTCGGAGGGAGAGAAAAACCCCGATAAAATTTCACAGTGAAAAATATCTGTAATTTCGAGTGATTTCAAGGTAGTACGTATTTCATCACACCCTTTACATTCATTGATGAAGGAGGTCGATAGGATAGTAGGTCGAGGACTCTAAAAAACCACGTAAAACAGAAACGAATATATCTATCCTCCTCGTTTGTTTCATTGACGTTTCACGAAAAGAAAGCGAGGTATCTACCATTATGTCTGAATTCGCTGTCGTGTCGAAATCAGTTCTGTGTTCACCGCAGGGTCGTACAAGGCTAACAGGGCTGCCCTTTGACCCAGACTTGAAGTCGTGCGTTCGACAATGCACTGGGGAAGGCAATCCGACACAAAGGGTCGTCGCAGAGGCGGATTCCTTTCATCGAATTTTCCGTAGCTACTTGACGTGGAGAGTACGGTTGACCTTGACGAACCTCGATAGAACAATCCTTCCGTTTGCAAATGAATCCACACAAATGGCCACTTTCAAGCGAAACGTTGAAATACCAAAGTGCAAATCCTACAAGGATTTATAGGATATTTGGAACAGGTACTAGGAATGCTGGCCTCAAACAACTTCTTAATTAATATCAAAGTGTTTAATATTAAAATAAAATAATGTAGTAATAATTTCGTTGTAGATTGTAACATATTGATATCTATTAAATGTCTATCAATATGAAAATTTACGGTAAATAATCAAAGCAAGGGAAAAGGATAGGAATCTCCAATCTCTTTATTGAATCAAACGAACATTATACGAAGAGCGTGAAGTAAATAAAGATAATTGCACATAAATAACGTCGTAGTAGCTCGTAATTTTCACTTTTTCATCTATTCCAATATCGTCGCGTGGTGATTCAGCACGAGGCCACGCGTTATACGTTCTCTTCGATTTCATCGCTTTTTTATCTACCACGTGGAATTAACGTGATAAACGTAATTAATATTTCCTCAGACCTTAAATATATATTTTTAGCAGATTTTGATAATTACACGTGGTAGACGCTACAGATCGACTTACAGTTTCGACGCTGAATTCTATTGTTATCGCAAAAGATTATTATCATAAAATTGTATTAACCGTCACAAAGATGAAGTTCCAGATAACAAACGATACATTTCTCTTCTGTCTATGAAACGATCCAAACGATATAGTCGTAAAATACTGTAAAACGATGAATTAGAAAATACGATAAGAATTCCATGAAAGCATTATTTCAATAATAATAATAATGTTATATCAGCATTGATAAAAAATATTAATAAACCGAGTCAAAAACCTCTTAAAATTCAAACAAACATCAGTCACTTTGGAATTCATTTACCGAAATTGATTTGCAACTACAACATTTGTAACAATCTACAACTAATTACCTAAAATTAATAATTTTAAATAATTAATAATCTAAAATTAATAATTAAATAATTAAATAACAATCTAGAGTTGAATCAGTAATTGTGCATATTATTGTGAATATATATTTTAGTATATCGCAGTGGTTAATCAAATTTTTGCAATCGATCGATTAATCAAAATATTCATCCCTGTTTTTACGCTTGTTAGTTTATTCGATGATCTACATGGTTTACCTGAATGATTTTCAGTTGACCTGTCTTTACTTCGCGTTACAATATCCCTTCAAAATAAGAAGAAACAGAAGAAGAGGAGATCCTTGGAACAAAATGAAATTTTACCATCATAATGGCAGATCGTTTGGTTCGTGTCACTACCCTTATTCACCGAAAATGAATTTTTTCTTTTTCCCTTTTATTTTCCTTCTCTGTTTTTTCCCCATTTTCAAGTTATTCCAAAGCGACGAACCACGAACATCTAAGCTCGTAGGCGGCCTTTTGGAACTTATTAAGCGAGCTCTTTATGAAACGGGCTTCGTTAAGGTGAAAACCAGGTCCGCATTGAAAGTGGAAGCGGCTGTGGTTTATTTTATAAATCCGAATGAAAGGCAACAATCGCATCCCTGTTATCCAACGAAACAGATAAATTTGCGTTGGCCTGGTTTCGATGACAAGATTGCCTGAGCGACGGTACGATAACACTGCCAGTCGTCGTCTCGCTGTTCGCGGATTAATAAATTTTAATCGCGGTGTCGCGTTAATTTCTATTCTATTCTGACAATAAAGCTCGGAGACGTATGAGAATTTTCGACCGATTGAATTTTTCAACGAATCGCGTTTGTTTGGAGAGAAGTGACTGGAACAAAACTTTGAAAATTAATAAACTCTAATATCGATTTTAAAAATTGTAAGAATTGCGAAACGAACATTTTTACGGATGACAGTTCGTCCTAGTTTGAAGTTCTCCGTGTAAATGACGTATATACCGTTATATTTTTGAACCGTTGATGTGTATTTTAGTATCCGCGAGAGAATTTTCAAGAATATAAAGAACTGTAAGTAAGGAATTTCATATGGCTTCTGTAAGAATGTATCAATATCTTAAAGGGAATTGTGAGAATTGTGAGATCAGGTTAACATTTCAATGACATTTGACAGCGGTTGTGCAGCATCTATTCTTTTCTCCTACGATCGCGGCATTATGAATGTTTTATGCCGCGTATTCCATCGCTGTGGTGACATTAGGCCTTTCGTCCGTGCAGTTCCTGGATAATCTCCTTTGGAAAGCAACAACGTCACAGATAAATAAATAATTCGTTTCTCAAGTAAGTTCTGAAATGTATCGACTGTTGCGTATTTTTAACGAACTCGAGAACAATTCGGTTGACGCGATATTTATATCGTTGTCGTGTGATTTTATGTATCAGGGAAATTAAATTATACTTATACACATATGATTATGCTCATATATACATATACTTATATCAGAATATATACGATGAACCTTTTTTTTCCTTATTTAATTCTTCAAAAATGAACCTGTTGACACAAATGGCGTTGATCAATTTCCTTTTTGTGATTTCTATCTGTCCATTCTCTTTTTTTGTTTGTAATTCGTAACAATCGGCATTATGGTCATCTGTAACCATGAAAGATAAATATCCCTTTTAGCAAGATTTATCCCATGACGCTACGAATACTAGTGACCGTGACAATATTACGCGAAATATGCACACCAAAACGTCGTTTCGCGGCAGAATGTGGAGAATTTCTGTAATTCAACAAACACAATGAAGACTGACCGCAGTTCCGCTTAGCTTTGTCGACGTTCCGCTGATAAATAATCGAATTCATTACCATATCTTTAATGCGATCGCGAACCTGCTCAATTAAGCGTACTTTAATCCGCGGATTATGGTTGCATTATGAACTGACATAGAGCGTTCTTGTTTCCGTGAATCGTCGAACGTAAAGATATTACTTTAGAAGGGGAATTCACATCTGTGTAAATTGTCATAAGAGAATATACACGAATCACTTATTTTTTCGAGACGGGACTGGTTTTGGACCGTGGAAAAAAATTTGATCTTTGTCAATGTTGAAGTGGTCACCACTTCTAAGAAAACTCTACATCTGGTCATTTTAGTTTCCTCAAGCACTGAAGCTATCGACAGCGTATAGACAATAGACTGGGACGAAGGCAAACCATAGACAGTAGACAGGCGACGATGGCCTCGGGGTTTTCAGTTATACGGTAACACTGCTAGCGTGCGGATCTGGACCAGCTCAAGTTATATTCCTACTTGTACTTACACTTCTGCATTAAAATATATTTTCTATTTTACAATTTATCCACGTGTTTCTCTGTTTGTACATCTAATAACCTCAACAGTCAATTATTGAATGATAACTCGTCATTGAATAAACGAAACATTCTATCTGACGTTTTTATAGAAAGAACATAATGTTTTCATACTTCACCAGCATCCGATAGACATCGCGTTCACCGTTCGAAGACGAAGAGGACGAATCGCAGTTGCTTTCGAGGCGGCCTCGTAGTATTTTCCCACAGCTAGATGCATCAAGAGTTGCGAAAAACGAGAAAGTAGGACGAGTCTATGAATAATAGAAACGAATGAATATTCGAGCAACCGGGAATATTCGTAGCCGGAATGTATGAAGTAAGGTGAACGTTTTCGAATAATCTCGCGAATCTGAACGGAACGTATTTTCTAATTCGATTCGGAGACTAAGGTGCTGGGTTCATTCGGTCAGATTGCTGCAGTAGAATATTATTTTAGGGGGCGACATTACTTTTTAAAAGTAAGAATTATGTGTTTTCTGTGGAAGGTTTCATGGAATTCGCGTAAGTGCTTTGCGAAAATAGAATACCTTTGCGGCAGAGAGACGCGTAAATTTCAGTTCCGTTGACATTTCTTCGACGTGTGTTGCACATCTGTATATCTATTCATGTCTCATTAACATTCAGAACATTGCGTATAAAAAATTAACATTGTCAATGGTATGAACGTCAAACATGATAAATTATTATTTTGCTCGTTCGAAATTAAAAAACCAAAAAGATTGTTAATTAAAATACACTTGTTTACATTAGATAGCAGAATGAAAGAAAGAAGTCAGTAATCATAAAAGAAACAACAATGGCCCCAATAAAGAATAACACTTCTATTTAATAGCCTGATCATGCATTGGCTTATTCCACTTAACCAACAAACGCTATGTATTTAAGATCATTTCAAATAATCCTCTACCATCTTTCTGGACATACTTCGACTATTCTGACCACGTACCAGGTTACTCCACTCTACCAGCCGTATCATCTTCTCAATTTCTTCAACAACAAATACACAAAAATCGTATCAAATACTACTCGTCCAAATAGAACGTACAGACCTATAAATATAGACGATCGATTTAGATGTGAACATTTCAAAAATTACTGAAACATATAGTGAATTACACTCCTCGCATTATCAGGTAAAGATTTTAAAACAAGTCAATCGAAAATACATTTCGTAATATTCTCATTGTCAATTGTTTATGCATCCAAGAAAACACAAAGAAAATCCTGAAACATATCATTGTTCATGAAACATAACATTGTTCCTTCCTTTTCACCAGTGTCAACTAATCTTATCAAACCGCATCAAACAAGAAACCGTACCAAACTTATTTCCTTATCTCTTCGTTTCAAACACTTGGTCGTATTAATTCATCAGAAATACGGAAACAGAAAAAAAAAAACATGAGAAACAAGACGAACTTAGAAAAGTCGTTTGCCGACCGGTTTGAAATCTGCGCGGGTGCATATTTGCCCTCTCGAGCGGTGGTAATGTATGCGTGCAATCCAGCCGGCTGCTGGATGAACCGGCACCAGGAGAGTTGGTTTTCCGGAAACGTATTCTATGCATACATGCATGTTCAACACCTGCGAAGCCCGGTCCGGCCAGGCAGGATGTTAAATTACGGCATTTAAATAATTTCATTTAATCTTTGCGCACGGACCAGGCTCTCGCTCCCCTGCGGCCCTTCCGCGCACCACGTCCTTGCGATTCCTGGTTCGACGGTCGAAATATTTTCTCGTGTAATTTCGCGGACCGCCGAAATAACCGCGGGAACTGGCACGGCCACCGACCGGCCACCGGAAACGCCTTCCACATTCTCGTTACAGCCTGTTTCGTTTCACAGGGATCAGAGCTCGGTGAAACGATTTTCCCTGGCGACGAACAGCCAAAACCCACGAAACATTGATATCGTTCTCGGATCGTTTTACGTTTGTAGATAATCTCGACTATCGTTGACGGAATGTAGGAAATTTTGAAAACTTCAAGGTACTTGGATATATTTTTATTTCTAGCGATATCTATGGATTATTTGCAATATTTGTATGGGCAGAGGTTCTCATATATTTAAAGTTATTTACTTATTGAATGTTTAAGATGCTATATTTCTTAACATAGCGAACAGTTGTTATATTGTATAACGAAAATTATAGAAATGGCATACGATCGATACACCAAATAATTTATTGCGTTTTTAAAATAATTGTTCGTTATGTATCGCTAAACTCTCTTTTCAACTGGAAGGTACAAGAAACTTGAAATAGATTTCACAGTTATATTATTACATTATTATTATTATATAAAATTTGTGCATATTTGAAAAAATAATGCATTTAGGGATTAACGTATAAAATAAGACGCGAATTACAATTTCTTGCCTTGCGAGAAAACAAAATCTCAGTTATGAGAGATTAATGGAATCTGAACGAACCAATCGTCCAAAGTCAACAGTAAACATCTAAGAAACGAAGAATGTCTACTTAAAAATCCCATTTCTTCAATTCGCATCTTTCATCCGATCATCGCGCAGCTGATCTCTCTGAGCTGAATAATTCTCTCTTAATCTTCCCCTCCGAAGTATCGTTATCTCTCTTCTATCTCGCGTCACTCGAAAACACCGGCGCGGATCGAGTATATTTAAAAATCTCTGGCTGATCCGGCCACGGTCGGCTTCGTTCTACTTTCCTCCACTGACGAGAACTTTGTCGAGCCTTAAGTCAGCACGACCGCATCCTCCGACCACTGATAAAGATGGAAAGTGGCCGGGCATTTGCATGTTTATTCCGCTTCTTTAATTCCAGCTATCCTCTCGACGCGAGTCGACTAGCGCCGCCGTTTCCATCCGGAAAATACGTAGGAAGGAACAAGAGAAAAGAAAAGGTCTGTTTCACCAGCCTCTCTTTTCTTCGCCGATTCGCTAGTTTTTTTCTTGCCTTTTTCGAAGCTTGCGCGCCATCTGCCTTGCCTAGCAAGCTTCCCCAAAATTTATACGCGTATATTACGCTCGCTTTCCGTTTTCTCTCGCGTGAAAATTAACGAGCCTGCGGCGAAAACAGGAAGGAAAAAATGTCTGACGCGATAGATGATGAAATAGCGAGGATTTTTAGCGAACATTTATGAGACAATAGTTCGAGATATTTCATTTCGCGAAGAAAATTTACAGTCAATTTTTTTCTATTAGGAAAAAGAGAACTTTATTCTAAATAATAATATTTAACATACAGGTCGCTATATGCTTCTATTTGTATGTATGAAACTTGCGGTCAATATGCGTGCTGATTCGTATGATTGCATCGACTCTATCAGAAATAACCAATCAGGTCCGCATTCCTTTGCCTAGCTATTTCATCGTTTCTTGCATAATACATTCACTAAATTAAAGCAGTTTCCACCGAAAACAATTCTCAAAAATACTTGTCCGACTATTTTTATTTTCCTGCTTATACAACTTTTATCCGACAACTGTTTCAATGTCTAAGACACTGGTGTGTTAAGTTGTTTTACTAATGAGCCCACTAGCAAGCTCCGAATAAAACGTTCTCTTTTTTCTCTTTTCTTTTGTCTTTCTCTTTATTCTTTCTCCACAGCGCCATAGTAATATATATCACGTATCTATACCAATCGATATCAACTTGGACTCTTTCATTTTTGTTACTTTGAACCCGCTAATTTTCGTTTCCTCGCACGCAACACGAACTTAACTGAAACGGTGCCATTTCCAAACTTAGACCTAACCCTATTCTTTTTCCACCCATTTAACAATTGTTGCAACGGTCGGGGCATTAAACGTTGAAACACTGCCTAACAAAGGTGAAATGAAACGATTCTTGGCCGATTTTCGTTCGGTTCGTGATCCGACACCATTTGGACGTCGATAAAAGTTGAGCGGGAAATTCGAGGCCGAAGAATTCAATACAGAGACGAAGGTTGGGTAGTTGGCGCGATCAATCCGACGATTAATCGCCTGGCGAGTCTATTTTTCATCGAAACTTGGAAGAACTGAATTCCCTGCTGTTCGCTTCCCTTTCTTCGTCGGAAGTTTGCGGCACGTTTCTTAGCATCGCTCTATTAATTAATAATTCACGACCCATTTTGACCGGCTTTCCCCTCCCATCTCTAACTTTACGATCGATATTTTCTTCTTCAACTTCGTACGCTGCCGCTGTAAATTTTCTTTTATGGCTGCCGCGGTTTCCACCGACTCGTTTTCCTTTTCGTTCGTTCGTTCGATCGAGAAAATGGAAAAAAAGAAACACAGCGAGCACGATCGTGCGAGTTCCCCGTTAAGGGAGAGAAGTAGAATTTAGTTAGAGACATCTGTCTCCCCTTTCGAAGTTTTTGCGTTTAATTGGACGCGAAAATGGTCGAAGAGATCCCTTCGAGTGAAGTAATTTAATTCACGGGGACGTGGGCTTCGTTGATTCGTTCGACAGCCGCGAAGTTGTTGCAGCTTTTGTACTGTTTTCGTGTTTAGTGGAACGGTTGATAAGCGGAGCAACACTTTGCGCTCTCGGTTCACAGGGAAGAAGAGGTAAATTCTATTTAATTCCCTGTTGAGGATGGAATTCCGTTCTTTTAAGGACCAAAGTAGAAGTAATTAGGACCCTCCTTAAGCAGAAGAAAATCTCTTTGCAGCAAACTTTTACCTCTGTATAATCTCGACCTTATCACTCATTCATGCGCACCCCCTTCTTTTTTCGAATTAAATTCAAACTCGCTCCGAAAATTTCCGAATTTTAGTAAATGGAAATTACGTTCTTTATATAAATCGCATATGCTTGCAAAGTTACAAAACTCTAACGTATTAGCTTGTTCGAAAAGCTTCTTTCGTTTCATAAGAAAATAATAGACGCGCGATGTTTTTTGTTTTATATTAATTTATTGAATCATGCACGAATGTAATAATAGAAATAGAACGAAATTGATCAATTCAATAAAATAATACAAAACAGAATTTATTTTTCATCTATTATCCGCTTATGAAACGAAAGAAACTTTTCGGACAACCTATAAACCAGTTTGATTATATTTTGGGCGCTTATAACGCGTTAATCCATTAGCCACTTAGGAAAGTGAAACTTTACGAAGGAGATGCTCCGACGTGCAGTGCATCGTCTTGCTTCATACAACGACGACGCTGTGTCTTCCTTTATAGTCGCTCATCGTTCATTTACAAATATCGAAGCCATCTATCTCTCTCGTTAATATCACTACTTTTGATCAGATTCGAACATTACTATTGTAATATCGTGGACGGATTGTCTAAGAAATATCGGGTGAACCATAAACAATATTGCGAGAAAGCCTAAGTGCCGACAGGCCTATCAATGTGTCGTCGGACCTTCAGTCGAATAGTTACGCGGAAAAAAGGCCACGGGCGGTTGCGGAACACGTACGTGGTGGGACTATGGGAAAAGACAAAAGGATGCTTAACACGTTCGTCGCCACGTCACACGTATCTATGTGATGGGTATATTCTCGTGGGGGCCCCGTCACCAAAGTATGGGCGACGCTCTTCTTATTCGACTTAATTAAATATAGGATATTATATATAGGAAAAACACATTATACCATACTTTTTATTCATTTATATTCTGGATGATATATTACATTATTCTATATCGCATGGTATTTGCTAAAACATTCCAAACACATTTGGCGTGATTTTGGGCACTTCGAACAATAGTTGTAGACTCCATCATCACTACTCTCCTCGCTTTCAAATATATTTTTACACTGTTTACCGAACATTTTGAGGATGAAACAATCGCTGATGTACGTCTCACAAGTGTGCTTCTCGACTAAATGGAAGATCTGAGATATCTGCCATGAGATCCCTCGGAATACTCTAACTGGAAAGCTTATCGCTTTCTCCATTTCAGAACTAAATAATCTTTTCTTTACAATAAATCGAAGGCGATAAACAACGAATTCCCCCTTGTCGCTCTATTTACGTTCTGCATACTGGCGGTTGGATTTGGGCCGAATCACGCTGGGCGACGAACGTGTTGGGAAAGAGACGAATTCACAGGCAGTAGTTAGTTGAGAAATCAGAGTGCGGTCAGCGATGTCAAGGAGGGTGATCCGCGTGAAAGAGAGCGTTGGAACCGTGGTGACGAGAGTTGTGAATTAACTATTTAGTTGTCTTAGTTACAGCACATTACTGTATTTAGTTCACATTAAATAACCATCGTTTCCTGTTTAATGCATTCTAAATGAATAAAAAAATCCTACACTATAACGTTAAAAATTTCTTCAAAAATAATCGTAACTCAGCGCTTACTTCTAAACACTGTCATCTCTGGATAGCAGTTGGAAAACGAAATTCTTATAGAATGGGAAGAGAGCTTCTAGCGAAGCAGTCGACAACGAGTGAACTGCTTATATTCAAATTGAACTCGTCGGATCGGCTGTTTCTGGCTCCGTATGATACGTGTTCGAGCGTATTCAGGGGTTGCTGGGTGAATGCATTACCGGGCTACAGGTGCAATTACCTTAGTTAATTAACGAATTTACAACAGCGACAGCGACGGTGTGTAAATCGGCCTGTTGTACGGCGGGACCGGCGCGGCGTCGCGAATTGCGAACCGGCCGATATCGTTATCGGTCGCGATGCGTGTAAGCTTCGAAAGCTCGTTCCCGTTGTTTGTATACAGCTTTTCGAATTGCTCGTAATTCCGGCCGTTACTCGTAATTGCCTCTCTGCGGCGTTTTATCCCTTTTCGCGCTTTTGTCCCCCGTCCATCCCTGCCTACAATTTTATTTTTTATCTTGCTATCTTTTTTTTTTCATTTTGTTTTGTATCTGTTCTTTTTTCTCTGTTTTCGTCACGGGCTTGCAACTCGTATCTAATTTTCGAAGCGAGTTTTTTTTCCGCTGTAGAAATGACTCGCGTATCCAGGCTTTTACATGGAAATTTCAATTTGAAAAGTTACGTGTATAGATTGTTGCGTGGATGCACGCTGTTCTCCGAGTGAAAAGCTACGATCGCGTTTCGGATTTAGGATGATGATTCGGTTGAAGATACGAGATCTATCGCGTGTCCTGTGTCAGAAATTTGTATCTTCTGCGAACTACACGAACAGGTGTGGCTGTGTCTGACGATATTGTGTTTTTGATGACCGATACATCATTTTCGAGTTACCGTACTATCTACGTATTTCGAGTATCAGATTCGAATAGCTTTAGCTTTGATTGTTTGGATGGTTTTAAGGCAAGTGGAAAACGTTTCTGGAATTTCTATGGAAGATTAATACGTCCCTAGGGGATTCAGACGAAATGTCAATTCTTCTGTTACAACAAAAAACTGCAATAAAAGATAATTTCTTTTCTTCGCCAAAGAAAACCCCAGATATAATGTCCAACCGATCTAATCCAACAATAGCCATTCGATAAAACACATATATCCAAGCAGAATAGAAGATGTCGCATAGTTTCCATAAAACCCGCAAAACTTAATCGAATTTCAACAACCTTTTCAAGCTTAAGTATCATCTAAAACATATCCAATGTACGCTCATAAGTATACGCCTACTTCAGTCGTATTAATTTGTAGTAACAATATTGAAATTTTATCAAATTGTAGAAATTCAGTAGTCGTACAAGTATTAGTATGTAGCTGTACTAATACTAGAAGCGTGTAACTCTCATAGCTACGTGAATGAACATATTGACAAAAGAGAATACTCTTCTAAAAGAAAACTTTACGTCATAAAAGTCACAGAATAAGAAGTAACATTACGTGACAGAAGTCGTCGGAGAAAATCATATGTTACAGCATAGTCAAATATGAATCTATGGAAACAAATTGACCTAACATTTTTCTGAAATCCCGCTACTTCCATTGTTGAGAATTGTGGATCTTAATTGCCGAAATAAAAGTAAAGGAACACTAAGCTTACACTTAGAATTCAAATTAAAATAGTTATAGATTTATTTAATGTTGGAATACAACGATATTAATCTTATACAAACACTTACACAGGCATTTGAACAGGACACTTACACAGGTCATACTCACTACTGTATAGAGAGTGGGGTACAAAATCTTTTAAGGGACCATAGGTCACTACGTACAGTCAGTCTGAGAGTAACTGGCCAACTGTCAACAATCCATAACATTCACTTATATTTCAAATACATTTGGTTCTGTAATTTTGTCTAATAAATATCACACAATATTATTTCAACATAAACATTGTGTCTTCCACAGATTATTAATCTTAACTTCAAGATTAAATTCTAACATTTAATAAACGATTTCCAGGATCTTCGTCGATACACATTTGCACGCGTCTCAGCACTTTCTTTGTCTCGCCATCTTCCATACCAAACTGCCAACGGAACACTTACATTCATCTGTTTTTCGAGACGCCGCTTACACACATACTTCCACACACTTATATTCATATACGTGTGTCACTACTACGCAGCCAATCTAGTTAGCACATAAAATTATACATATCTCAATATCCATAACTTTTCAAACAAATCAATGTACATCTTACGAAAACTAAGCAAACGGCTGGATAATTCTAAGAGGTAGCGAACACAAGCACGAGACTTCATATCGTTTGCTCGTAAAACAGAACCAATTACCTCGATCGATTTCCTTTAACGAACAAAGCGAGTACTCGCTAGGGAATCCTGACCGCGTGGAAAATCAGCCATTCAATGATATCATCGTTTAGGGATGGTGGATGCGGGGTTACATCTAGATTTGAACGCACCCGATGAAACGACGTTGATTAATTGGACCACGGTAATTAATTCGAAACTCGACAGACTAAGGTGTGACGAAGACTTTAGACGTAATCCACCTGCGCACGCGCCATTCCGTCCAAGTATATTTCATTTCACCCCGTTATCTGTCGCTGATAATCTCGAATTTAACTATCGGAACTCGAAGACTTTATTTTTAGTTGGAGCAGCCGTGAAAGTTTTATTAGAAACCCTGGAATTTTTCCGAACTCGAACTAGAAGCCCGAGACGAATGGGATTTTCCTTCCTGTTGCCAAACTTTTTCTTTATCCTTACCAGCCTTCCTCTGTGCTCCGTAACCGAGCAGACGGGGGCGGGGGCCGATCGTCGATCGTTTGACTTGTCGCTCGTTACTTGTTACTTACGAATGTCGTCGGAACTTTCACGGTGCGTTGCTTCCACTTCAGAGAGGAATCGAACGTTTTATCGAGCGATAAAATCGGCCCGGATCACTGGGATTATTTTAAGAATGGTAAGAATTTCAGAGTGTTGCTTCAGAGTTAGGGATCGCGGATCTTGTTTGAGAATTGTGACGGTGATAAATTTTATTTCGTTTTTAATTCGACTAAAATAACAGTCTTGCTCCTGCTTGTTACTAAACAGAGTTGAACAAATTTTATCAAGATTGATATTCATTGTACGACTTCATCTCTGGAATTATTTTTGCATTAGAAATATATTTATCTTGAGCCATAATAAATATATATTCCAAGCGCACTATACATTTATTTTTTTTTTTTTTATAATTGGATAAACAGAGCGACGCGCCGTGTGCGTTAATGGCAGCGAAAGTATAAAAAGTCTAAAGATATGAGAAAATAATTGATGAATTGCTAGCAATGAACGATATTATTCTTAAACCGCTATATTAGCGGTCAAGAACTTTTAAACAGAGAAATGAACGGATCACGATGGTAGAGCTATCTTGGTCGAAACATTTTTTCCTTAAAATAGAGTTTTGTCCCGCGGACACATTCTAAGAGGTCCGTGACAAGTTTCGCGGAAAGTTTCGTCCAGATCGGAGTAGCGTGAAGTTTAAAATTATTTCGAATGTTATCCGAACCGTGATGGGCACGGAAGCTCGAAAGTCTCCGGAGTGCTGCAAATCTTGAAAGCTTTGAATGTGTTACCGAAACTTTCGTGGCTTCTGACGGTCTCAAAAATTTCACAAACCCAGATGATTTTAAAACTTTCGGCCTGTCCTCGAATCGTTCAAGAAAAGAAATTAAAGAACGCGTAATCGTTTCCAGTTATTTTTTACCAGTTTTATAACTGCTCTTCCTGACGTAATTTACGAACTCGCGACTGAAATTTGGAAACTGTGAGTTTGAAGTCAATAATAGTGAGAGAGAGAGAGAGAGAGAGAGAGAAAGAGAAAGAGATAGAGAATGGAGGGACCTACATTACAAACTAAGTAAAATAAGTACCTTCTGAATGGCCCATTGTGAGTTTTTCGACATTTTGCTACACTCTCAAAAGATTAATAGAAAAAATATTCGAAGAGCGCGGCCTATCTATAAAACACTTAATCCCATTTACATTTTTATCTTTTCAGAAAATCCACTTGTCTAATAAAAAATTTCAATCCCCCTACCCATCCACTTGAATCATTTCCACCGTCAGTGTACCTAGAATCTTTCGAAAAGGAACGAAAAATATTTAAATAGAACAGAAACGGAACAAACCTCATCGAACAAAAGAAAAGGGTCAGAAAGGGAAGCAACAAGGATAGAAAGAAAAATTCTAGACACCGAGCGTACATTCGCGGCTTTCATTGGTCGCCCCTCGATTTCCACGGCAAACTCTCGTTTTCACGGGACGAGAGAAAGAGATTTATCGGCTCCGTGAGAACACGAAAAGTGTCGCAGCCAGCCAACGAGCCTCTCGTTCAACCTGGCTGAATCAGGGGTAAGTAGGCGGGGGGCGCGGGTATAAAAGGGTCGAAGGACTTTTTTCTGAACTCATCGATCGTCGAACCAGGTTATCTCTTTTTTCGCGACGAGACCCCTCTTAAGATTGCTGTTTGCAGCGAGCTTGCCTGTCAAAACAAATTAATCGGGGATATTAATGAGGCAAACTGAAGCGATGCAAAGAGATGGAGAGGGTGGAATTTATTAACAGACGGAACAATTTAATTAAGGTTCGCGACCGGTCACGCCGAAGGTTGATTTAACGGACGTTTATTTATTATTAAAACAATTAAGAAGCTTTCCTGAAATTGAACGCCATAATCGGGAATATCGAATGTTGTGTCCTTGCCTTTCTGCGGTTCTCTTATTTTCCTTTCGCTTGGTCCTTCTTCGCTTACGGTGGTACTTTTTGAAACGATAAATCTAGTAATCTATAAGTCGAGTATTTTCTTCGTTCGATATTTTATCATTACTGTTTGTTCCTTCTGTTCGAAGCGTTTTAATAATTTTATTATTTTCGTACTTTTTATCATTCGGAAATAATCGATCGGATTCTAAATTATCTTTTAAAATGAGAAAATCCTTTTGAAAATCGAGGGATGGAAACGTAAAGATTTCATCTTTAAAATAAGCCCAGATAGACTCACGTATGATATTTTCTCACGAAGTTATTTATAGCAGTTCAAAGAGCGACAATTTCTCGATCGAAATTTAGTGGTTCTTTAATTTTATGGACGAGTGTAAAACTACATTCGGGTCTGAACTTTTTGTTATCCACTGTACTTCCTTCTACCCAATACGAATTACAATAAAAACGAGTATCGTTGGTGGGTTTCATCCCTTACGATATCGACGAAGGGGAAATCAACAAACGCTAATTACGATCATAAAGTTAGGTTGAACGGACACAAAGTCAAAACGGTCCCATGATCGTCGTCGATGATCCCATCGTAAAATGTTATTCGAGAAAATATTTTCTCTCCCTCATGGACCTTTTAACCATCTTATATTCATGCTTTTGTTTCGCGTCTACTTCCTACAACGCTCGTTATTTTTCTTCCGTGCCTTCATCCGGTATTTCCGAGTGCATCGCGCCGCTTTTAAGGCTGTAATCATTTTGTTTTTGAATATTTCATGCATATCGAGATTGATCCGGTAGGGATCGGGAATTTTTATGGAAATAGCTCTTCTTTCTTTCCCCTTTTCTGCCCCTTCCAAACTTTCTCCAACCCCCTTTTCTTCCTGTCGCTCCACCGTGCTTTAACGTAAGTAATCCTTCCGCCGTCGTATTTGCATACATTCCCTCTGCGTATCCGGAATGCTGCCACGCGTTTCCGACCTTTCCCTTTTTCCTCCTTCCTCTCTTCCATGCTTTATAAGGCTCTATCTGCAGATGTAAAAAGGGGAATTATATAGATAAGAGGTATAAACTTTGTAGCATGGAGATATTTCTTTTATTAGGGAACAATGATGTAATCTTCTTTATGTCTTAAATATTTAGTAGGCGGTATTTACATTTTATTATAATTTGATTTATAATATAATTTCTCAATCTTCAAACGTATTAATCTTTTCGTAAATTCCTTTTCTATAATAAAATCTTTTAACGAATTTGTTAATATCTTAATCGCTACAAGAAATTTATTAATCTTGTAATTTACTTCATTCTATCGTTTCAGAGAATTTATAATGACTTTCTCTCGTAGCAAATTATTCATTTCATATATTCGATGTTGATGCTGATTTTTCGCTACGATGTTTATCTTCTATATTTAATAAACGTTATACCAAATGCATACGTGGTCCTCTGTTTGTGTAACTTTTTCTCAGGAGAGATGGTAGATTTAATCAATCGTATATCTTATTTATTATTATAGGACTTTCCTCTATCGCGCAAAAGGAAATTTTATTTCCATTGGATTTAATATACGGTACTGTCACGCTTGCTTTTATACGATGTCACGTATATTATTGATCTTTCGCGTTGAGGCAATTTTGATGTTTGTTATCACAATAGACAGATCGTAAGAATTCCCCCCAGTGTCGATATCGAAAAAGGAACTTCACTGGTTTTATCTGCTTTAAGAAAAGTATTTTCTTTCTCAAGATATTCGTGGCCATCTCATCCATGGAGAGATATTGGCCGCTGTCTGGTTATCGATAGAGCTTTATTTTAAAATCAAATTGAAAAGTCATGGAACATTGTGTTATGGCCACTGTATTTATATATAGCTCTACTTAAATATAGATATTATCTAACTTTCCATTCCTCTTCGAAAACTTCCTCTTACCTATAAATCAGATTTCACACGCGCAATGTTTAACTTTAACACCTGATTCCTCAAAAAGATTCTTTACACGTAGAACAGGTTTCGCGCGTGAAGCGACGACTTTATCATTTGATTCCTAAGGCACTTTCTTTGTCCATAAAACGAAATGTTAACTTTAACACCTGATCTCTATAATCAACCACTTTCCTTTCTTGTCTTACTCAACATCCACAAAATGATCATATTGAAGATTTTCCATTTTCAATTCAAATCATGTTTATTTACACAATCGAACTAATATTATTAGAGAAATATCACAAACTGTCAGTTAAAAGCTTTTAGTTACCAATATCGACAAATACTCTCACGTAACAGCAACAAGTTGACAATCAAATTGCAAATTTGCAAAGTAAAAGTTTACAACCCGTATCCTGTAATTTGTCAATTCGGTAATATCATTAGCTGGTAGATTATTCTTTGAGTATACCTTTAGAAGTCAAAAGACGCGCTTAACACTGAAACACTGAACGACTTCCCATCGCTGGACCCTCGACCCGTCAATTATTGCACCTCGTATTCCAAGGACAATTCGAATCGCCCCATTCTTTCTGCCAGAACTCCCTAAAAACGAACGGGAAAAGAAAGAAAGCAAAAAGCAGAAAGAAGAGAACCCTTCAAAATGTCCTCACTCGTAACAAGATCCTCTTACGCCGCGAAAAGAGGTTCTCTCATTTTACATTCGCGTCGATCCCGACGTGGAAGAAAGCGTCTCCAGTCGTCTGGCTCTATCGGGCAATCTCGATTCCAAAATGCCGAAGAAGGCCAGATATAAAAGGGAGGGGGTGACGGAGAGGGAAGGTGCAGCATCGAAGGCAGCCTGTTCACCCCTTAAAGGATGGGAGAAATAGGGGTCCATTGGGATCGCGACAGCGCGCCAAGTCCAATTAAGATGTTTTTCAAGCAGCCAGCTTTTAGCCCGTAGCAGACATCGAGGCGTCGCGACGCCTCGGCCTCCTCCTGGCTTCTGAATTCATATGCATACATGAATACATTTCGCCCAATCAACTATCCTTTTCCGAGGTTGCCGTCGCGAATGCCCCCTCCCCCCTCCACGGACGCGTATGGGGGTGGCTGACGGTTTTTAGATGGCAGAAAATCCACACGCTAATGAAGGCTACCCCCACTACTCCACCTGTAATCCACCGTTTCGTAATTAAGCTTTTTCTACGATGGATCTCGCTGCTTTTTTACGAGCTCTCTTGGAACTCGAGCCGAGATATCGCGACTCATCGTGAGCTTTCCGAGTTCCAAGAGCGACAAGATTGATGGATGGGGGTGTTTATAGACCGATCTGAGTTACGGTGGTCGAATTGGTCAAAATGGAGATACGGCTTGAGAAGTGAAAATATTGTCTGGGATGGATGATTCAATATTGTTCGGGTTTATTGTTCTCGAGAAATTTAACGTTTCTGCCATCTGTGTGGCAACACTTGTCGGCGCTAGTCGCAGAACTTTTAAACACAGTTCGATAAGATGGTACACAGAGCAATTTGTCATCGTTTCTGGTTCGTCATTCCAAGCTTTCGTTTATACTCGGGTGATTCTTCAAATTAATAAGAGGAATTTAGAAATTACGATCGAGTAATGTTCAGGGTCGTCCATCGATGCCGACAAAGGTTTCGAGGTATTTTTATAACCATGAAATTGGAGACAGTTTCGTGGAATCGTTGCTTAA
Organism: Bombus bifarius; assembly: GCF_011952205.1. NCBI lineage: Eukaryota > Metazoa > Arthropoda > Insecta > Hymenoptera > Apidae > Bombus > Bombus bifarius. The sequence goes on from NW_022884484.1 coordinate 2,025,195, forward strand.
CTCGGGAAGATCGTGGTGGTAATTGCACGAGGTCGAAAAGTTTCTTCGCCACCTTGAACGGTCGGTGATTAGCGTTTTCTCGGAATTCTTTTGGTCTTTCGTTTATTTTCTAAATTACCGCTACGTTTGATAGCTGATAGGCTCGATAATTGTATGCAATTTGCGCGTGATTTTCTGAATGCACGATATGAACCTAAGAGGGGGAAAAGAAACCTTGAATTACGGCCATAGCGCCCCGATACATCCGTGCTTTTGTTTCATTATTCATCGCTACTCGAGAAAATTAAAATTCTTTTAGCAAGGGATTCATTTGATCAAAGCGATGCGATAAGAACCTGACTTCGTGCATTAGATCTCTTTGCATTAAGCGGTTATATAACAAACAACCAAATTAAAAGAAAGCCATTAATTTTTACACTTTTTAGATGGATATTATGTTTTACTATCTTCCTATATTACTTTTAGGATATAAAATGGCCACGTTACAACTATTCAGAAATACAAAAATATTCGTGTTACATTTTCAAACAATTATCTTTTTGTATAGATGAGCAGTATAAATATTTCAAGTCGCTGTTATCTTGAACCTTGACTTTTGTTTGCACTTTGGACATTTCTTGGACATTTGAAGAATTTCAATGGTTGGTCGGGAACGCCACTGTTAGCCAAGAATTGACATTTCATTGTAGCCGAGCAATGCTTTAAGCGTCGGAGGTGGCAAGGATTTATGATCAGGAAATGCCTACAGAGATGGTTAGGAAATCTTCGAAATAGATATATTGTTCGAATTCTCCGGCTAGTGACAATCTCGAATGACATATGTCTGGTATCGAAACTATTCCACTGACCTCGTACAATTAACACCGTTTGCATATTGCAGTAGATTCTATCATATATTTTATCTCGTATTATAATAAATGGAAAATGTTATTAACACCGTTGCACTTGGGTAAAGAATAAGATATTTTTATTTCGATCAAAAACATTTCAAACATTTGTTTATGTACCATAACATTTTAAACAAAGAAAAAAGAGACACGCTTTTCTGAACAGAACCAAAACTTTTTAACTAAAAAATTTGTTTAATTTTAGTTGAAAATTTCTTGGAAGACAGGTCGATGACTCGTACAAATACGTCATTAGACTTAGAATAGAAAATGCCCATGACGACATACGTGGGCACATCACAAATGTGATCGTGTCAACGAAACTAAGGATGATTTAAAAACCAATCGAACCCCTATAATTCTTACTGTGGAAAAAAATTTACAAAGAAGTCCTCGATCATGAAATAAATCAATCTTTCAACTACAGAAACCTCAGAATCCTGGAAAACCTTACGATCCTTCTTTCACCCATCGATCCAAGTAAGAACAGCCCCCGTGGCAATTTTCAAGCCGTTCCATCCACCGATTAATTGTTTTTATCGAGAAATCCCGGCGGGGCTAATCCGCCCTTGATTAATTCCATCTAGCCAAGTCGGTGCTCCTTATCGAGTGGAATCTGACGAACCTCTTCGTTACCTCTATATTTAAGCTCACTGACGGACAGTTTAAGACAGGAATCCAGAAAGGATAATTTCGCCCTTCTTTCTTAGAACAGGCGGAGGGAAAAAATCCCCAACAATTATCCGCAGCGGTGGCTAGCCTGTAATTACGTCAGTTAACAGGTCTCACCCTTCAGAGGGTGTGTATCCACTTGTCCTTGTCCGTTCATTACGAATTATCAGACGCCCGTCCTTTCTTCCCCGCAGGAAGGACACGTGGATAATTAAAACAGGTGTCAGTGAAGCAGTTGACACCGGGATGGGGAAGCTGGGATAGAATAAGGGTGGAATCCAGACCGCAAAGGGGATCAACAACGACCGCGATGTAACTACGAGTTGTGTTGCTTCTCGTACTGTAGGGAAAGCTGTAGGTGTGTAGAAGGAAGAGATAGGGTGGGGAGAGGTTTGCTGAACAGGTAACGGTGAGCAAGGAAGATGAAGCAAAGGGTACAGAGGATAGAAGAAAGGTTGGAGGAGGGCAAACGCGAGGCAGAGGACTCGAACGAGGCTGCGTTAGCTTCTACACTTAATCACTTTTGCTAATTGCAGAATGATTGCTCCGCGCTTGAAGTTTCAATAATGGGGTTGTTACACCTCCCTTCGAGAAAGAGAGAGAGAGAGAGAGAGAAGGAGCAGTCTCGCAACTGGTTGTACACTGGAGTAAGGCTCTCCAGTTATCACCCTTTCTCCTGTTATCTACCGCCTCTTACCTTACCTCGTTCCGAGGCCACGTTTCCCTTTCCTCCAGAAGCAACCCCGTTTTGCAACCCCTCTCCAATGGCTGCTTCCTCCAGGTACCTGATGAATGCCATAATAGTCTACCTGCCTTCGGGTGATAAGAAAGTAATCATTCCATCTGGCCACCGTTATTTCATTAACTCGAAGGTTCACCCCGACCACTGGCCAACCCCCATCTGGATCGGAGTTTCCGCGAAAACGGCGTTGGAGAGACTGGCTGGATCCGTCAGGCTGCTAATTATGCAATTATATCGTTGGTTAGGGGGCGAGGCTCGGTCGCTCGCTGTTCGAAAATGAAATTCCTCGGCGAGTGGGCTAGGCGATGTTATAAATATCGGGTTAATGTTGCGTCGCTTGACAAATAGCCGACGCCTGGACGCGATACGCTCAAGCGAGATACTATAAATCCTGACGGTGTTGGTTGGTCGTGTGGACCGGGTACCAAGCTGGTGTTTTCAGCGTTTTAGGACCTGTATGTCAGCTACGTGGCTTATACATTGGCTTTTGATCGAAGATAATTATTATGATTTTTAAAGGAAAGGGGATTTTTTAATCGAAGAGAATCCAAGTTCTGTAATAGGCGTGTGTTTTTTGACGATAGAGCAAGTTTGATCAGTAATAATGTTTGTGTTTAGATTTGCAATGTAATAATAGTCAAGAGCTTGCGATGTAGTAGTAGTCAAGGGCTTGTGTTGTTTGTGGTTTCTATTGGTTTCCATTTTGCCTTAGTCTTATTATGAAGAGAAGAGCTTGATTGAACACACATAATGAGAATATAATATAATCAATAAATTGTTGCCATATTAGTTTTTTAATATTATATTTAATATTTTATTATATTTCATATATTTATTAACTTATATTTAATATTATACAAGATACATTTCGTATCAAATATTCTGCGAATTTTCTAAAATTAACTTTTTGAGTCATATGACATTAAAAAAACACGTTGTATACATAGACATATTTTATTGACAAATTGAAATGGTATACAAATATTTCGAAGCCTGACAAAATTAATTGCTATATTCTCACTAATTTAATAATTGGAATAAACATTTAGACAAAATTACCGAATAAAATCGTAAAATCTCTTCCACTTTCCAAATAATATCGAAGAGTAATAGCGGAAACACAGGTTCTCGTCGATAACGTAGCGCTAGGTATTTAAAAGGAAATTTTAATATTTAACATGTAAAAACTGCGCTGCGGAAGCAACAGAATATCGAAAATGCATGCATTATACAACGAAGCGTTGAATGTCAGGTATTACGAAACACGCGTGAAAATCGACTGTGTAAACTAGTTTTCTCCGAGGCAAGTTCATCTAATACAGGTATCGATACGTTATCTGATATTTTTTTCATTATTACCTTCAGTTTTCATATTTCGACCGATAAAACGTTCGATATCCTATCACATCGAAACGTATATATTATGTATGCAGATTTTACATTATATACAGAGTGTTCTAGTTTTTAAAGTAAAATTTTATTAGGATATTCTATACATATGAATACGACAAAAAAGGTTGTACGAACATAAAAATCAATAAGGGAAATAGTAAATAAAGATAGAACAGTACTAAAGTAACTAATATCGAATCTTGAAAATTTTGCTTCGTAAAAGTTGGAATATATTCTGTATAATTATAGAACAGATACAGATACGGTGGTAACAGATATTGGCGAATATCGTATCGTTTCTTTCGTTTTCATCTCGCGTAATAAAGCATAATTTCCAAGAAAATTGGTTACTTTCCACGCGAATGTAAAAATTTTCCAAATCGAAGTTCTCATTTACACAACGCAGAACAAACGGAGATCTGTACCAAATGCTGGGAATTTGAAACTAGCTCGCAATACAGGATCAACATCCTTATTGCAAATTACTCGACTGTTCTATCGCACGATGTGTTTCGTTTCGTATATCTGTTTACTTACCTATGAATATGTACATTGTAGAGAGATCTGTCCTCTCTACTCACCGGCACGCTATTTCGTCCCTCTGGCTCATAATAATTTTACATTTTAATGGTCGACACGTACGAACGAAGAATTGGAGCACGAGACGAATTAATATTTCGCTTTACATATTTTCCATATGGACCAGCATTTCTAATAAATTAAACATTATCCAATAGACTAGTTACTTGCATTTGTATTAACAGCAAAATAAGCGTGCTTGGCCATACACTTCATTCATACAATAGGATATGCTAGAAAAAACTATGCAATTGATCTTCCTTTCTATGAAATAGATCTTTCTTCATCATAAACATCGATTTGTCCCAGCGTATCTATACACTGTGGTACGTATCTAAATGTATTTAGAGATTGAAATAAGAAAAAAAAAAAAAAGAAAAAATGCCGAAAAGATAATATACAATTAATTTACTTAACTTTAACACGTAGTATGCAGGTTTGAGTATTTATTTTATCATTTCACTAGTTGTTCACTTTTAATTCCTGGGTTCAACTTGAAAGGCGAAAGAGATGAACTTTTCCACCGATTTAACGATGATGATACTTGATACGAGCGTATAAAAAACCGGTTGAGCTTGGAAAATGTTAACAACTTGAAAAGCACCGGTACTAAATTAACTGAAAATCCTGTTTCGACGAGAAACCTTTAAAAAAAAAGTGCGCGAGATTGCTGAAACGGGAACATTTACAAGCACTCTACCAACAAAATCGTTAAATGCGCATTTCCCTTCCAACAAACTATAACACGCAGCGACGCGTTCAACGAGTCGTTTGTTATCATTCGCGAAATTTACGGCTATGTTCTTCCCCCAAAAATATTCCCAACGAGTCCAGATAAACTAGAAAAAAAATACCAGTGATTTTTTCTGTTTTCACCCTGTGAAAGAGGAACAAAGAGAAACCCGATCGTGGAAGAAGAGGGGTTGTAACGGGCCATTCGAGGGTGAGAATCGTGGAACAAAAGGGGTTAATTGCGTCGATATGTCGATGATAAAGGCGAGAACACACGACTAACAATCGCATCGCGGTAAAAACGCGACTGTGTGTATCGGCATTGACCCCGTAATTTTTAATTGCACTCGCGTGTCTCGCTATCGTTATCGCACCCCTCTCATTAACACGGCAAAAAGAATCGTCCGTGAAACGTTGCACAACGATCGTTGGTGAATCGTTTTCGGAAATGTTTCTTTTAACGAGCAGGCTATGATAGGGCTGCTGTTAAGAGGTTTTCCACGATTTCGAAAGGGGTGAACGTGGCAATCGGAGATTAATTAATAGGGAAATTAACCACGTAGTTGTGTTTGAATAAGAATGATTGTCGAAGAATTGTTAGCGTGAGATAGGAATATATGTTGGAGTTTATTAAATTCACGATCAGAAGGAAAAAGACTCGAAAAAATGGATTTTCGAAGAAATTTAATTAAAATTAAAATTAAAATATGTCCACGAGATATTGAAGCGTCACCTAGCTTAGACAAAATCCAAATTGGCAATTGTTATCGAGGTGCAAGAAGGAACACCGAATTTTCCAAAATGAAATGTTCTATTGGCTATAAACGAAGCTAGAACGAAATATGTTATGGAAAATCTGAAACTGAGAAGCAGCAGGGAAATCACGTTCCCGTCGTAAAACCGACTTAAAACTATCTTTTGCTAAAGCTTTATTATTAATTGCTATTGTGTACCGTCCGAATGCACGAGGGATCTTTAGTTAGGGACGAAATTTTCACTATGGATCGGCCAACAATGTCGCCGCGAATATTCTGAATTATTATGCATTAAATGAAGATGAGAAAGTATCACGGAACACTTTGCTGGAAAATCGCGCGGCGTGTATGGATCGTTGTATAAGATTCTCTTTGTGTGCAACGTCGCGTGCCGTCACGGTGGCAAATTCCCGTGCTGACGTGCCTGGGGCGTCGGTTATACGAGTTGTTTATACGAGCAATAATTTATTACTTACCCTTACGACGCGTCGGATCGTTAATATCATAGACGTCAGAACTATGGAAGATGGAGAACGCGGCGGAATTGTATCGTGCTTTAAACGAAAAGACGCGCGATACTTCAACCGCGACTATGGTCGTTTTAGCTCCCATGTTAACGACTACTAACGAGAGATTCGGCGTCGTTCATATCAATTTTCCCTATATTAAGATTCGCTATCTTTGTATTGTTCTTTGTATTGCTTCTTTTATAGTTATTTTTTAATTTTATAGTACTCGTCGAATTACGATCACTTGTAGAAATTTCATTGTTCTAATTATAAGACTTGCTGTATCATAAATGACATATTGTCCGTGGCTGTTCAAATTATTAGTGAATGCGTAAATGGTTGTGTATATGGCAATTAATTTATTACTCTGTAATGCCACAGAGAAAAGTCCATAGCAGAGTTTTTTCCAGGAAAGTACATTTTCGCAGCGAAGCAATTTCTCTGACTTGAAAGCTTATATCGCTTAAATCATTTATGTACTCGTCCCTGAACGACATACTTTTGAAGGCAAAAGTTCAAAATGTTTGGTGAAATGATGGGAAAAGTACGAGCTATAATCTAAAGGGGATATTTAGCTCTTTGAAGCTTCTACGCTTATTCTGATTGAAGAGGAGACGAGAATTCGTGCAACAGTTCCAAAAATTGATATTTACGAATCAGTATTGAAAAATCTATTAATATCAACTAAATTTGCATCATATCGAGAATGTATCCTTAAATTGAAAAAAGAAAAGAATCTTTTTCTCATTTGTTGTTGCATAGCGTACAATCTTGTAAATGTTTTCTATCGTGTAATTGTTACTGACCTTTAACACGGCGCCTATTGCAATTATATGCGAACAAAAGATGACGTATTTCCCTAAAATTAAATAATTTGCATCGTATCTTACATAATGAAAACCCTATAACAATGAACAGTTCTCGCTGCTTCTTGTTCAGAAGTTCAGCAAAAGAGCTTGATGCAGATGAGAAACGAGATCATTCCTCTTGGTTAACCCACAGATTCACGAAGGAAGGATTCGTTAGTTGGAACGTTCTTGGTATATCGATCCTCGCGATCCACGCGAAAAGAAAGTTAAATTTCTCAGAGGAGACGGCGGGAAATGCGAGCGGAAACGGGCTGAAGATGAAGAGAAGGAAGAGGGAGAGCTCCCTGTTGGTTCGTGTCGCCCTACGAAACGAGTTCGAAAGCCCTTTTACCGAATAAAAGTTGACGCGAACTGCTAAGGTTCCGAAGGCGGGCTACGCCGGCGCAGGCCACACGGAAAAGTTGAAATTATAAAAATTTCAAATTTCCAAACGGCTGACAGACGACAAGACGACGATTCGCGGTCGCCTGGGATAGCCACTGTCGCGGTTTTTCGACCCGTAAACTTCGCCGAACTTGCAACCGGGGAAAATTGGAAACCGCCGGAAAAAAATTGTTTCGTCGATGCCCACGCGACGTTATCGAAACGCTTTCCCAATTTCAACATCACCTGATAACGCGTTGATAACTGCAGTTGCGATGGTTTCAAAAGACTGTGTTTTTTTTCCAGAAAGAAGATTCAGGAGGGGACGTTTGATACGAATGATAGTCTTCGTTTGGAAAATATTTTACGTCCAATTTGTTAGTCGTGGGTATTAACTGATTGATTGGATTACCAATCTCTTGGATGTTATAATCTCTTTATTTACGACCAGTCAGAAGTCAGTATTAATCTACAAACGGGAAAGTAGAGGAAAATTATCTACGAACAATACGTTCTTAAATTTACTTTAGAATTTATGACTTCTTGTATCATTTGTTTGCGATAAAGCAACTTATGGGGAAAAATCGCTTGTCTGTCACTGATTGTAATAATTCGATGATCGTAAATCATTTCGATCTATTTTCTTGGCTGGAACGATTAATTAATTTTAATTAGAAATTTTTGAAATTTTAAACGTCGGTACGTAAATGAAACGTGAATTTACATTATACCTTTGTGGAACTTTGTAAGAGAGCCAGTTGTAACATTCCTCAAATAACAGTGGTGTATTTGATAAAATAACATGCTCGTTATTTCTGAAAACTAGCGACCGTAGTAATTCAGAAAATAATTTTAAGATTGCAAAAGAACGATTTAATTTATATGACACGGTAAATATAAAAAAAATTGCTTGTAAAAGAAAATTAGGGAAAATCGTTAATGTATGCATATTTTCACTTTGTTTGCAGGACCTTCGTTTTGGGGTCTGATAAACCCCCAGTGGTATTTGTGCAGCAAAGGAAGACGACAGAGTCCTATCAACATCGAGCCTGACAAGCTTCTCTTCGACCGCCACTTGAGACCAGTGTCGGTCGACAAACATAAGGTAATTTATCCAGTGTTCTTCAATGTCCCTTTATTTCTTCTCTTTTTATTCCTCGTTGGCGGTGCTTCGACTTTTGAGTAAGCTCGTGTATTCAAAAGTAAAGGAGGATTGTATACCGAGTCGATTCGTGACAGAAATTTCTATCGTCACGCCTTTGTTTCAATGAAGATGATGCTCTCTTCGTGATATTTACTTTATTTAGTATTATACGTTTTGATATAATTTATATCTAACGTCAAAATTGGCATCTGTATTATTATTAAAATTAATATTATTAAAATGATATTATTTATATATTATATCATTTCTTATACTATATATATATATTATTATTATTTAATAATTTCGAACTTAAGATGTATTATTAGTTGTCTTGTAATATCAAATCATTTCATTTCATTTATTTTCATTAATTTTCGTTCATTTTATTTCTGTTATTTGTATGTATGTGACAAAGTCAATTGAAATGTTTCTTCGGATCAAACATTGTACATTTTATTAACTGTCATAAGATATCTAGTTTTACCCCTTAACACCGTAGAAATAATTTTAATCTGAGCTTTAGGAAAGAATAAAAGGAACGGGAATGTTAATACAAAAATGGAATATATTGTATGAGCATATTAATCTAGGAAAGAATACATTAATTACAACAGCGTTTCAAAGAGGAACAGTATAATTAAAATACCACGGAATAATAATAAAATTAATAATAATGACACGTATAGAAACAAAATAATATTAGCTTTCACAGTCCCCATTTGGGGATCTCGTATATTAAATAAGTTATAAATTTCATAGTATCGATTGGTATCCCCAGCAGGGGATTCTTCCTAAATATTTCATACTTTAAAAATACTTTAGTTAAATCCAACAAAAAAGCGATTAAACGTTAACTCATAAATGGATTTAAATTTAAATTATAAAATAAATTTATCTGAAAATTTCGAAGCAAAATGGTAAATAAGCGATACTATCTTAAATAAGATAAAACACGAAAGACTAATGGAAATGGAAATAATAACAAGTAATGAAAAATATGGGAACAGAGTATGTATGAATAAAAAAAAAGACGTAGGAAAATTTCTAAAAAAGAATGGCGTTCATCTTAATCGAAACTCACAAATACCATCTCAGGTTAAAAAATAAAACACATCAGACAGCGATTGGTTCGACGCGTCGCAGATACGTGAAGTAGATTCAAGTGAAAATTAACATTTTTCGGATGATTTATTTGACTGGGTAGACTGATATCACGGGGAGACGCATTCAGTTGAACGTGAGTAGCTACGCCGCGGCTATTCCCAGAGCTGTCGCCGGCTAGTAATGGATTTTGAATTCACTCTGGACCGTTCTCCACTTTCTCTCTATCCATTTTTCACCACGCCAGGGAGTTCGTTAGTTCGATAATATATCCATTAATTACCAATGTGGCTGTTTAACGTTCGTCTTATTGGTTCGTGATACCTTAAAACCACGAAAATAATAATTAAACGTTTATTCGTTCTTCAGTTTCCCTACGCGTGAAATCATGCTAATTCTCTTTTACCCTAAAAGTAATCACTGATTTTAATATGCAGCGTTAGACTTCTTTGACAATCTTATATCATAGATAGTATGACTTTAAAATGGAAATAATTGTCATTTGACAATCTAATTTAAATCTCTTTGCTCTTAAAATAGTCTTTGATTTTAATAATAATTGAAATAAAAACGTAATACAGTTATTAACTTTATTCTGACGCGTGTATATTTCGCAATATCGGGAGAACGATATCAATTTTATGAATTCAATTATGGATAGAGGAACATTGAGAAACAGTAGCAAAAGAAAATTCTGACTTCGAATTCCACATGAAAGTTCTCTCAAACCCCTCGTTACTCAATTTACCTAACCGCAATCCAAGCTGAGATTCATCCATAGGATGTTCATCTGAATGTCAACCTCGCTTGATCAATCAAACGATCACATATTACAACGTGCCACTAGTTTCTTGAGGCTACGGAAATATCTTAAAAAATTCTAAAATTCCCCATATTTTCCCAGCGTCACAATTCGTAGATTGTGGACCTTCTACTTTACAATCGTACAATTTTACGTTAAATACAACGATCTGTAACTTATCAAGTTCATCTAAGAAATTTAATTTCTTTTATTAGCAAATCTGTTAATACCGCATACAAGAGAATGTATTAGTACCAATGACTCGAAAATCGCGACTTACAAAATGTCACTAGTAAACGTTAATTCTATTTTGCAAGAAGGTGGCATATTTCGCTGTTACAATTTACATCACAATCGCGGCTTAATTTTATCCTAAAGATTCGCTTCGAAACAAACTTCATCCAGGCATATCAAGCGATAGCAGTAGCAACCGCGAGGTAAATGGAAAAAAAGCGGTCATTGGTTTCGCAGATGCGAGGATAACAACGGTGCGCCGGGCTATGGGGGCTCGGTTTCGCCGTCATTCGTTTCCCTTCCGCTTTTTGTTCGCTACGTCGGGCTGGTTTTATCGAGCAGCCGCCGCGTGGATTGCATGTGTGGAAATTAACGCGGCGGCCGATTTACGCGGGGCCCATTTTCCGCTGTGAAATTGATGCGCGCTGCGGCGCCGTGACGAGTCACGTAAATATTGTAAATCTCGCCGATGCGACTTGCGAACAACGACGAGCCACTGCTTGATTAATCGTCGAACCATAATTAATGAGAGGACACAGGCATCGAGGACGGTGAGGGTGGAATTTTGTTCTCGAAATATTTTCCTATTCATCGGCTTTCAATGGCTTTGGGAAATATTTGAACGTTTGTCATAAAACATTTTTATGAATGTGTTACGTGCATTGCACGGAACTTTTTCAAATGATCGAAAGAACGCGGTAGGATCAAAAAGAAAAAGTAAGAGAAAGAGGGAAAGGCGATTGTTTGCTTTGCCAGGTGAATATTCATCGAGGGAAAGATTGCAGTTCCACTTTTCAAACGCGAGCTGGAATTTGCAAGAATCCTTGCAACGGTCGAGCTGATGTATCTCTTCTCCCTTCAGATGGCGAAGCAATTTGTTTAACGGCTCGACGACACACTGTTGTGCGATTGTATGTCGTAGACACTGTCGATACGCTTGGAAAGATCGAATAGATATTGGTTTTCTAGAGGGGAAAGGGTTTTACTTGTAAGATTAATATAGTGAATAATGAGATTCGAGTAATCAAATTTTTCAGAAGGGAAGTTTCTGTAGTTTATAGAAAAAGAGATTTTTGTTTGTTAATAGAATATTTCGAAAGTAATGTAATAAATATATCGAAGATAAGGGTATATTAGCATTAAATTTTAAATTAAATTTTATAGACAATAAGGTACGGCTTGTCTGACCAGAAAACGACTATTCCACTTGATGTGAAATATTTATACTGCAGTGTATATATTTATTATGATTATTTCGTTCATTCGATTCATTGTATATTACACATACTGTGTCTGACCATAGCGATTATTTATTCTACTTGCTGTGCAATATATTCTTCCCATATTAATATGTAAAAAAAAGATACACACATGTAACGATTTAGTATATTACTAATAGTATCGAAATAGATATATGTATTGTTATGCCAAGATACTACGCCAAAAGATGAAACGTACTGCGATCGAAGCTTTCATAGAAAACAGCCAAATCCAGGATCGCCTTATAATAATATTAACTCGTTATCGTTATTAATCCTGCTAGCCTCGACATCTCTATCTCCAGATCTCAGCTCTAAAATCTCTCAACAGGCCATTCAATTTAATTAGCGAGCCGTTAAATCGACTTACTAACGAATGTTCTAATAATTATAAAAATGACAAATTCTTTATTTAAATCGTTAATTTCGTAAATAAATTTGAAAATAATAAAACGGTATGAAGCACTTATATTTACACATAGAATTCCACCAAGTGACGTTTGCTATAATTTTTCGCAAGAAGGCCACGTCGTCGCGATAAATTTCCGGTTGATCCCCAAGGGACCGTAATTCACTATCATTTCTCGAATTTATCAAACTTGGAATATAATTCTTTATCAAATAAAGTATTCATAGAATAGAAGACCTTTCGAAGATCTTTTATTTGCAGGATCGATCGATTAACGTTGCTTTCGTCGAACAACGTTATTTCTTGTAGTTTCCCTCTTGGATGCATGGCTTTATCGCGTATTCGCGTGACGTAACGCGACACGAGAATTCCACGTCTACTCGTCTAGGACGCGAAAGTGCAGTTGCGGAAATTGTTTTATGGAAATCGCTTGGCGAAGGCTGCTTGTATCCACCGTGGAATAAACGTCGATACACTTCGACACGAGCCAAAGAATATTTAGGAGAGACTGACGCGTTCTATTACTGATTTCCACGAAAGCAGTTTGGTTAAATTGGAGAAAATTTACTGACCGACGTAACGCTATAAAATATTTATCACAATCGAAAGGAATTTCACTCCTTTGTTAACAAGTTCGTAATGGGCTCGTTCTTGCAAATTGCTTGATCGTGATGATTTAAATATAATTATAGTAAATTTTTGAAATTGCGCAATTGTTTCATTTTCTATAACTTATTATTGTGCTTGTAGTATAAATAATTTTATGTACAGGAAGAAGTTCGTGAGTGTTGTCGTCCTATGTGTAGGATAAAAAATCTTTTTATATATTTTCCAAAGAATTTTAAAATTGATCTTTTCATTTACTATAACTTGTTATTTGTAGTGTAGACAATTTCATACGAAACAGTTGGTAAGTGTCCTCGTCTTGAATTAAACGACTGGACGATAACGTCGATGGTTAAAGGAGTCAAGGTTAGAGATATAAATGTGCTGATAAATTTGTCCACGTCCAATGTGAATTTTTAATTTTCAATACATCGTTCGCGATGGTGTTAATACACCCATCTTCCATTGCAGCAGACGTAATTAACATAGAGCGTATTAATATATTTTTTAATTACGATCGTCAATTTCGTCTGAACAACGCCGAAATAAAATCGCCGAATTCATATTAACATACAAATGCATCGTTGTTCACGTAACAATATATGCCAGATCGACAGCGATTTGTTCGAAAAATATCGAGTTGCTTGTTGATTACAATGACGTTGGAAAAGCATGCGAAAGTTGCCAAAGTAATTAATACGTAATTTCGATTGGGAGTCGTAAAACTGAATCGAGCGAAGAATTGAATTAAAAAGTAGGTAAGAAACTTTGACGGTGTATAAATCTAGCGAATCGAGGCGAAGACCGATAATTTGAAACAGAACTGGAACGAGCAATTTACGGAGATAATTCGATTTTGCCGAAACCTTTCTAAAATTAATCGTAGTTCCCTTGGTCGTTTTTACGTGCATCTTCGTGACAAAGTATCGACAATTCTATCGTAATTCGGAAATAATTGTTGTTAACGCTGCAATTATTTTTCGAAAATTTTCCTGAAAAATTAACACATGGATAGCTGAACGTTGATTAATTTAATATATTATTCCTATTCAATACACAAATTGCGATATATCGTAGTAAAACATGTTCTTAAAACGCTACAAATTAAAATCTTCTAGTATCTACATATTTCTAACATACAAAATATTCAACAACTAGACTGTAAAAAGTATGCGAAATAACAAAAAATTACAAATTACTAATTTTGACCATTCCGACAACTGTACGTTAAAAAGTACTAGTTTTATGAAATAAAAGACTTTCCATTTTTCACCAGAGTTCGCTGCTATTCAAAGAAAGTTCCATGACCGTTTGAGCGTCGTGGTGATGGTTCCATCGTGTGAAAAGCGCGAAACACTGACCACGTGCGCTTTGTCCGATTTTCGCGAAAGCTGTGCTGGCTACGGTCTCAAAGGCGAAACCTTTCGTTTGTTACGCGAAACGTGCTAACTCTAATCGCACCGTGGATACGATAGAAACGAATCACGTGGCCGCCTCAGCTGACACGGTGATTGCCGGCACGTGAGCAGAAGTCCCGATTCGAAGCTCAGCCCGAACATGACTGGAACTTCCTTTAGACTGTCTATTTCTCAGCGAGAAATGGCTCGTTGGCTCATGAGCCGAGCTCGTATTGCTTCTCCTTTTCTCAGATTTTATAATTTCTTGGAAATGGAATTAGTTGGAAATTTTGATAATTTTAGGTATACATGTAGACCTATAGCAACAATGAATAGCAATTTAGTTTGATGTAGATACTATTGATAAAGTGGACAATTTTTATCAATATATTATATTAAGACTTTTTGATATTTCATTGGTACTGTGATGAAACACGAGTATCATGATTATATTGGTAAAATTTTACACCAATCGAAAAATGTATATAAAGTTACAGCCCATTTACTACAAATAGACTATTAAGTAAAAAATTAATACATATAATTAGCGTTAAATGTCCCGTGAAATATTAGGGTTTATCAATGTAGTGGATAACTGATTGTTTAAATAATTTTCTGATTGCTATAAATATACACCTGCAAACCAATTTTCTACCTGGATTTAATTTCTTTCAATTATATCCACATGAATATAAATTTGTATAAACGTACGTATGTATGCATGAGACAAAGACGAAACAGAAAGGAGAGAATCGAAGTTTTGTGATTAAAACCGCGCAAAATGTAACAAACTCAACTGCAGTTCGCAGAGTAATGCATCTAAAGGAAACAGAGAAATGAAAGGGCACGAAAAAGTTTCTTACATAAACAGCAAACAGCAGCCAATAAAAATAACGCAAAGCCAAGGTACTTGGTAGCTCGATGATTAAACGACTTCGTTGGTTTCCTCTTCTGAGGGACTTCATTGTTCCGGGCAGTTCGCGAACCGCGGGACTTCAAACGAACCAGAGGCGCGTCATTTTTGAGTTTATCAAACAATAACACTCTTGGCGAAGTAGCTTTCGTGCAAACACTCGTCGCGAGCCTTAAAGCCCTAGCCGAGAGTCGTTTGTATTTCCTCCCTTTTCTTTTTCCCTTCGTTTCTTTTCCTTTCTGGCCGCGGTTGAGTTTCGCTTCCGCCTACAGCTCCATCATCCACGGTGTTGCGATACTTCTTCCCGAGAACTGCGAAACGTTCGAGACTTTTGTTTCTTGGCGG
This sequence comes from Bombus bifarius, assembly GCF_011952205.1. Lineage (NCBI taxonomy): Eukaryota > Metazoa > Arthropoda > Insecta > Hymenoptera > Apidae > Bombus > Bombus bifarius. The sequence goes on from NW_022884484.1 coordinate 2,040,908, forward strand.
GTCAGCCACCCGTTAATGAAATAATTGAAGCGTTTCTTCGTAGGATTTCGAATCGCGCATCGAATAGTTCCGCGGTATGTTCCGCTGCTTTAAGTTTTGATTTTCGATGGAAGAATCTTAACTCGTTGAGAAAATGTTTAACGTTATTTAGGAAAAACGAGTTACATGACTTGCCACTCGGGTTCCTAATTTTTTGGATAAAACCGTCTGTTTACTTATAGAGCTTCGACGTATTTAGAGTCGTATCGTATCTGTCGAAGATGAATTATATCATATTTATACCCATAAGGAGTAGAATCGAGCTAGTTGGAATTAAATTTGTCTATGGCAATTTCGAATTCTATAATTATGAATGTTTTTGGTTATCACAATGTTTCTGGTTCTGGTTTTAATGTCCTTTGTAAAAGTTGTCTTCTTTTTAAAAATTGATAGACATATTTACCTACTACTGATTGTATTTTAAACATTTGATTCTATGGGGACCGAGTTTTATTAAAGCATGATAAAAATTTGATTTTGTTACTCGTTTATGATAGAAACTCGTCCTTTAACGTTTTTATGAATAAAACATAATTCTAAGCAGAAATCAGACATAATTTGTCATTAATAACGGAAAGACGTTCTTTAATATTTTTATTAACACGTAAATTTACAAACCCACTAACAATTACAAATCAACTAACTCATTCGCCCGATAGCAACGCCTCTGAAAATTATCCGTCGATTTGAAATTAAAAAAACAGCTAACCAAATCATTCTTCAAACACAATAGAAACGCCTTATCAAATTATCTTCACTTCCAAAGAAAAAAAAAAAAAAAAAAAGAAAGACATAAATCAAGGAGCACGAATTCCTGATAATAACGAAACGAAAGGTATTCCTTTTTCGCGAATGGTCGATTGTTTGACTTAAACAACGCGTGTGACGCCGGCTAACCGATGCGAGTCGGGAGGTGAGCAAGAACGCTGGAAACCTGCTCCCTTTAGGCGCTTTTGTGCCTTCGGAGGATAGCGATTGGACGTTGGAGGGGATGATTCGAGGGTGGACCAAACAATGAACAGAACCCAAACCATGGTTCGTTTCAAAGCGTAGAATGCATCCGATGAGCTTGCCTCGTGAGAACGCGGCTACTTGCGCCTGAGAAGATTGACTCCGGCTCCGGGAAGTTGGCATCGGGGGGTTGGGTTAGATTCGAGGGGTTGGAAAGAAGATGGGAAGAGAGAGGAAGAGCAAACGATCCCTCGGGTGCGCGTTTAAACCTTTTCACGGGCATTTCCGTGGAAGGCACTTTGTGTCCTGCCCGACAAATTCGAACTATGCGCGTTTCTTTTCGTGCCAACCCCTCGCAAACCACCCATCCCCCTCGGACTCTTCAACCTACCGAAACACTCTGCATAAAGATGAAACGTAGCTCGTGGAAATTCCACGAGAAATTTCGTTCGACCCTTCGACAACGAAGTCGCAACCAAGAACTTCTAAATATTGCGTGGATTTTTCTGAAACTACTGTTTCCAGAGTTCAGCGGGTTTCGAATTGCGTTTGAAATTGTATCGTGAATACTAATGCGAGATGAAGTTTGGGTTGCTGAGACGAAAGTTATTGTTTTTCTTTAAGTAACATGGTAACATGGAAATTTTCATATTGTCAGGAGAGAATTATTAATTGTCAGTGTAGGATACTAAGGTATTGCGGAATGTTGTATAAACATTAGCCTTGGAGTCTTTTAGAACTTTAGCAACTGTGTTAGAGTTTTATTCGACTTCTAACTTGGAGAAACAGCCTACTTACTATAAAGCTAATTCTTGGTGAAACTTTGAAATACTCGAATAGAACAATTGTAATCCAAATTGCCATAAACAGTCATATCGTATCATTACAAGGCTCGATGTTATTCGAGATAACTGAGACATTTAGTGTCACATGCTACTTGAAAGGGAAATTATGCCAGTGTTTACGACGTTTGCGATATTGTAACACCTCATAATAGTAGTTAAGAGTTAATCTACGTCATACCATTCTCAATTATAATACGCCTTTAAGGGTAAGACATTTCACCTCGTACCTTTTGTATTAGATTTATATAGGAAAAGATTTTATAGAAAAATTATTGTTATGCAACGATACCTTTATTCACCACTGTATATGTATATATATATGTTATTGCATATTATTAATACATATCAGAAACATTGAGTATATCGAAAAATCATAAAATCATTCGATGTCTTACGGAGCTATATGAATGAAAACAAATCGCGTATATTTTACGTAAACTAGAGTAAATTTGTCTGACTTTAAATAAAGTCTCGAATCGATATTTTTGTCGAACAATTTACTCTCGTACATAGTCCGATACGATTATCTCTTAGTTGTTGTAACCGTAATTCAGAGTGGGAACAGAACAGGACGAAATACACCGAGACAAGTTATGGGTATCAAGGTTTTGCCCTTTGTCACGCGGTTCCCGACTGCACATGCACGTTTCTACCCGGAAGATTAATAGTTACATTACAGGGATGCGTCAGGCCAGATCCATTTGGGCCTGTTTCGCGGTACTTCCTTAGAAATTAATATTCTAAACAGCCCATTAATTCCGCGGACACGCGAGACTTGTCGCATTAATAATCCAAGGATAATTTGCCATCTCTCGCGGATACCGAATACTGTACACCAACGTAACGTTTGGAAAATTTGAACATAAACTACTATACTTTATACGTAGATACAGTTGCTACAAAAAGTATCGTCGTACCATTGCGTTCATTATATTTACATATTAATTAATTTATTTGTACTTTCATAATACATTTATGAAATTGCCAGAACAAAATCCCTGAAACCTGGTATTTTAATAGATTTGATTTCCGGTACCAGCTGTAGTACGGTATCGACAATTATAAATTATAAAGCGTCTCTTCTATATAACTATATCCCATCTCCTGTTCTCCAGACGGTATATGAAACATAATCAACTACATAATCACGCTAGCTTCGTAAAACAATTCGCTTCGCCTTAGAAACTGAAAACTTTATCCCGAGGAAACCTAAACCTTCTCCCGATTCAGCAACGACTTAAAATGTCCGTAGTCGGCAGAGGATAATCCAATAGCGAATAGCAAAGTGAAAAACCGGATAAAAGCCTTAACTATCGTCAGCCTTAACTACCCGAGCCGGAAGCCGCAGTGACGTCACATCTAGTTTCAGCGCTATTTAAATACATCCCTCGGTCCATTTCGTATCCTCACCAATCCCCCTTACAACACCCACTATTCCTAGGACACGAAAGGTATACGCGAAGGGCAAAAGGAACAGTCGAAGGGTGGTTTCATGTACCTCGTGAATTTATACGGCGTTTAACCTGGTTTAAACTTTGGCACTTAAATTAAACAATAGGGCGAACCACCGAACCACCGACTTGCCGAGTCGAACGTACGTCTTCGACCGAGGTTCCTCCGTGCTTTTCTCTCGATTCCATCCCCTCTGCCCTTTTTCATCCCTCTTCAACCACCCTACATGCAGTCCTAGTTCTGATCTTCGCCCATGTGCACGTTTCCGCCAGTTTCAACTGGATTCGTCGTTCGCTAGGCGATCCCAAAATTGTCAGACAGCGTAATTTCGCGATCGAAACCGAACCGATTCGGCGAGAATCCTAATTCTCCGCGGATTGGGACACGAGCCACGAACGTCTGGACTTCCGATCATCGTGACTCGTTTCGTATGTGACCCAGGATGGTTGTGTTAGCCGGGAACGTTTTGAAATATTTCTGTTCGGTTGGAGAAACGGAATTCAGAGTTTATTGACTTTCCACCCTCGACTCTTTCCCGGCCCTGACAAAAATTCGATGAACCGAAGTGACGGCAGAAACGCGTTCGAGAGGTGGAATTTGTGAACCGGCCAGAGGAACGTTTTATAGGGATTCTCCTGCCTGTATTTTTCAGTTCCGGTGTTACTGGCGAGTTTATTGGTTGGGCAGATTGGATGGGGTAAAGATACGTTCAAGATATTTCAGTGAAATGTTTTTGTTGTTTTAACTGGCTTCGGTGTACGCAGCAGTATATTTCAATCTTTTTCGAACCGTGTAACGTCTTTTGTGATTATTGAATAACGCGCTACTTTCTCTTTGTAATAGGAAAATCATTTCGAATACAATATGACTATTTTTATTTGACCCAGTAACGTAGCCATCAAACGAATGAGTATTAAAAATCTTGAGCGGCATCCAATTGAATCGCGAAATTGTGGAGCTCGCGATAAAGACTGTTTTTATAGAATCCATTAATCTTCATTGAACAATAAATCAAGATATAGATTATTTTTACGATATCAATTCCACTATATCGTCAGACTGTTCCAACGACTAGAATGCGTTATTATCTAAAAACTCGAGGAAAAGAGAAGAATCACTTTTATCGCGAATCTTTCATTTATCGATCTTTAATACTGAAATCGAAATGAATAGAAATTTCCAATCAACTACAATCTTCAGCCTCGTAAACGAATTCTAAAATTCTACCTATAAGGATTTAACGAATCAAAGTGACGAGTCAGAAATAGAATCCGTAAGAAATCTACGCCGTGCTTAATTTCTGTAACTCACGTTACTCGCGTGATCACTGGAAGCATGCAATTTTAGCTATTTTCACAGAAAGATAGTCGTATGATCGATAACACGACAGCGTAATATTTGCCGGAACACGGGCTGCTTGGTGGCAGAGGGGAGGAATTGTTACTTACAATTTATTTGAAAGCTCCATCCATATCCTTTTGTATCCTCGTCGGGTTATGCCCTGTCCTATTCTATTTCAGTCCCCGTCCGACCGTACACGGATCCATTCTACTCGCTCGCGTGGAAATACACGAGACCATCCTATTCCCCTTATGTCTGACCATATGCGGTGCTGTTCTACTGGGCATCCGTTTGAACTTACGCAAACCCGCTCCACTTCCTCCGCCTCTTGGCCCCTAACTTTATCAATAGCAGCCACGACAAATCCATACAAAATACGACGGCACCCCGACGCAATAGAAAAAGAAAGAAACACGACACTCGTTTCGTTTCGTTCGATATTCATTTGTAAGCATACAGATAAGCGAAATCGTGACGGAGTAGCAACGAATATTTGAATGTATTCGCCGAGATAATACCGTGACTCTGTAAACGTTCGTTCGCGAACTGGAGCTCGTTTACTCAGGGCAACGGCTTTCTGAATAAAGAGGTGCCATTGTTACTTTTTCCTCGCGAAAGAGAATTCCCTTCGACACGGCCATTGTTCGCGAATAAACCGCCAACTATCCGCGACCAAGCAAATACTCGGCCTTGTCCGTCAGTTTCGCTGCTTGCATCTTCTCCTCGAAATCAACTGTGCACAGAAGTGAGACAGAGTTATTACAGTTAATTATCATTCCCACGCCTCTGTGCGAATATCTCCTGTCGATATAATCAGTAGCGTTTTAGGCTTGATTTCATTCTGTTATTTCTTGTTTCCAGCACTCGGAATTTCGATAGAAGGAGCTCGATTCGTAGACATTCCAACTATACGAAAACTATGAATTTCCATAAATATCTGCAGTTTAACAATTATCGTTCCAGTTAATATATTGTCAATCCTAATACTTTTACAAAAATTCTATATATTCTCCAATTCCAACAATGTGCAAAACAATTATTTTTGCAAATGCGAGTAAAAATACTGTGGTATATAGCATCATGCATAAAATGCTTTCGTATATAGTATCGTCCATAATATAGTAATAATATATTAATAATAAGTAATATAGTAATATAGTAATAATATATAATAAATAATAATTTCGTATATAGTATCGTCCATAATATAGTAAGTCCAAAAAACTAGCGATTGCCATAACACGCGAGAGCAATACGCGTGTCAGCGTCCCTCGAGTCGAACGGAATTCCTCGTTCTTTATCCATCGAGAATAATCGGAGCTCTTGGCGTTCTAGTCCAACAGGAGAAAGCAGAAACGTGGCCGGTATATAAATCGTCGTAACTGTCGTATAAACAGCGGCTGGTTGTTAATTAACTCGCGATCAGACTATTGTTCCATAAGAGTTGGGATTCCCGGCGCCGCGTTGACTCCTTTTCACTCGGCGCGATACCATCTTGGTTGTCGATGCTCAGGTATAATCGTTAAATAACATTTGCATTTCGCCACGCTTTAAGCAGATTTTCAAGGATAGTCGCGAAGCGTTTCAAATTCTGTTGATTTGATTTTACGTACAATGGATCTCTGTTGATCGGATGGTTTTATTTAATCGAGTGAGAGACGTAAATTTACGAGATGAAATGATGATATTGCTTTTACGAACAGAGGTGTTAAGGTATCGAAAGGATTCGGAAATACAAATAGTTTACTTTATTCACACACAACAGTTATGCATATACAGGGTGGTTGGTAACTGGTGGTACAAGCGGAAAGGCGGTGATTCTACGCGAAAAAAGAAGTCGAAAATATAGAATGAAATTTTTTTTTCTTTTAATTTTTCCATCGAGACAACGATCTACAGTGAGATCCGTTATAACGAGACGCGATAAAGTGCACGCGTACCGAGCGAAAATTCAAAGTCGATTTTCTCGAAAACAAAGCCTCAAACGAAAAATTTTTATTCTATATTTTCGACTCCTTTTTTCGCGTAGAATCGCCCCCTTTCCGCTTGTACCACCAGTTACCAACCACCTTGTATATTACACTCTGACAACTTCTGACTTCTAACAGCTTCCAATCGTCTTTTGTCTCAACTGAGAGCTGGCGCTTGCACACGCATTCACATGTACAGTGTAAATGTATCATCTACCTAACAAGAAGAAAATATTGTCAGTGATACCTATGCATCGTAATAAATAAACACCTTTTTGGATTACATTTTGACATTTTATTAAGAATTAATTGATATTTTATGTACAACTCGTTTCCTCCTTGTATGTGTTATAATTGTATTACATTTGAATGCAAATAAACACAATGTTAAATACAAGTCACACGTCACAAGCTACATGGAAATGAAGTATCCAAATGGCTAAAAGTATCTATAAATTTTATGGTAAGAATAAACGCACACTTCTCCGAGCCAATAATTCCACGAATAACTTTCTCGCCAACCCACCGAAAGGTCAAAATTCCAGGTAGTAAAATTGACGATATCAGGAGGAAAGGTAACATTAGAACCACCCATCACCCTATCAAAATCCCGTGAGACACTCGAGACAATTCCGGCTCCGTCAGAGCGAAGAATCCTTTCTGCGTGAATCCGCGAACCCTTTCGATCGATGGAAAGCGCGAAACTTTCCTTTGATGTTCGAAACTCAGCTAAAAGAAACTCGCCAGCCGCACTAATCACCGATGCGCCGATGAAGTTCGTTCACCGGCGGACGAACGAAAGGAAACGAAGAAGATTATACCGCAATGGTGTGGCGGTTCTTCGTCTCGTGAATTTTCCAGCCGCCGCCACGGGGAACAAAACCACGAGGCCACACGGCGATTCAGGAGAATTCGCGATGACGATTGTTCGTTCAGCGGCTGAACGACTTCCTGCTTCTATCGTTCGTTGCCTTCGTGAAGGAAAAGGGTGGAACGCGTCGAAAAGGCTCGTGAAGACGGTTTGAACTTGGAGGTCTTGTGGAAAGAACCAAGGGGACGGTCTTTGTGCAGATTCGGCCTCGTAGAACTGCTTCTCGCGAGTCTTCTTCCGGCGACGGCCTCATTGATCCGAGTTCGAAGTTGCCGAGAATGGAAAGGGGGATGAAAAAGAAGAGGGAGAAAGAGGGAGGATTATCCGCGAATTAGAATCGGAAAGGTGGAGATCCATCGGAGGGATAATGAGTTATGTTCTTTTGGGTGAGTTATGCTACTTCTTGGCGTCGTTGGATTTATATTCGCTCAAGTCGAAAAGACTCGACGAAGAGCTAAGATTTATTCCGGCTCTCATTCCGAATTTTTATTCTAATATTCGGCTGATGGTTTTCGATCATTTTTCATTTATTGGTGCTTTTTATCGTTATAGAGCTTCTTCGATCTGAAACAGATATGAAAGAATCGTCATTAATACGTGCGATATCTTTGTTCGTATTTTGTGTGAAAATTTGTCTCGCAAGACTAGCAGTCTTTGTTTATTAAAAGGCAAATTAAAAATTGAAAATTAAAAATTTCATAATTAAGCAAAGTCAAAGTGGCAACGAGATAGAACCGGTATATTCATTAAGAAATTCAGCGTACAGAATTATCGGAAGCGAAAAATATAAAGTTTTATATATAGCAAATTCTTGAAAGGGACGAAGTTGAGAAAATAAGGGAAATAAGGGAAACGTAGAGAAAGAAAATAGCAGAGAAACCTAACGCACATTAAATACAATTTACTAGAGGAAACATCGGCAATCGAAGGAAACTTAATAAACCGGTTAAAGAAGGGAACGAAGCGAAAGAAAAACGGGCGCGACGAAGCGGAAACGGCGACATGTTTAATGGAAGAGAGTGGAAGAGAGTCAGGGCACAGCGTATGAAGTTGGCCGGAATAGAGCTCGGCCAGGGCCAGGCGCGGAAATCTATTGCAAAATAATAAGTTATCTGCCGGCGACTTTTGCCGACGTGTCGTCCGCGGCTGCTTTCTCCCCGAGGTTACCTCATTATTTCTAACTGATGACGCTATAATTCAGCTTCTCGCGACGTACAAGAAAATGGACTTCCCGGCCTCGTCTTGCACTTCGTCGGAACCTCTAACTCTCGTCTCTTCCCTTGGTTCTTCGCTCAACCAGTAAGTGTGTATGTGAGAGAGAGTGAGTGAGAGAAAGAGAAAGAGAGAGAGAGAGAGAGAACGGCGACAACGGCGCACAGTGTCTGGCCTTGCTATTCCGTCCAATTAAATGCCTAATCAATTATCCGCCAGTAGAGGGACGAGTTCACGCCCTTTCTTGCTCGTAGCTCCCGAAACACGTTCTCCTTGTCCCGTCAGCCGCCCTGCCGCGAAGAAATTACCAAGGTATCAAGGGGATCACCCCTGACCACCCCCGTGTTTCTGCCGCCTCGATAATTGGCCTACCCAACTTGCCGGAATTCGTGCAAGCCTGAATTCGTGTCGCGAACCTGTCAAACAACATTGTTCGTCCTTCGGGCAGCGCAGCCTGCTTTGGGATTTCGTGATGAGTATTTTGTGAAAGATTTATGTTTAGTGGCGTTTAATTGTCGCGTCGTGATTTGAAGAACGTTTCACTCGATTAAGTTTGATTTATGGAACTGGTATAACGTAGCTGTGTCGTGGTTAATTGAGATGGGGATTTTAGAGAAAGATATGACATTTCTCTGACTTGAATAAATCGTTTCACACAATCTACGTATCTCTGTATCTTTGAAACTACTGTAATCTTTGGATTTTTATGTTTCAATCTAACCTGGATCTCTCGTTTCAGCAAAGGAAAACGTTTTGTAACGTTGGAAGAGGACGTTTAACGTAAGATTGAGACGAGAAGTCACGCGTGCCAATGAGAATTTTCTCATATTTTGTTCGAGATTGGTATAACATTAGAAAGGTACGATTGGGTATTTAAAAATAATCAAAAGATTCGGCATTACGTTTCACATGAATACGTAAAACTCAACTATCTAATTATAACCGTAAACACAATCCAGAATTATCTTGTGCCTAAACGTAGTCCATGTTAATACTTTTCTATTTTTGTCTGAAATTTCTTTGGAAAAAAGAAAAAGAACAGAGACTACTTTATTAAATAATCTGTACTTTGATCAGTAGCATTTAATGAATAGAGAAACCGAATATTTAATCTATGTTTAATCCACATGGTATTATTCTTAATGAATAAAGGAATCGAATCTATATTTGATCTATATAATAGATAACGAATAATGAAACTGAAACGAAATGCCTCACAAGACTCCACTATGTTATTTTCCATCGTTTCGGCTCACGTATGTATATTCGGCACACGACTATTAACAAGAACGAGATGAGAATTACACGTGATTTCACAGATCTGAGAATTCGACCAACGTTTCGTTTTGCTGATGGCGTACTAATTAGAAGGTCGCCAGCAAGGGAAACGTTCCCGTGGTGGAAAAGACCGAAGATGAGAGCCACAGAGTTCAAGATAGAGTCGCGTGGGAGGTAATTTAGGAATTTGGGAGGGAGGAAATTTAGTAAAGCCTTGACCGTGCACAGGGCTCATCTGCCGGTCTTACGAACCCGACGCGAAATTAACGCTTTGTACGCGGCTTCGAAACTGCGAAACACCGCGAAGTAACGCCGGTGTATAAAAGGCCGCTTCATTAACTTCGTTACAAAGAACTCTTCCCTTTCTCCTCTCGCCTCTGTTGCGCATATGTATTCGTGGTATCAGTTAACATCTTGGCGATCTTGGTAAAATCTGTAACTTCTACAACTTTTCCTCCGAGCGTCGTTTTGACAAAAAAAGATCTCCCGATGAAGAACAATTATCATTAGGAATTACAGGAGAATCATTGGGAAGAGGTGACAATATGTTTTCTTTTCATTTTGGGGAAAATAGCTTAAGAATTTTCAGGAAAAATTGTAAGGAATTCATGTAGGAAAATAATTGGAGAATTTTTAATGAAACTGTAGTATGAATGTGTACAGTAAATAATTTAGATAGGAAATGACAATACGTTTGTGGTGAGTAAATAGTTTGAGAAGTGTCAAGGGAAATGGTAGATAAATAAGAGAAGATAATTTATTGAGAATTTTAATGAATATTGTAAAACGAATTTACATGGTAAATAATTTGGAAGGGAAGCGACATTAAATTTGTAAATGAAAATTTATGGAGCCTTGTTATGGAACGCTTTTACATTGGACATTACAATATTTTACATAAATTAATACTTTATATTTGTTATTTTATTAATATTTCGTAATGAATATTTTATCATGTGTTTAATACAAATTATAAATTATAAATTAATATTAATTTATCATTATAAATTAAATTGTTCAATAAAATAACCATATACATACATAGCTGATGTAGAGCGATTATATTTACGGTACTTTGATTGTGTTGTACGATTATAATGAAAGATCACATTAATTCCACAATGTTATTTATTTGTAATAAATTTTAAGATACATGCACGCGTAAGAAATAAAAGGACTATTGAAATGATTTTCAGAATGAAACGTCCATGCATAATGAATTCACAGTAATATGTCTGGCTAAAGACGGTTCATTACTACTTCCACTGCTTTGCTCCGTATCACACATGTATTCTTCGTTTATCTTGCATATAATCATCCTGTAATTTTTCTCTATAAATCTTTAATATCCTTGCATGAAAATTAATTATTATGCTTCCTAGAAATCTAGAGAGATTTATATAAAGTTAGATTATGTTTTTGAAATAAACCATATTTTTGTTTCTATATAATGACAAAGAAAAAGGCGAATTCGATACGCTGTCTACAAGTGATCTTGATAAAAGAGATTTTATTGAAACAGATATAAAGCTTTCTATTTCTTTACTTTCCGTTCAAAGCGTGCTCATATAATATTTGACATATGTATATCTCGTATCGTGATATGACAACTTGCATTGCCTACATCATTCTCAAAAAAGTCATTTTATAAAAACTATTGCAACCAATTAAATACACGATCATACGAAATATAATTGTTCAATTATATTTAAACAATTATTCGATAACATTTATTCAATTTCGATGAAAGGTAAACGCAAATCGTAATTGCGGTTTTATAACACGGAACCAGGAAGAGGAAATGCACTTGTTTGGCGTACATTGATAGCATGAAAACAAAATAAATAAATTTGACATATATCTGATACTATCCTAATATGAAAGCATCATTGTCTTTAGATAAAGGTTACACGAAACAAAGCAATACGTGAACACAGGAAAATAATTGTATATGGTGTGTCAGTACCACAGAAACACAATGACCAGATATCAATAAACAAATGATGAGAGAGCAGCAGTTATCGATGCAACAATTAGTAGAGTCATGATGAACGGTTTCGGGCGTTAAAGCGTGCTGGACAAAACCGATCGAAGAAGGTTTATTGAAGACAGTTTAATCGGTCGTTAATTCTTGCTTGAATTGTAGAACACATCCGCTACAAGCTGGTCGAAATTTTACGCAGATCGCCGATTAGTAATTCAATGGACGCCGGCTGGATTGAAAATTTCCCCCGGAGTAGCGGTGATTTAAATGAAAATGATTTGCGCGGCACGCGTAATATGGGATAATTGCGTTTCGTGCGGGACTTAATGGAGTTACGCCATTTTAATTATACATCTCGCGTCGGATCGTGTTTTCCTCTGTGGCGTATTCTTCGGGCCCCCGGTTTTTCATCGCGTTACCATCGCGACTTTTATTCAGTTTCGATGAAAGGAAAACGCCATTCGTAATTACGGTTTATAACGCGAAACCAGGAAGAAAGAGGAAACGTGCTCGTTTGACGTTTATACTTATATTTTCCGTTAAAATATCGTGAGGAATTTTTCATGGAAATTTACGTAAATTACCGTATCCTTGTGGAAATGGATTTATCGAATTTCAAACTGTAGAAAATATTTAGGTTGAAAAGCAAATGGAACGGGGCGAGAGAACCGTGGCTGCGGAGTGGGGAAGTTTCCAGTCGACAATATGGAAACGAGAGAGGGAAAATCGAAGTTACAAGAAATTTATCAGGCAGTAAAGTTATGAAAGTGATGGAAGAAACGTTCCTTGTCGAGATTTCGATCGATGGCAAACGCGACTATCATTTCCAACGGTTTTAGTATATTTTCATTTGTCAGGAACCGTGTTTGCTTTTCCTGCTTGATAAAATCCGTCGTTTTGCGTTTATTTTACGCTATAGATACAACTAGATTACAAAAATGTTACGTTAATTTTACGTTGTGGATATAACTACGTTGATGTTACTTTATATCTACACAGCATAATCATTTTTTGAATAATTTTCTGCCTAATACGTTTTAATAAATTCATAGTATGAATAATTAACGATGATAATTTATCATACAGATTCGTTTACAGTAGCTTTAGCTTTTTCCATTTTTGTTCGTTTGTAATTATTTAAATTCCGTTTGAATCATATTTGAAATTTGGAATTTCAGAAATGGAATATTTTAAAATATTTATTGGAAATATAATGAATTGCCATTATAAGACCATTCTAGTCGAGACAAGACTTTTTCACATTTAATCCAGTTTAAAGTAGAACTTTAACAACAAGTTGGCTAATGATAGAATGGTAGATCGATTACGCCAACGAGTATGATTTCGAATTGATTTCGTTTTCAGGTTTCCGGGCATTTATACAACACCGGTCAGTTCCTGGTATTCAGAGCGGATCGGGAAGCGAAAGTGCGAGTCAATATAACAGGTGGCCCACTCGCCTATCATTATCAATTCGAGGAGATCTACATACACTATGGAATGGATAACGATTACGGATCGGAGCATCGCATTAACAACTACGCTTTTCCTGCAGAGGTGAGTAAAAGGTTTAAGAAATTAAACGCGAACGTGTTCCATTTCGCGAAAACGATTGCCGTTAGAAGAATATTTATTATAAGTGAAATTTAGCTGAAAGCTTACCAGAGAAGAGGAATTATAAGATTGTCCATTAAAAAGTGATTATGAGAATTTATTAAAATATGCAAGGTACAAAATTATGAAGAGAGCATGTTATATTCCTAAACCGTAGCTAAATATTACACAGGCAAACACATATTCTTCGTGCACAAAAATCGTTGAAATCTATTTCTATTTTGTAAAAACGATTGAAATGATAAAAATCAAAAATGATCGCTTGACAAACCGAGAAAGAATGTCGCGCAAAACGTAGCGAAATTCGTTAACAATTTTATGGCCGCCGGTTGAAAAGTCGAAATTCCAGAGACTTCGGTCGTACGCGGAATTTAATATCTGCAGTCCGGTGAAACTTGATAAAATCCGGTCATGAAATTGGGAAAAGAAACAGGTAAAAATAACAGAACAGAGAAAGAAACGATTTCATATCACTTAAGCTACGAAACGAATCTAATTTCAAACAATATCACTGTTTTATTCTGTACAAAATAAAACTATGGAATAGAAAAATAGAGGAAATTCATTCGAACGAAAATAAAATATAAATTAGGAATAACGTATTTAACGTACGATGGGAAATTATTTGTTAAGCGAAAAATTTTAAAGTCATTGAATTTTTCACCGACATTGACCATATTGATCATTCTCGACTCATTATTGATGGTTCTCGTTGAAAATCTGTCAGTGCCTCTGCCTTTAATTATATATTATCACGAGTCTTCGTTTCAATGTGGAAATCGAAATCATCGAAACGAATCTCTTTCGTGTCTCTCTTCCCACTTTCAGTTTAACGTTGAAAAAGTAAATTCAGTTGTTTCCTGTTTTCATCTTTTTTTTTTTTTTTACTGTGCCGTTCCAACAGAACAAATGGTAGGCAATTTTTGTCTGTCCACTTTTTTTTACGCGTTGCTGGTCCCATGGTCGTTCTTGCTTATTGCCTAAAAATTGCATTCTGACGAAATTCAAAATCACACAGCGTGTCGGAGCTATGGGATGAAGAAAGACACGAGGTAGTAAATTATCAAGTGACATATGGTCGGACCACTTTAGAATTCGAGAAAGTGTAATTAAAGTGTGCAGGACACGTAGGCACCGAGAGATCTACGGAAATAATTGAAACGATGTACGATAAAATCCATAAACTAATTTTGTCAAATTTTATTCTATCTGTTCGACGCTGTATTGCTAGATTTAATTAACACGCCATTATATTAAAATTGAACAATCATATTTTGTACCAATTATTAATTTTAATATTTCCAATATTAAAATGAACACTCCTCAATCAATAAAACGCTAGCTACACTAGGTTGAAAGTACAAAACAGCCTAAAAAATATTAGTTAGATCTCTGATATTCGTAACGAGAGTCATCAACGAATCATGGACAAGGTTAAGGGTGCAACCAGGACGCAGGAACCTGACAGCGTAGTTAATCGAAATTAATCACGGAGCCGACTTCGTAACGAGACAAATTAAACATTCGTTAAACGCGACGTGACGATGACCCAATTAACTGCGACCTGCTCATCCTGCCGGCAAGCAGACCCTCTCCACGTGCGACCCAATTCTCGTCTCCTGGACGGTCGGCGAACCGCGAAAGAATATCGTCGAGCTACGTTGCCCGTCCTCCACGACTTCTCGATTTTAATTAGTGTAGAAGGCAACACGCTCGTTTCCACGATTTTGTTCCCCGTGGCGGAAAAATATAAAAGTTACTTTTCCTGGGAGTCACCTTGGACTTCCAAATTAGGCTATGATGTTGGAGGAATTAATGTATTTGATATTTTACTCGTAGACGTATATTTTCCATATGATTTTGGAATTCCTTTTTTACTGATACATCGACGATGATAATTTTTTTTTATTGAGAAATGCAACATATTATACATTATTCCATCACATACACTATTTTACATCACAAAACACGAATTACACGTATATTATTTTCTTAAACTGCTAAGTATCATTTTTAAAAAATGAAATAAAGTAACGAACGGACAATGACAACGTGACAGATGTCAGTTGATTTTGCTTTCAATAATAAAGGAACGAAAGTAGAAAAAAAATTATTTGAATGACAAAGATCCATCTTAAAAATACGAGGGAGAAAAGATCGTCTCGCACTCAGAACCATTTAATTAAAGAAAAAAATAATTAAATAACTTCATTGGCTTTTGAGGAACCAACTTGTAGCACTTATAATTTCATGAGCTGGGTATCTTTAAAAACCAGTAATTATCTCACTCGATGCTATCCTAAAATTGTAGAGATGATATAAATACGGTGCAGTATTAATATGCGCACACAGTATTCTACCGATTGATATTTCGCGTCTCACTACCTATTTCGATGAAATTAATATCGGATTCTCGATAAAATTCCAACGAAAGTAAATACAGCGCCGCATGATCAAATGGAAATATCCAAATAATTTCCATGCAAATATCCAAAAATTTGATAACACTTTATCTCCGTCATTCATTGTATTCACTAACGAATTCATTTATTCCATACGAAACCATATTCGTCTAACATAAGTAGTCAATGGTAATTTCTTCTTTCTTTTTCCTTTATTCCACTTAAACATATTTTTATTGTGTCTTATACAAATAATCTATTACTATTTTAAATGAAACGCAGAAAACCATTCATCTTCCTTCACAAGCCAAAAGTTTGCGAATCAATATACTCTTTGGTAAAAATGATCAATCTTATTAATTGGTTAAAATAATCCAACTAATCTTTCTATTATCAAATACAAAAACGCATCTGAAAATCAAAGAAATATCAATACCAATATTGCAACACCGTCTTTCTGAATCACCAAAAAAATAAAAAGAAGTAGAAAGAAACTATTTTCCACTTCAACTGCCCTTCAAACTATCTTACACTTGTCCATACCTCTTCAAACGTAATTCAAACTTGCAACTAACTCTTTCACTATCGATATAACTCTTAGAATTCCCACATTTGACATGAACAAACCGGATCAAACGACGTCAAACCACACAGAAAGAAGTTGCCCGAATGGATCATAAGCCGGAAAACAATTATTTTCGAATCAACGCGGCTGCGACGCGGTTGAAATCGATTCGAGGTTAATCGAGCACATAATTCAGCGGCAACGCTGCGTGTTTGCACGCAGCAAATCCGAAATCCACACGCGAGCAGGTGCGAGCGGGACGCGGCGCAATCAGCGGCCGTGCTTGTGGCCCGCAGCCGCATCCATTTTCACCGCGTCCTTCTTTCGCGCTTTTTCCGACCTGTTTTCCGCCGCGCCGACCGTGTAACTCTCGCTGACGAATGAACTGGCGAACTACCACTGCGTTGAATGATAAATCCTCAACTCGTCGCGTTTCCAGATCTGTGTACGCGTATGTACGGCTGTATACATTCCCATTCATAAGTATTAAGACACTTGGGGAAACTCAAGTTAACCTGAGAAATTATTAGAGAATTGTCAAAACGTTTAATTCTCAGCAGGAACCTCTAATAATTTATCTACTAATAATCTTAATGAATTGCCAAGTCAAAAGTTGTAGATTATGAACTTCTAGTTTATAATTTTAAGACTTGAACGATTTGTAATTCGCAAAATTTTCTGCAGCGCTCATATTTGTTTCGTTGTTGAACTTGATGCTATTACGCAAGAAAATTATTAGAGCGTTGATAATTTGTAAGTTGCATGTTGTAAAAATTCAATAATATTATTATTGTAATGCCGTGCAAGGGACAAAATTAATGGATTAATTTATTTCTTGTAACAATATCGTACATATTTCGTGAAATTAACGTTTAATAGCATTGAATATTATGTTTCCCATTGTTGTCTAAATAGAACTTCAGAAATGGAAACGTATTTTCATTTTGTGCATACACGCGACTTTAATTGCTGGGAGAAATAATTTCCTTCTCCTGTGAAAAGGTTATGAACATGTAGATTAACTAAGGAGAGTAAAGAATACTTAATTAAGATTTCTTAAAAGCATGATGTAATTTCGTATTCATAAGTGCTTTAAATATGTAAGAAAATTGTAATTCGTTCTGTAGGGAAAGAAATGTGCGAAGGAATATTAATTTTGGCACAAAAGCAGGAAATTCTCCGAAATTCTAAACGGAATCCTCATATATCCTCGTTTTAAACATGATTTTCTAAATATAAGATAACTCGTAATAATTTCGAATTAAATTTATCAATCTGAGTGTCAATATATCACTCTCTTTAAACGTATCAACGTTAGCTGTAATTGAAATTCCGCGGAAATTACATGAAACTAATTTCGTGTAACATTATGAGTTTTGTTACTTTTGACATTGAGAAATTGATGCTAATCTTGAAAGCTACATATTCGAATCAATTAATTTTCCAATTGTATATTTCGAATCCCAAGATTCTTGAATATATTCCTATTCCTGTATCGCATACGTATTATATGAACGGTTCTTTTACTCCCAGTAGCATAAGTCAACTGCGCGCTCAGTAGTACAAATCAATCATAAACGGCCAGGCTGCTTCTGTTGACATAAACAAACGTTCCACGATAAATTTTACAACGATGCAGCTTAGCATATATCAATGAATCATCGGCAGTGCGAGTCAATAAATATTGAATCATTAACAATTCCAGTGGCAAGAGTCAGCCTTGAATCATTAACTATCAGTGAGAGTACATATCATAACTGGATGCGTGGTCTGGCATAATAATTCCAAAGCTACCATCTACAAACATTGATCTATGTATGTACCTCTACGCTTCCTCATTTTATCTACATATTTTAATTAACTCTTTCGATTATAGTAATGTTTTTTTGTACAACTTTTGTCCTACAACTGTACGATAATAATTAATATAAATATTATAAATAGACTATCTAATATGATAGAATATTATAATGTTGGAAATAAAACAAAAATTTATTTCAGTAATTTTAAATGTTTTTTATCTATATACAAAAGAATTAAAGAAATCGTAAAATAACTCCGTACAAAGAACAAGCTCGCTAAACCATTTATTAAGGAAATAGAAAAGACCTTGAAACACTAATGGCCGGAACTAATATATTGAAAAGTAGTGGTAATTACGCTCAATAATAATGGCGGAAGATCATGCTAGCCGCAAGGCAATTATGATTAAAAATTACTCTTGTTCCCGAGCTACCTTTTACGTTAACTGTTATTCGTAACTGTTCGACGTGCGTGTTCTCAAAAATATTCACGTAGATTCATTTAGCAATGGGAACAAGGACAGGCCGATTTTACAGTTCTATTAAGATCACTCCGATTCTTCATGTCGCAATTATTTATTTAGTTACACGCGATTCTTCGGTCTCAACGAATCACTGATTGTTTTTAATAATCACGAGAAACAAAGTCGAATGAATCGACCATTACATGCTTCATGACCTGTTCCAGTCGTATGTGCTTTTCTTTTTTCTGTCTGTTTTTTCATTTCATTTTACGTTTGTTGTTTCTCGTTTTATCAGAAAGGTAGATCATTGCGACGGCAAACACAGCTGGTCCATCGTCGTTTAATTGCAAATAAAATTTTAATCTGGAAAGGGATTGCATTGATTCCCGGCGTAAACTGCCTCCGCGATTTCCATTTTTATTCGACCGGGACTCTGTGCATATCTGCACGCAAATCGATTGCCGTTCGAATTCGTAAACGACCGAGAAAAAAGGAATGAATGATGCGTCTATCTTTCGACATTCTGGCCCGTTGACGTCCTAATAGAGATAGAAAGCTGAAATTTTCGAAAGGCTGGATCCGATCGTGAAAGTTTCAATTTGCTTCTTCATTGTTATATAATAGATCATTCTCGTTGATATTTACATATTAATTAATTATGCCCAAGAACATTAAATTTCGTTTGATTTAGCAGCATTTTCATATAATTACAAAAATGAAAATGAAACGTAAAAACTTGTAAAACGTTTCTTCGTTGAAGAACAATGCTACCTACAAATAATTTTGGTAGCCACTGTATTTCAGTGCCAAATATCACAGCAAACATTTCTTCTTACTTCATCAGCGCCACAAAAGAGATCGTATTAAACATTTGCTAAAAACACTCTGTAAAAAATTCCAAAATTTATCGAAATCAGTCTTAAAAATCATTAACTCGGTATCATCATCGTCTAAACCATTCATCTATCGAACGAGTCGGATCAATAATTAATCGACAATACGATGCGCTAGGCTAATTCAGTCTAGCACGCCGGCCATAAATTCGTGACTCTCAAACCGGGAACGCCTGTGTGGACATCCGGTTCAGGTGCTGAGACAAGGAGGGACCATTCGAGGAGCCACTCGAGCCACTCCATCAGCTCCTTCTCGAGTAGGCTTTCGGCATCAAAGCGGCTCGTCGCTCAAACATGCCGGTAATGGTTCAGACTCGCTCGAGTGCCGTGGCTCTGGGAATCCCCTTGTCCTCCTGCCAGCCCTTTCAAGCAGACCCTTCGCCCTTCTCCGTGACCCGTGCTTCTTCTCGCTGTCTCCCTTCCTCACGTTCTATTCTCCTATTTCCGTTTTTCGACGGACAAGACGACACGACGCTGTCTCGCACGGATTTGCTTCGATATTTTTGTACCACAAGGTTTCGTATACAGTCGGGGACAAAAATAAGGATATGGACAGGTAATAGTAAAAGGTAAAATTTAATCGAACTAATATTATCGTTATATACTTATTTATTATATATTCTCATAATAAATAGATTATTTAGTAAATAATTGAAATAACATTTTTGTGTAAACGAAAGATAGTTAACGAAACATCGTTGATATCTAACAAAGGCGGTAATTTTGTAGGTAGAGAAATTCTGTTTTCGATTGAAAAATTCTTTTTCGCGAATTAAAGATTCATCTTAATGAGATATTCAAATTCGTTGTCTCTAATTCTACACATAGAAAGGACTAGCATCTTTAATATACAATCGTAAATTGGTTTTTCAATTTTAAATAAAAATTTACGATATAAAATTTCGTTCTGTACGAAGGGAGAAAATGTTAAGCTGGATATTTCTGTAACATCGTGAATTAAATCGTAGTTACAGTTGTTTGAAGAAGATTTTAATGATAAAGCGATTTAAATTGAAATTGAAACTACTTTCATTTGCCGCATCTGGGGACGAAAGTAAATGGCCGTTTGACGATTAAATCAGTGAAGACGGATTTCGTAAATACGTTAACAGACATTCTCGCCGCAGGCGGACGGACTATATACTCTATCACGAAATTCTGAGATTATAACTTGAGCTCTAACCTGGTTCCGGTTCTCATAGAGCAAAGCGATCCCACCTCTCCGTCCCCATAGCGTCCCAATAAACCCGGTTAACCCGTTCTGTTATCTCCACCTCGCTCTTTGACCCTCTATCCATTACATTTTATCTCGTAATCTGTTCTTTACTTTTGATCACTTTGTGGATACACTCTACATATACAACGACGTTCCATAACGAAGGATAATATCCATTAAAAAGTACTCAAAGGTATACTTGAATTAAATTGAATTATTTTAATTGGGATAAATCATTTATTTTAATCGACGATTATGAAATAATATTTGATTATTTGAAAACTTCCTAGAGGGCAGACTTTTAGGAATTTTCCGATTTACAGTATTTACGTTAGGTATTTAGGTATGAAAAGTTTCACAAGACCTAAGTAATTCATAATGTACTTAGATTAATGTACAATGTGAAGTTGAAACTTTGAAACAAATTTTCAAAGTCGTCTTTCCCGAGACTGAAGGCTCATAAGTAAAAAAAAAAATTGTTCCACATTTTCGATTTATAATTTCTTGAAGAATCGCCCATCTCTCAGTTTTATTATCGGTAACTGTACTCTCTGTATTATCGTACGGTTAAAAGTTTTAACGATTAGGATGATGATATAACACTCTTTTTCCTATTTTCACTCATATACAAATTATATTATAACAGTGTTTAAGAAAAATACCTGCTACACGTTTGTATGTTCTTATTAAACGATGTATCTGGTGAGACGGTAATTTTCGCTCAAGTTATCAGCATGATCGGTGCTGTATCATTTCCCGGGATTCGTAGTATCCGGTGCACGGAATTTGCTTTGTGCCGTTCTTGTTTACAGTCTCGTACAAATTGGCCGTAGCTGCGGTTGATGCCCATACAGACGTGTCCCGTTTGTATCGGTTAGACCGATTACCGTCTCTGTTTGCTTTAAATCGCGAACGGTTCGATCAAAAGCTCGCCGATTGGAATTGAAAAAAATAAAAAGAAATGCGCGCCAGGGATCATCCTAATCGTTCTTTCATTATCATTCTACGAACGTTGCACTATACAGCAGCCATTGTCTTTTTGTTTCCATCGCAGAATAGAGAAACACGACGAGATTCGTTTCTACTCTAAACTTTGGAAAAATTGATCCACTATGCTAGCAGCGCGGAGGAATTTTTGAAATCTCTCTATTACTTCTGTATCGGGGGGGAAATAGTTCTGGGAACTGTTTGAAGAGAAGTTGTGCAGCTAGAGAAACTTTCAGATTACTCGAATTGCGAAGTTAGTTGGTGGATTTTTGGAGAATTCGGGAATTTAACAATTTCGATGTTATCAAAGTTGGCAAATTCTTTGCTAGAGTTTGCACTATTTTCATTTTTAGTGTTAGATTAGCGTTGTAGGAGAGTTGCGCAAGTTCTAGAGTTATTAGAATTGTTAAGGTGATTATCTTACGATCTCAAAAATTCTCAGACCACAGGACTTCTTCTATCTAGAAAACCTCTGTAGAGATACACGTGCTTTCTTCCTTTCAATGAAATTGGCTTAAAACTAAATTCTAGAACGAAGATCCTTCCTGACATTAGTTCGAAAACTATAATGCAAATTTATACTACTCGATAAATTGTTCCTGTAGAATTTATTCTCCCATAAAATAATACTCGTTGTAACAAGATGGAGAAAATACAGGAAATCTCGACAGATTATCAAAAAGAAAGTGAGACAATTTATCGTACCAACAACGACGAAAGATCGAATGCATGGTTGATATCGAATCGTGTATTTTGCACGGGTGAATATCATCCAGTACATTCGTGCCTCTGCAAACATTTCGAGCGTTTTCGCAACATTCGATAACGTTCGACGGTACATACAGAATCCACGTATGCAGAACACCTCGCTTTTTGCAGATTCTCGTAATGTTTTCATATTTTTCGCGACGGTAGTTCGTGTCTACATTTGTTTTCGTTTCCATTTTAACGGAAATAAAGAAAACTTAAATAAATATATTCTTACAAAACGAATATTTCATTGGACAAAGTGTTTTGATCGATTTATTTCATTTTCATTCGTTTCTCTTAGTTCGTTATTTCTAGCATACGTATTATATACGCAAAGTAGATGGAATAATCGTGATTCGTTTAATTCGTTTGATTCTTTACTTTTAAAACAATTGTAAAACGGGTGTATATTTTATTATAAATACACTGTATTCATAAACTATATCCGTTTAGAGTTTTTCAAGATTTATGAGTCCGTTGTACACACATACGGATTTCGAAATCCGTCTGTGAACAAACTTCAGTTCTTTTTACGATATACTGGTATCGACATACACAGTTATAATATGATATATATCCGCATGTAAATATTCTGCGATTGTCGATCTTCGAAATTCATCGACATCGATACTTACTATATAACATTTCGGAACATTATCAATCAATCTAGCGAGACTTATCCAAAGAGGAACTTTTCGATTAAAAATTTGCATGGAAATAATAGCCATCGTATATATATTTTTATTCACAGCTGATATTTTACAATTCAAAGAACATCACGTTTTAATTCTCTGTAGCTTATGACAGAAAGCAGCTGCAATATTAATTATAGCTTTTAACAACTAATATTAAACGTGAATAAACCAAATTATGACTAAGTATAAGTATAAAACGTTAGTTTATTTATCAATCTGTATCTATTTAGAATATAACTGGTAAAGAACAATTATAATCTGAATTAGAATTAACAATATGATAAAATAGCAAAACAAAAATTTACAGTAGAACCGCAGTTATCTGAACTTATCGAGAGACAAACAGTTTGTACAATTGGAGTTTGCTTGTTTTCTCTACTATTTCTTATTTTTCATTCGTATCATGAAAGATCAAGTGTTTCATTATTGTATGAAAATATTTAATTACTTACAAAATGTTCACACGTTTTAATAAATAGACGTCCACTGTATGACCTAAATTATTTTCTAATTTCCCGATTTACTAATATTATCGATTGATAAATCATTATGTAAATGTTATTTTTTTATATAGGCGATCAGTACGGATAAACTTTTATAACTCTTGATACGAGCAAAATGTCCCAATAAAATAAACCGTTTCCGTTGTCTGGAGTGACGAAGCGTGGTCACGTCGAATCGCAATTCAAAGTCGTTCCTCCCGACGTAATATCCGGAAACGTGGCGGATACTCGTTCACCGTAAACGTTATTTACATACCGCGAGCTATACGGTTCGCGACGGAGCGATCTCGTAAAAGAATACGATCGTTAAATTGGACGACGTCGTGTATAACGCGTTCGAACGAAATTCGGTTTCCGTAACCGCACGTTTCGTTCGCGTCTAATATCGTGAAATTAATTTCCTTCGAGTCATCGTAAAATCAGAGCGTGGACGATCCGTGGCTTTGATATCGAATTAAACCTCGATCCAATTATGGAAAGCAGTGATCGTTTCAGGAAAATTAAGCTGCATCGTAGACCGAACATTTCGAATAGTTATTCGTTATTATTTGCATTAGTTTAATTTATAGGTTAGTAATAGTTTATATCTTTTAATTATTAAAATCATAGGTTGTAGGTTTGATTAACACGCTATTGAAATAAAATACTAAAATATTCATGAACAAAATATTCAATCTAATTTCAGAATATTTTGTCCACTTAGAAAATATCAAAATTATTCAAAAAGTTTTTTGAAATTTTACACCCTATGAGATGAATTACGTTCGTTACAATTATTAAAATGTGGTGTTTGATTAACGTGCTATTGAAATAAAATATTAAAATATTAATGAACAAATATTAAATCTAATTTCAGAATATTTTGTCCACTTAATTACTAATGTACCTACGTCAGTAATTATAACTGTAGAAAATATCAAAATTATTCAAAATGTTTTTTCATTCAAATTTTACACCCTATGAGATGAATTACGTTTATTACAATTATTAAAATGTGGTGTTTGATTAATACGCTATTGAAATAGAATACCAAAATATTAATGAACAAAATATTAAATCTAATTTCAGAATATTTTGTCCACTTAATTACTAATGTACCTACATCAGTAATTATAACTGTAGAAAATATCAAAATTATTCAAAAAGATTTTTCAAATTTTACATCCTATGAGATGAATTACGTTCATTAAAATTATTAAAATATGGAGTCCAAAGCAATCCGAAAGAACATTTTTAAAGTAAAACCTCCTACTGTTACGTTCGCAATAACATCCGTAAAATAAAACTTTTCACTAGCATCACCTTTTTGAAAAGGCTTTTCTCTCATTAGCGACCGTCAATCTGCACTATGAAATCGAGTTTGTCAAAAATAGTTTATCCTTTTTCAGCTTCGACTCGCTAAAATGATATTTTTATATAATAAAAGGGAAAAACGTAGAGAGGAAAGGATGGTTATAAATTCACGCGAAGTAAAAAGCAATACGGTAGAAGATAAGTGAAACGCTAAAAGGAAAAGCGTAAATAGTTGCAACGAGAAATGAATGATAAAAGTGGATGGGGATGTGCTTAACGCGGAGGAATGCGGTCGGTGGTAAATGCCGTTGACTGGCGTTGATTCATGGCGCATTGAAAGCACCCGATGCTGCTCATCGAGAATGCTCAGCTATAATTGTTGGCCGCACTTCAACCTTTTCATTACTTCACGGCTCGACGTGATCTCCCTCCATTCGTCACCTGTACTTCCATACTGTTCGTTTCATCTTCAGGCCACTATGAAATCATGAAAAAGATGTACGATCGGTTTTTATGAATTTTGGATTGTATTATCAGCAAAGGAATGTTTCCATTTTTAATAAACTTTTTCCATCATACGATTACGATTACGAGTTGATTAGTAAGTTCAGAGAACGTTTGAAAAATAGATTGGAAATTATAAAATGTGATAAATATATTTGTAGCAAATGACGTCAAGGATTCACTGACAATGTTTTGTATACGATTCCCTGGAATTTTGAAGTATCAGCTCTTTAAGTATTACATTAAATACCATGCTTCCTTGTTTTTGATTACAATAATTATCGTAATAAATAAACTTAATCTAAATAAATTTAAGATATACACTACTGACCAGAAATTTGGTATTTCGAAATACTGAAATACATTCGATAGAAATGCACTGAGTTAAAGAAAATTATTAATTGATAAATGTAACATCAGTTTATCATATTCTTCTGCTGTAATCTTCGCGTAATACAGACAGTACAATAAATTCCTCTAGAAAAACGCTCGCATTCTATATATAGCGAAGAATTTTCACGGAATGCGAGAAAGTTTCTGCATTGAAGGATCACACGAGGAAAATGTATTTCATTCGGACTTTCGTTCGTATCGGCATTCAATTTTTCGTCGAAGATTGAGCTGAAACTTCGTGGCAGTGCTGCGTGCAATAAGAAGACGGGGCTCTATCGCATGGTAACATTTTTCGTCGGAGAAATGGTTCCCCATACGGGTTTCTACGGTGTATCTTTTGCGTGGAAAAAGTAAGACGTGCCATAGAATCCGAAAATCGCCTCTTTCGGGCACGCAAGTAGGTCAGAGAACCTGAGTCAGACCATGGCTGTGTATGGTTGGGCACGAATGGGAAGCTTCCCTGGCCATTCTCGAGGAAATTCCATCAGACACACGAAATCCTCGGCTCAAGATGCTCCAAGGAACTCGATTTTGTCGTTAAATTCCACCTCTTTGAACCTGGTGTACGCCCGACGTCTTTTTTTTCTTATCGTGATTAAATTGAATGATTCAAAGTGATCCATGATGCGTGCTGTACCATTCGGTTGATGTGAAAATTAACGTTATAAAATATCAACTTCTTTTAGTTATTAAATTTACTTTTACGTTATTACATAACATATACGATACGTATTTTGATGATAAAATACACACGAATATAAACACTATTTTCCCTAATATCAGATAACTTAGGCGAATCTTTAAATTCTTCTTCTCTGTTAAATCTTGTAATACTTCACAATTCGAAATTTTTCACTACGAAAGAATCTATTCGTCAAATGATTAATCAAGCCAAAGTAAACTAAACCACATGCAAAATTACATAAGATATAGGACATGAAATACAACAAAATTTAAGCTTAAAGTTAAATAACCCAGCTGAAATCCAAGTTAACCTAACAAAACTAGTGATATTAAATGAAATATTAGAATACTCCGCTATCCGAAATTTCTTACCATAAAACAATCTACCCATTAATTTGCTAATCGAACCAAATCAACAAGGATATGCACGAAAGAATTATAAAAATGATATTGAACAAGAATTAGACAAAAATCAAACAGAATCCGCGAGGCGATTAGATCGAAAACGAACAACAAAGGGGTTTAACGTGAATCGCGAATGTAATTAGTCGCGTTCCAGTCGATGGCAGTCGCGGATTCGAAATGCAGGGTGGCCAATCGATCGGTTAATTCTAGCATTGGGTTCAGAATAGATCAATGGCTATGGAAATCGGCGCTGCGGGATTCTGAGGACCCTTTTGATGACCGTAGGTATTTACGAGAAGCATGACAGCCGGCATGCCTCCGTAATGGTCAAACAGCGTGCGACGGGATTCGAGTGCTATTATTATGGTACCGCGGAGGACGCAAATTGACAGGCATAATTGGTTTAATTTCTACGCGAACGTACAACTGGGAATCTCGTAAAAATCGTTCAACTGCCCAGTATTTTACTGGAAAAGTTGATTAATTTGTCGTTCAGAGATTTTCTGAATCTTCTTCTTCAACATACGTATTACCATTATATTGTTGGGAAATTAATTGGACCAAATCTCGAGTATTTTAACGAATTTTTAGAAAGAGAAGAAATCTGATTAATTCGTTGTTTAAAAGTTTTCTGAATCTTCCTCGACTTGTCATTATAGAAACAGTCGCCTATTACTGGAAATTAGTTAATTCCAAATAAATAACTAAATTAAGATCAATTAATTGATATAATTAGTTCAATTTATACACAAAGTTCTATAGTTATAAAGGTAGTGCAGACAATCTTATAGTATCTATTTAATACACTAGCAGAAAAGAACAGAATAATGAAATAATGGAATAATTTATACAGATCAATTACTTAAGATCATTTGTATTAACTGAATATTTTATTAATTGAATGTTTGTCATATTGTAGATAAACGTTTATAATTTTAAGGTAGTTTTATTCTCAACTTATAAATAGAAATACTTGTGTCATTTTCTTACATCGTTAATTAAATGATCTTATATGAAAATAACAATGTTCTTTTAAAAAAAATGATCTTTTAAAAAAATGTAACCTTATTACATAATCCAGTATGCAATAATTTCTGGTATTTACGGATAAATCTATCTCGAAACACAAAATCAGTGTGGCTCTATCCAGCATATTGCATAAATTACTGCGAATACTTCTCGATTTACACTCCAGTAATGATCCCAACAACCATGACGCCTGCGCCAAATGTTTTGTCGAATAATCAACGATTTGTAGAAAGGTATTCTCTGTGTGTAGATAAAGGTATGCGAGCAATTCATCAGCACAATATGCGTTATCGCACGCGAGCCCGTTATCGAGAGTATTCTGATTTTACTGCTCTCGCTCTTTACCTCTCACCTCCTATCTCTCACACAGTATGTAATTTAACTTCACGGTTTAATCTTTCCGATGCAAATGCCAGATAATAACGTAAGAGAGGATTATCGTCGAAAGTAACCAACTATCGCGGTATTATTACTGGAAATCGTGTCATCGGTTTATAATTAACTAGAGCCACTCTTGTTCACGAAAAATACGAATATCAAACTTCCACGAAAAATATTCGTAACTTTCGTTATCAAATTAAGCCTTTATTCCCGAAATATTTAATCGACCCATCAGTTGTCTAACAATTCTGAAAGTTTTTTATTTGATATTCCTAGGAAAGTTAATTCAATCGTATTTTTATATAACGTTCATCGTATCTTGTAGTATTTATAAATCTTGCAGTATTTATAAATCTGGCAGTAATATGAAATATCTTGTAGTAATTATAAAATTACGTCATTGGTTTTATGATAAATAGCTCTATTTGCAGGAAGCCATCAACACGTTGTAATTTCATACAATTCTATTATCGATTGTTTGTCGCTTCGTGGGAAACTCGACTCGTTAGTCTAGCAGGCATGTACTCGGGAAACCACGTGCTCCAGACTATTTCCGCGATTCTTCTCGCGACACTAGAGAGCGGAAAGCACGGACAAATTCGCCCACGCGACCGCCGGTAGAAGTTAAATCAGAAACGTCGGCGCAAATTTGCTTAATTATTCCGCGCAGAACGTTAACCAGTCGAGAGAGCGTGGCTGCGCGTTCCTCGTAATTGTAGTGGTCGTTTATAGTTGAACGACTCTCGTCGCGTTGCAATTGTCTGTTGTCAGAAGTGGCACTCTTACTTCCGACCGGTGTTAAAAGGCCGTCAACTCGAGAACACCTCGATTTTTTCCTCCTCACCGACGCAAACCAACCGAAGTTCACGGTGAACTTGCGGGGAAATCAACTTCTCCCTTCAATTCTACGTTCTTAGGTAATATTTTCTTCTCGTTTTTTCTCTCCTTCTCTCCTTCTCTTCCTTTTTTCTCTTATCTCCGTTTTTCTTTCGCCAAGTTTACCCGGAAGAAATTGACTAATGAATCGACGCCTCCGTGTTCCTCGGTTGAATCGTTGTTTAACGAGTTCGTCCATCGAAACAGTTTACCGAAAGCCGCCCTTTGAAGGGCCCTTTGTTGTCGTAACTTCTCCCTATTTCAGTCGATACGAATGGAGAGTCGTTGTTATCGTGAATTTCGTTGGTTGTCGATTGTGCTTGGTGAAAAGGGGATGTCTTCGTGAAAAAAAGCACGAAGGCTCCAGCAAGTTTTACATTATCATATTATTCTGCAGGGAAAAAAGAATTGCAGTAAAATTCGTGTAAAAGAGTTGCTTTAAACGTCGCACTTAACGTTGGCTCGTTGTAGAAATGATAAATCGTTAACTCGATATTTGTCGTGACCCATAAACCAGAAATACGATTTCAATTTGATCATTTTTTATAGAAATTTGATATGACCTACGTTTAATTCATCATCTCGTACTATAGCCCATCACGCTCGATGCTAATCATTCCAATCGATACAAATTGTTAGAAACCATTTCCTATTCCATCATAAACCGCCGATATCTCTATCAAAACCGATAAACCACAATTGTAGTAAAAACTTAACTGCCATATATTACGATCAAATGAAATTGTTAATACGATTTGACGTCGATAATAAGCTTGTTCCGACTTTTTTCACAAATTAAACCGGTTTACTTGTACGCATCTACATATGAATGTGGAAATCCCAACGGGTACACGTACACGCGCATCTACATATTAATGCACGCGCACCCTCGAGCTCGCTATGCATTGTCGCGTTGGTAGATGTATAGGGTGGTACGCGAGTGCTGTTCGTGTACGCAGTACTCGTGAGTTAATATAGCTAGGGAGAGAAGGGTGAGAGAGGGTGAGAGAGGGAGAGAGAGAGAGACGAAGGGGATGAACGCGTGGGATTACAGCTGTATATCTATCACGCTGGAATACAGCATTGTGCCAGAAATCCTGATGGCATGCCCATAGGCCGCAGGAACGTCGTGACGCGACGACGCCACGTCTCTAACGCACGAATTATCCTTCAAACCTCAAGCCGTCGCGAATTTCCTCCAGTAGACACGGTTGAGAATTTTCCGCGAAATCCAAACGTTAAGAAATTTGCCAGCGATTTTACGTATCGTCTTAACTACTACTAGCGTTTTTTTTTAATAAAGGTTAGAGAATTTGTTCTTTTCTATTTTGAGAAATTGGATATTTATATTTATATTGGATATTATATTATATTGATATTGGATATTATATTGGATATTTATATTTATTGGAGATTTTTTCTAAATTGTTTCTTTCAAGTGTATTCGATTTTTCATTTTTTTTACATTTGAAATTAGTTTTTTTTTCAGAAAGAATCGGAGGTTTAAGAGTTGGAGGTATCTGTTTTCTATTATCATTTGCTTTCTTTTCTCTTCTTTTTTTTTGAGGTGAAACTTGGAGAAATTGAAAATAGTTTCCATTATGCCATAGACGCATTAATTGCCACGCATATTCACATAATGATCATAAACAAATTATTCCCTTTCAAAACATTTTTTTATTACTAATTCTTACTAATACACAAATTACTTCGTGAAATAAATTCTGTAAAAAGTAAATGTGTTCATGAAATATGTTGTTCATAATTCACAATAAAATGGAATGTGTTAAATTATAACTAGATCTCGTATTCTGATGTATTTATAAAGAATTTGCACGTGCAAAATTGTATAGAATGTATATAACATGAGAAAATAT
The DNA here is from genome assembly GCF_011952205.1 of Bombus bifarius. Classification (NCBI taxonomy): domain Eukaryota; kingdom Metazoa; phylum Arthropoda; class Insecta; order Hymenoptera; family Apidae; genus Bombus; species Bombus bifarius. Next base: position 2,072,184 of record NW_022884484.1, read on the forward strand.
ATAAAACATCCGAAGTATAGTGCTTTCTGTAATATTTGATAGGCAAACTAATTTTCCATCGAGGTTCTACTTTTTTAATTATATCCATAAAAATATGAATTTGCGTAAAAAATCGCAGTTTAGTTATAACATACATTGAATTTCCTTATACCAAATTGTAAAATTGCAAGGATCTAACTTACGATAACGTGGCTTGTGGGATAGTTCAGATCACTATCCTATAATTCATAACGTAATCCAAAACATTACATAGCAGAACATGTTGCGATCCAGGTCACTATGCCATAACTCATGGCGTGATCCAAGTTGCTATACAAGGGACCGACCTATGTCTCACCTACTACGCAAAACACCATAATACAACCTAAATTATAATATATTTCTACACGATTTCCTGCAATTTATACCTCGTTCTAACCCACAATCAAATTCACGTTACTCAAGTAATCATACAACCAAATTACCATATAATTCAAGTATAATGTTATGTTCTTACTCTTTAATATACATACAAAAATTAATTTCAGCTACGATGTTTTAGGGATTTACTGTGTTTTACACAGGCTTTTCATTCGTCATTTCTTTAAGCAATAAATAATAAAAGGTATATCTAACAATGAAACGACAATCACATTAACTATTTATACGAAGATATATAAAACTTTCTCAATTCTCAGATCTTAATTCTTAACTCTGACTGATGCTCCAATAAATCTCAATTTATCATTTAGGCTTACAATGCCATGTTATGTATATACTTTTAAATTTGTTTCAAATTTGATCAAAATAACCACGTCGAGTCTCACTTATAAATAATATAATAATAAATTGATCGTAAGAAAATAATTTGATGTTTCATACTTTAGTCGTTCGATGGTTCTAACGTTGATCATTTCTGAAAGAACAAGACTATCGTATGATTCCATACTCCACGCGAGTATCTGCAAAAGTATTCGAGCAAAGCAGATACGTAATGCCCGTACAAAAGCTCAATCTGTCCCATCACGACATCGTCGTCGGAAACGAAATCGCTGAAACAGCTTTTTCCAAAGAACTAGTAGACCAATTGAGCAGAGATATGTGACACGTACACGTGTGAACGCGGTTTCCATCCTTCAAAGCGAGTGTTTAAAGCGTTCTAATACGTAATTCTGGCTTCGCTTGCGGATTTCCAGTGTTTCGACCCGGTGATTATGCAGTGGTGGTAACAAAGTATCGGCCAAAGCATAAAGGTAGTATGGGCGAAGGGTGGTAAGAGGCAGAATGCGGATGGAGCGCGAAGATCCATCCAACGAACCATCGGATAAAGCGAAGATACTTGAAAGAGTATGTCTGTGTTTGCGCTCGTAGACGGGCTGAATCCTGAATTTCCGGCAAACCACCCCCGACCCTAAGATCGCCGAGAGCCGAGACGATAACGAATCTCGATGTCAGCTAGTGGACCATGGTGAAGTCGATCGATCTAACGAGCCGTAGGAAAAACAGGCAGCTCGTAGCTACCGATATTCGGAATAAGAGTATGAACGAAGTGGATTCCTCCGTCGACCTTTGAACTTTCGGTCGATGTTGAATCTTCACGGATTATTGCTTGTTCTTTGATTCGTGTTATAGGAAGATTGGAAAGTTTGCCAGATTTCGTTCTTTTTGCTACTTTTAAATTATTTCAAATTAGGTATTTTTCCTACTATAACACGAATCAGAGCTATATATTTTACATTTACGACCTCTTCATCTTTCAGGATGGAAGGTTAGAGATTTTCCATGTCATAGAAATTTGCGTTTGTGTTATAGAAAGATTGAGAAGTTGGTAATTTTGTTGGTTTGGTTTGACGAATGTCGACGATGAAAGATTAGAGATTTTTCTTTTAAATAATCAGTAGGTGTTTTATAGTGTTTGATAGTCTCTTTAGAAACTAATTCCCGCTGTAAATTTCATGCTACGTTCTAAATAATTTTCCAGTCGAATTCAATTGGAGATTCGTGTAGAGATTGAATTCCCCAAATTTCGATGAGTAATTTGTTCGGCGAGTAACTGTACCGAAAAAAGAGTATCCTCTTTTCGCTTCTGGCAAAACGTGTAATCCTCGTTTCTTCTTTTCTTTCATTTCTGTGCGTTTCTATGGCGTTTTATTCGGCGGACGTAGGGTTCGTTAAAACTTTATTGTACATTATTAGCACCGGTGGAAAATTACGGTGGCGCTCTCGATATCAATAAATTAACTGCGCCGCAGGACGTTCTAAATTGCATTTACTATTTCCCTGCAGGGCATTAAACATAGAACGACTTTCGTAATCGCAGTTGTACTAGGATTCGATTACACGGGCTGCCTAAAATTTAATTAAATCGACACACGGCGAACCCCTTCGCGCACAGGTACGCTTTTCGCACCGTCATTTACCAGATCGCATCGTGAAAATTGTAAAATTTAATTTACATCCGGCTGGATTCAATTTGTCTCGATCATTGACTGCTATAATTTTTTAGGTGTATTCCCCTGGCGAAATATTGGCGACGCGAATGCAATCATGAAACTTAACGAGAAAATATTTCATCGACCCGTACTCTACACCTCCTTGTGTAAACCAATATATTATGTAAACATGTTTTTCGAATTATCACTGTGAAAAATTTCCCAGAACTTGCTTCAATTTGTTGAATTGCTTAAATTGAATTGTAAACTAAAGGTGACAAAAGCGACATTTGATCCTGTTTTAGAAGTATCATTTCTCTTACTGAAAAATTTAATAAACAAAATAATGTAACGGAATAATGAGTTCGTTACATTTTCTTAAATTCTGTTCTTGAATTACGTCACGTTCGAAGCAAGACTGCGATATCTGACTTGTTACTATTTAATCACGTCTCTAATACTTTTCCAACGAATCTCAATATTTACCATGAACGAATTGAGCAAAATTACCTGTAAAACATCAACTGCAACCCTTTTAAGTAAACCGGAATCAATGAAAATAAACGTTTCAAAAACCATTTCAAAAAATAAGCTTATTCCACTTTCTTTGCCTCGTGAACGCTTAATGACTTCAGCATCTCTTACCATAATTTACCTTGCCGAAATTCTAAGCGAAAGAAAACCACTGTTTACATGGACATCAAGAAAGATAGGAAAACTGAACCAGAATCTACGCAGTACACTTAATTTCCCATCCGTCTCGCGGTATCAACAGTTGGACTATATTTTCAGGAGAAAAGTCTACGTTTCTTCTTACATTCCGCGCGATGAGCCTCTGGAAAAACAAAAGGATAACTTTAAGAGTGTAGCATGAAGTGAAACGCGGGAAAGTCTAAGGGAAGTGAATTCGTGTAGGACGCGGTGAATCTTCCCCTTTTGCAAGTAGTGCTAGTCGTACTTTGATCAGACGCGCTGGATTTATGCTCATCCTTGGCTTTCTCTCTCTCTATCCATCTATCTATCTATCTCTTCTATCACAAGTGTCGTCGCTTATCTCTCTTCGGAAGGTTCATCGTGTTGCAACAGCGTCAGCGACGTCTTTGAAGACTCGTCGCATCGTAGGCCTTTCAACGAGGTCGAAGCAGCGGCGGAAGTGCCGCGGCAATGCCATTATCGACAGAAAGAAACGAGTGCGCTGCCTGCATGAAAGAACGAAGAAAGCTGGATCGGTGGTTAAAAGTCAGCGTTTGATTTTCTACCAGTCTCTGCTGCTCTTTCTCTGTTTGAGCGTGTCGCCTGCTATGTCAGATCGAAGCAATTACCCTGAAGTTGGTATTTGTAATGGTTAATTTGTAATACGAATTGTAGGTTGGTCGAGTGTATCGCTATTTAAGAAGAGTATGTTATGTTTTTAAATACTACGGTGATTTGATATTGGGAGTTTTCATTATAGCAGACTAATAATTTAGCCAATTGAGTTCTTTGAGCAGATGAGTCTGTTTTTGAAATCTGTTTACAAAGTACTGTATAGGATTATTTCTTCTTTGCAAGTATGCTACGATTCCTCAATTACATTTACAAAATATTCAATAGGTGTTTCAGGATTAGTTTTGTAAAGTGATTGATAAATTTTATCCTCCATTAATTCCTTCTTCGTTTTTCTCTTACGATCAACAGATTATATAAATCAACATTTATTTCTACCGAGATATGTATAATTTTGTGTGCTAGACTGAATTGACCGCGTAGTAGTGATACATGTGTGTGAATATGAGCGTGCGGAAGTATGTGTGTGCGCGGCGTCTCGAAAACAAAGGAATGTAAACTATTTAGTTAACAGTCTGATATGGAAGAAGGTGAGACAAAGAAAGTGCTGAGACGCGTGTAAATGTGTATCGACGAATATCCTTGAAATCGTTTATCAAATAACTATAACTATTTTAATATAAATTCTAAATGTAAACTTAGTATTCCTCTGCCATTATTTCGGCAATTAAGATCCAAAATTATCAACAATTTCTTCTTCATCCATCGAATTATAATCGACGAATTACATTAGAAAATTTCACTTAAAACAAGGAGGTTAAACAATTTGCCAGATATCTACTAATTCAACATGTAGCTTGTTGGGAAATTCTAATCAACAAATTGCATTATCAGTAAAGAAGCATAAAGAGAATCGAAACAAAGCGAGACGAATCGGTGCTTTCCGAAAGACTGGTCGAAATTTATGACGATGAACGCGAATGGTCGTTTCTGTAGGGAGAAAAAAGAATACGGGATAGGGTTTAGGGAGACGTAGCAGTTTGTCGCGTCGGTAAATTTACAACTGTAATTTACACGATCGTCGAATATCCGTTTCGATCTTAACATCAGCGTAGAAGGAACGTAGATGCTTGAAACAGCCCCGAGCGTGATTGAGAACACCTTTGAGATGCGATTTAGGAAAAACAACAAAGGGAATTGAGAGAAGATAGACGATACCTGCAAAGCGTCGCACGTTCGTTCTATTTTCTTAGCTGCCTCCTCTTTCATTCAGCTTGAAACGATAACGATAAAGATTCGTCGATATTTTTCTCTGTTTCAACAATTTTCTCTAAATTTGTCCTCATTTCACATGACTCGTGTATATTTCAATTCAGCTTAACTTTAATTATCTTGCTAGTTTCAGTTCTACGTGTGTTTTTATAGATTTCTAAATTTATGTAACATTTATGAAATTTTTTTCTAAGTAGTCTTTATACAGTTTTTCTAGTTACAAAATCTTTATGAAATTTGTTTCTAGATATTCTTAATAAATTCCTTAATTGAACAATTTTCATAAGATTCATACAAATCGATTACTCTTTGTAATTCCCGTTAATTGTGAAATCTGTGCGTTGCTTACGAAAGAATTTATGATTTCACAGTGAAATACTTTTAAAATCACCGACGTTAAATTAATATGGAAGTTGGAGAGCGGATAATTCCACAAAAAAATAATAGAAAAATTCCGCGATCCTGAGAAACGAATATCCAAGAGTGTTTCACTGATTATACGAAATTACAGTATTTCCTTTACTTGGCCGTTTTATCGAAAAATTTCTTGATCTCGTTACCGTGAATTTTCCTTGGCAAAACGAGCAACGAGAACCATTGACTTCCTTTCGTTTTACGAAGGATAGAAAAAAAAAATACAGGCCAGTATCAAGAATGCATAGAGGAATCTCTATCGACCAGTTATTTACAAGGGAAAAATGCGATGCTCATAGAGCCGTTTCTGTTTTATCGAAATAAAATCTCTTAATAAAGTGCACCGACATGGCGTGGGAAAAGGTATCAACCGACTCGATAGCCTCAAAAATTTTTTATTATTACCTGACGATACGTTGTCAGAATATTCCGAATAATGATTTTTTTTCTGTCTATATAAAATACATATAACCTTCTGAAAATACGTGAAACGTATCGTTCGTTGGTTCATTGATTTGAATAACGTCGGAAGAAATATTGAAGGTGCAAGATGAATTTTCATCGAGAACGAAATTATTCACGTGATTCCATTTGACCGAATGAAACATAAATCGTCGCGACAGTGGTCAAACAGCTTAAGCAATTTCACGGGTTAATATCTAACGCTTGATTAATTTAGTCGAGCCGAGTTAAGCAGGGTTAGCAAAGTTCATCCACGCCGCGTCAGAATCTTGTTTAATTATTAAAAACCTATCTCTGAGGTGAAATTTTATTTCCAAAAATGGCATTATATAGCTTTTCAAACTGATTTTCATGTCTGATATGTTAGTAACGCATTGGATAGTCTCGTAATTAACTTAAATGTTTGTTACTATTATTTGTGAATAATTAATTGCTGTAATAATCTTTTGTTCTTTCCACTAGATTTTCTTCTTTGTTTTTGTAAAACTTTTTTCTTGGCTACTTCTATTATTTTTGGCTTAACTTCCAGCATGATTTAAGGTCTAGATTATAACATCTAAATACTTTGAATATATAAAATGTAAATATAAAATTATAAAAACTTTCTTGGTTTCGAGAAACATTCCAACAAATACCTTGATCTGACTGAAATGATACGTTGATAATAATTGACATTTATCCACTGTACAAGTAAAATTCATTTAAATAAATAATAGAGAAATAAAGATAAATAAAAAATAATCTAGACTAAAGAAATTTTCCATAGAATTTCAACTTTCTCAAAGCACGACCATCGAAGCGAAGCATTTAATCTTCCCGAGTAAAGGAATCTCATAGAAATCGCAAATTTCTCAAAATTCAAAAGTGGAATCGAAACTACGGAAAAAATGTGCGAGGATCTAAGCTGAAGAAAATTCGATCGTACCGCCAGAATACACGAACTTCCGAAGAGCAGAAATTTTCCAAAAGTTCCACATACTGAAAACTCAAACACAGTTAAACGTACATAGATGGTAAAATGAAAGGGCACCGCGTGTATTTACCCGAACGAGGGTGAATCGAGGGAAACAATGGGAGGGCGGCGTGGCAAAGGTACGAGGTATGCTCGTGCACGAAGGATTAATTCTCGTGATGTACAGGAAATCAGTGGAGATAGAGGGGCGAAGGGCCGGCAAGATCCCTTTGAAATCTTTCGGCGATTAATTCATTCGAAAGCGGTGCGGAACAAGGCTCACGAAACGAAGCGGCTGCAGCGGCGCGTGCAATTTTGGCAAGACGATTCCGTGGCGGGCGTTTTCTATGTACACGTGTATCGTCGGGCCACAAAGCGGCCACGATCCCGCTGGTTGGTTCGTGTGAAACGCGAAATTTGTCGGTGTAATTACAGCAAGGGGAAATACGGAGACGCGTTGCGATTACGCGGCCAAATAAATCCCAGTCTGCCTACTTTCTGACGTTCTTCCTCTCTCTGTGTTTCAGATACAAGTGTACGGGTTCAACGCGGAACTGTATCACAATATGAGCGAGGCGCAACACAAAAGTCAAGGCCTGGTCGCGATCTCGTTGATGGTACAGGTAAGCGAATGTAGAATATTGTAGTTTCTACGAAATGATTAAAACGAGGAAGTTTCGCGGTGATTTAGGAGCTTTGTATGGCGGGATATTTAGATTTATGTGTTTGCGTGTGTGTGAGCACAGAAGTGAATTTGGTATGATTTGATTTATATGGTTTTATGAAAGAGCAGGACTTTGATATGTTGGTTGTGTTTTCAATTTTTGGAATCTAGATGATCGAATCTTTGAATTTGAATATTGCCGAATACTTATCGTTATTTCGGTTTGCACGATTTGTTACTGGAGACTTTATATCGCCATTTTTTTTTTTGTTACATGTTAACGCTTCGTATTATGAGCGTATTTACATTGCTAAATAAAGTGTGCGTTCCATCTGTTTCGCATCAATTTTGTAACAAACGTTCCACTCTGCCATCGTGGAATTACTAGATAAATGAATATGCATGAGATATATGAATGGTGTTTGAACAAAGAGAATATATACGTACGCGACAGTTATTTTGATATCAAAAAACATTTATAATTCCTTTCATTTCGAAAAAAGATAAATAAATAAACATTGGCGAGATTGTAAAAAAAATGAACGCATTGGTAAAATAGCAATGAAATAAGTACCAAAAAATATCTATACTATTGATACTATCGTAGAATTTTGTAGACGCTCCGATTAAATTTATTTTAATGACGATTAATCAATCTATTAGTTATAATCTATATTAATTAATCTATATAATAATCTATTAAAAACACAAATATGAATTCCCAAATGGATCATGGTAACGAGACAGAAGGGATTGAAAAATAAGGATAGTAATCATAGAATTCTATATGTCGACGAGGGGTAGTTTAGCAACCCTGGAATTTGTTCCCGAATTTGTAAACTAGGTATCGCGTGTTTACCGTATTCTTTCGATCGATATAATTTACTCCGCCGTTAAAAATCATAATTAAGAAAATTACAAAAATTACGAATTTGTTATTAACGAAAATGAAATTCTAAATATTTGTAATTCACAAATTTTTATTCCCAAACAGATTACCTCTGCAAATTCATATTTTTCTAAATGCAAATTTAAAAAATGCTACTTAAATAGACATTTGTTTCATAGATATTTCTTGTGTATAATATAAATAAATAAATAAAAAAATAGCTTTCTAGATTCTCGAATATTTTTTCCCTTTCTTTCTTCTCGGATTTGGACCAAATCATTTTATTATATAAAAACAGAGCAAGATGTATTTAAACAAAATCGAGATGAGTAAAATAGAAAAAAAGAAGGAAGGAAAATGTACGAGGAAGAGGTAGAAAGATTTTATTTGCGACGTTCTTATTGGTGAACAATTATTTCGAAGTCTCGCAGACAAACACCCGGCAGGCTTCCCGGGGCTGCGTGCCGCTTGCTCCGAGAATAAATTCCAAAGTTTCGAAGGAAACGTTCTGCTTTCGCCAGCTCGTTCCACCTCGTTCTTATACCCTCACATTTTCTCTCACGTCGACGATCGTCTATGTTCTCTCTCTTGCTCTTTCACCCCTTCTAGAACCGGTGTTCCGCTAGAAGAAACTGGAAAGCCTGCGATTCTGAGGCAACAAACGCCAGGAAACAAGCGTTTATGCTTCTGATTTCTGGCACGATAGTTCAACAGAATCGGCTGCTGCCGCTTCACTCAGACTGTTTATCGAAACATCGACTCGTTTCTAGCTCGTTCTATTTCCTTTTCTGATTACCATTCCCGTTTCGCTCTTCTATATATATCATGATTGTTAGAAATGTTCTTGCAATAAGTTTATGCATTCTAATGTTATCATTTCGAGGATTTATTGAACGAGTGCTAATCTAATGATTCGTTGAGCAGAATACATCTTCTGTAAATTTTTATGAGTAATTCTACAAATTAGATCAAATTCCTGTAACTCCGCCTCAGAAATCTTCGCTTCTTTCCTTCGATCTCTGAATTAAATTTCTAAATCAAACAATTATTCCATATTACTCATTTATAAGTGGCGAATAAAAAAACTATATTTTAACTGGAAGATTTACCAAAAAATTAGTCAATTCTCGTAATTATTGTATCATCCCCTTGGGGTTAAGATTCTGTTATTCAAACAAATGCGCACACTATCGAATCGGATTTCTGCAGTTGTGTAATATTATTATTAAAAGCCAGTACCCTCTAATTTGAAAAATTCCCATAAAATTAGTCAACGATAATAGCTAATATTTCCCTGGTCAAAACGATATGATCTTCAAACGAATTGCAACAAAATTCAAGAAATCAAACAGTTCCAAATTAAACGTTCATAATCATACAGCGTTACTACTGAAAATAATTACTTGAAAAACGCTGTAGCTTGAAAAATTCTCATAATATTATTCAACTCTGGTAGTTAACATCCTCTTTGCCAACATCCATCAGCAGTCACGCACCATCAAAACCCAAAGTGGTGTTTTTCGCGTGCAAGCGTAATTTTCATCTGCCTTTAGCAGCGGTTCCCAGCCGCTAATGACACAAAAATCCACGCGCGGCTCGTTTCCAAATCATTACCCAAAATCAGTGGTCGTCAGCCGAGGAATTAACGACGCGAGACCGGAGGGGAGAGAAGAAAAGGCGAGAGCGTATTCTCGCGAAAAAGCGTGGTACGTCGGTTGACAGGGATTTTCCCTCGTTTTGCGCGGCCGCGCCGTTTACTTGCGGAATAAATTTTCAAAGTTCCAGCAGCCAGCCGGCCCCCATCTTCCTTTTCCCTTACCTTTCACGGTCTTTAGCGGCTGAAACGCGCGACCGTGAAACAGAGAGAACAGCAAAAAAACGACGAGGAGGGAAAAGAGTCCTTTAGGATGCATTAAGGACGCGGCGTGACGGAGGTAACCTGAATGTAAACCACTTATTAGGTGAAGTAAAAAGTTCTGAGCGCTTTTTCGCTTTATTTCGACGATGAAATTAACATAGTCAAGATTATTCGATTTAGATTAAATATGCGCCGTTTTGTTCGATTACTTTTGTCCATTTTGAAGGCAATTTCATAATTCCGCGGTTGAAGAAGTCCTCGTCCCTATTGGTAAAAAACTTGACCAGCTCATTTTCACAAGCCTCTCTTGAGGCCAGTTTTGTACCATCAAGAAAATTTTGCAAAAACTTAAAAAGGTGATAATCGCTTGGTGCCAGGTCTGGACTGTACGGCGGATGCGATAGAACCTCCCAGCCAAGCTCTCGGAGCTTCTGACGCGTCGTTAAAGATGTGTGCGGCCTGGCGTTGTCTTGATGGAACACAACACCTTTCCTATTGGCCAATTCTGGCCGCTTCTGGTCGATCGCCTGCTTCAGTCTGGTCAGTTGTTGACAATAGAGGTCCGAATTAAGTGTTTGCCCCGATGGGAGCAGCTCATAATGGATGATTCCCTTCCAATCCCACCAAACACACAATAAAACCTTCTTGGCCGTTAATCCACGCTTGGCGATCGTTTGGGCCGGCCCACCGCGATTGGACCACGATCTTTTTCGGCTGTTGTTCTCGTATGTGACCCATTTTTCATCGCCAGTCACCATCCGCTTCAAAAATGGGTCGATTTCGTTACGTCTCAACAAAGAATCGCAGGCATCAATTCGGTCCAAAAGGTTCTTTTGCGTCAATTCATGTGGCACCCATACGTCGAGCTTCTTCTTGAGACCAGCCTTATGCAAATGGTTCCAAACGGTTTTCTGGCTAATCTTCAGTTCCTGGGCAATGGAATAAGTGCTCACATGCCGGTCCGACTCGACGATTTCCATGATTTTATCCACATTTTCGACGATTGGCCTACCAGAGCGTGCCTCATCTTCGACGTCCATATTACCAGAACGGAATCGTTGGAACCACCGCTTTGCTGTTGCATTCGATACTGTACTGGGTCCATAAACAGCACAAATTTTTTTGGCCGCCTGCTCCGCCTTTTCACCTTGGTCGTAGTGGTACTGAAGAATGTATCGAATTTTCTCTTTTTTTATCTCCATTTTCGAACGCTGTAACACACAACTGGCTTCACCGAACACAAAACTGACAAAGAACCTTTTTGATGCGTAATATCACCTTGAAATCGGTGTATACTATGACTCGATGCGATGTGCACATCGTGAGATATGGCTCACTAAAGACATCTAGCGAAAAACGCTCAGAACTTTTTACTTAACCTAATATTTGGAAAGTTTACAATATTTTAAAAAGACCATGATATTATAGAGACGAGGTACCTGATTTTTCACTCTTACGTATTTCTTATATGTCCATGGTTTTAGGGAGATATCGTGTTTCTTGAGAGTTCTTTAAAATTTGTTGGACAGGTAAAAAAGTAAAAAGATAAAAAAGAGATTGAGAATTTATGTGGCGTGAATGAGTTTATACGTTGGTTGGAATTTTCTATGTGTGAAAGTAGTAGATGCTTCTCTTTCTTAGATTTCATCATACCTTCTTATATCATTTTTTCATAACACGTCACGCAATTTTACTTACATTGTTTCATTTATTATTCTCGGTTAAGTATTCGACGGTTAATTATTTTTTACTGAATGTAATTTATCAAACTGCAAACTTCCTCAATCTTTCTCAGTTTGAATCAAGCTTGAATTAGGACTGAGTTAGGTTTGAAATAGATTTGAATCCGATTTGAGTTACATTCAAGGTAGTTTTTAATTAATAAATTAAAATAGATTTCAGTTAAATTTGGATTACGTTTAAATTACGAACTTGCTCGAGTCTTTAGATTTAAAGTATATTTGAATGAAATTTGGAATAGATTTACGTCAATAACTCACACGTGCACCAATTCACATTGTTCAGATTACGATCATTTCCTTGATAACATAGTCACGGCAACGACGAAAATATTTTAGAACCATCCCCAAAGCGGCTGCCGTGTCGCGGGCCAATCTTTAACAGGTGCTCGATCTCTCGACAGGATACGGTGGTAGCTCGTAAAAGTGTGTCGTGGCAGAGGGGCGTCGTGTTGACGGGTGTAATTCAAACGGATTATACCCTGGGGGTGTCTGAGGGATAAGATCCAAATGAGTCGGTGGCAGCATTCCCTGTCAACGCTTGAACAATCCGAAGGGTCTAAATGAGCTCCCGGATATTTTCACTCGCGCGTTTCTACCCCATTCCACGTGTACCTTTCGTGGGACACTCGTGTCACCCGTTTTCACCGGGATGGATTTATCGACTGGAATTTTAGTCGTTTGTTCTGGATCCTTGATGCTTGGTGGGAATTACGACACTGGGTTTTAATGAATCCGGGGCGAGGTGAAATTATTGGACAATGTTTGCGTTGATTGAAAGCGACGTAGGAGGGGGTTGGTAATGAAAACGACGTGGTTCCCTTTTCTACATTTTCTGCTGGATTTACTTACACGATTTTTTCGTTTGCTTTTTAAAATTTTGTAGGCAGATTTTTCTTCCTTCTCGAGAGCAATAAATTTTATTCATTGCAAACTATTTTCTGCTTGAGAATAGAAAGCAAAGAGAAATTAAAGGAATATTTATTTCGTAGAATATCGTATTTATTTTCGTACGTTTGGTTTCAGCAATAAAGACATTCGTAACAAATTTAATGCTACAAGAATATACGGAATGTACGTAATACGCGAAGATGTAGAAAATATTGAAAGTAAAGTGACCATTTAATGTTTAATTTCCGTATTTACGTTTCCATGAAAATATTTAGTAATTATACATCGTACTAATTTAATCGTAAATCTTGATTTTCGTAAATCTTTGATTTAATTGAAATTTGACTTTACTGTCTTATAGTTGGTAATTTTTACTGCGTAATAATATCTCACTGTATCATTAATTACTAAATATTTTATACACGTCATTGGAAGTAACTCTAATATGTATAATATTTTACCAAGGAAAATAAATATTATCGTTCCCTTATTAAACCGCGTAACAAGAAGTGCAAAGCGAACGTAATAATCGCACGTTATATTATTAGACCGAACGACCCGTATAACGCAGTAACGTAACCATTGAATTTGCTTTATTACAGCGAGCTGAAAATTTTATTATCAGTTAATAAGTTATCGAGCTCGGAAGCTAATAATCCAGCTTGCCTCTATTTTGTCTGCCGGATGAAGACGCGATAATTATGCCGGATATTGTCAGAACATATACTTGAGATTCGCTTCCTCCTCGGTATACTTATGTATTCGAAAGAATATTTAACAATATCTTCCCTTAGTCATGTCTCGTTACAATGCTCATGAAATTTCCAAACTTTTTATATAATACATAAGATACCAACATAAAAGTTTTCCATGGTGAATGTTCAAATAGTTTCGTAAGCCAATGCATATAACAATACACTGTAATATCAGTCCATGTTGTATTATAGTTTTATATAGCATTTTCGCATAAATCGTTTAAAGTAGTACTTTATACGTGGATTATAAAATTGAGAAACTGAAAATTTCGAGGAAATATGAAATGAAATTGTCATTCCGTATCTGACCTACGTAAAAGTACCTTACCTTTCTTATCGAACATGAATGCTTTGATTGGCAAAATTAACCTTAAACAAACCTTTATGAATCTCTATACTTATCTATATCGATCCTCTTCCCAAGAAAATCAAGAACAATATATATTCAATTGTTCGAACCGTACCAAACCCAAATCATTACCTACCATCTTTCTGACATTAACACCACTCCCATTCACATAGTGACGCCACCTTGAATAACGAATACCCCGTAAAACGCCATGAATTTCCAAGCGTCGTTGTCGCGGCAACAATGATACTCGTAAAGTCACGATGGCCTCGAACTTCCCGGTAACGAGACTCTTAAGTCGAAACGAAGATAAGGATGGACTGTGAACGAAGATAAATAGAGACGGAGGAAAGAGTACGGGGAAAAGCTATGACGCGTATGATCGGTAGACTAGGGCCCTGTCCCATCACCAGGGGAAACGACGAAACTCTTGATCCAGCCTCGATGGCCAGATGAACTTTTATTATTTATCTCTTACTTTAGAGAGTTGTCTGGTCGGTTTTAGCCGGTTTAGCTTTTACGGTTACGTTTAATAGCCGGCCAGTGTGGAAGTTTCGAAACGACTGTTCGCCTTTGCCTCTTTATGCGATGCACTTAGCAGCGTCGAGCCTCCCATTTCATGGGAAATCGATGGAAAACGTATTAGGGCATTAGGACATAGAATGAACGAGGTGTGTTGCAAGGCAAGATACATGGTTATTGTGCATATCTTCGCGACATTAATACAGGATCATTCATAGTCGATGCTAAAAATGAAATCTGTTCTTCGCATGTTTTAGATCGGCGAGACGCTGCACCCAGAGCTTCAGATCATAACGAGCGTGTTCAACAAAGTTAAGTACCGCGGTAAGTAAATTTCTTCTCTGTTAGATCAGTGTATAGGGATTGCGTGTTTCGGAAAGATTTTGCTGGAAACTGTATAGGACATAATAATAATTTAGTGTAATGCAAATAAGCTGAATATTTTCTAATCTATGAGATTGTAACGGTGGTACTAACGGTATAGTGAAATCGAATAATTTGTAATTCATAGAAATTTTATAGATTTACATATGTCAGTCTACGTCATATAAGTATATGAGAAATTTGAGTATTTTGACAATTTTTGTACAGTATACGGATAAAACATTGATTTATTCTTTCATAGATCTTTCTCGTTTCT
Organism: Bombus bifarius; assembly: GCF_011952205.1. Classification (NCBI taxonomy): domain Eukaryota; kingdom Metazoa; phylum Arthropoda; class Insecta; order Hymenoptera; family Apidae; genus Bombus; species Bombus bifarius. The sequence continues at coordinate 2,087,268 of NW_022884484.1, forward strand.
TTTTTCTTTATTCTGAATAGGCTGTTTTCAAAATTTCAGGTATCGTCGTCGAATTATTAATTCAGTAACCGTAGAATTTTGCATCGAACGAATTTTGTTTAATCTTGAATGAAATAAATTCGTAGTTCTGAATAATGCAAACTAGTATTGAAAACATAAACAATATAAATTCTATCTAATCCAGAAAAGTACGTTTGATCGGTTTACGAAGCAGAAATTTCTAGAACATAGAACGTAAATTCATGAGGTTTGCAGACCATGATCTATTGTAATTTCACGTATAATGCGAACGCCTTTCGTCTCTGCCGCTAGCGTACACTATCAATACGCATTTACGCACTAATACTGCCGCAGACTATCTGATGGTGTTATAGGCTTTCAACTCGCTGGCAAGCTCCGCTACCGTTTGCTTTTGCGATGGGATATTAATAGTTTCGTTCGTGCCGCGCCGTATAATGATCACGATTTATCCCCTGTTACTTCACCATCCTATTAGGTATTTCCGACCTCTCACATTTGCCGAAATTCCAAAGCTTGCAATCTCATTAACAGTAAGAACTTTAATGTTTAAACCTTGTCCTTACGTTTATTTCAAGTTTCTAAATTCTATATTTCACGTTTGAATTCTTGACAATTTATGAGGTATTTACTTGAGAAATCGCCGGATAACATTTCCTTGTTGCTGAAGATGTTTGAGCTAAGATGTAGTGAAAATCCTAGATATAAAATCTGTCTTACTTTTGAACTCTACTAAACGTTAATTTTATGAATAGAACTTTATGAATGAATTCTCGCTAGAAAAAAAGTGAATTGCTCTATTTCTGAATATTTCTATAGAATTCTGTGGACTTGAGCACACCATCCATGTGATAAAATAACTATTGCAGCAATTATGAGTGAAAAGCGCGAACAATAATATTATTAGAAACTGTACAAGTACCCTTTCAACTCTATAGAAAATTCTTTCAAGAAAATATTTCATATCTCAGCCTATTCTAAACCGACTCATTGCCACATATTTCCTCGTGAAACACTTTCCGACACTTCCAAGCTTCTTCCGCTGAATGAGCTCCCTTTACAAAAATCCGGCTCTATCTTTTCTCGCTCGCTCACCACGTCATTCGGATAACTTGGTTGTATAAGATGGACGTACGTATTGGATGTATGTCTGTAACCTGAATAAACATCGCTAATTCTGTCTCGTACGACCATTCGAAAGTCAAAAAACGCTCACCCGTGTCATCCACTATCTTGATGAAATACACATAACAGGCGATTCATCGTTGCGTGTCCGTGTCTTTCATTCGCGACTGCAATTAGTGGACCGTCAAAAGGTGTCGCGTAAGGCACGTGGAAGAGCCACAGATGAAACCCAGGACCCCGGGTTCTGGTTTGAAAGCGGAAACGAAACGGAGAGTAGCTTGGTAGACCGACGGGGTGAGGTAAAGAGAACGCGCGACGATGAATGCGCGGTTCACGCACCAAATACCACCGTGGACCGCTTCAGCGAGCCGCGGTGGAAAGTTGGCCGCGCACTCTGTCGCTGGGATAACCCCGGATAATAAATAAAATGGTGCCAGGAAAGGGAGTGTGCCGACGCTCCAGGCTACGTAGGGGTGGCGCGGGACTCGCTGACTCGAGAGGGTGAAAAGTCGAGGGACGGAAAAAAGGAGAGAGAGAAGGGGGGATGGAAAATGACTCTCTTAAGGTAACGAGTCACTTCACCGCGGCAGATATCCAGGTTTCTCGAAAGGGCGACTTTATCTCGTCGTGAGAGTCGATATTGTGGGGTTGTTCGTGGCTTGAATGAGAGGAAGAATTGAAGGGTAACGGGCTACGATTAGACGTTTAAAGCGTGGGGTACGTTTTCGGGATTATTGCCGGTGATGAGATGAATGGCATTTTTTGAGAGTTTTATGAGAGGATGGAGATATATGATTATGGTTTTGGAGTGCGGTTAGGTGGAATAAAATAGAGGTTAGATTTGGGGGTTGTTTATTTGGTAAGTTTTAGGAGATCCTTTTTTTTCGGACGATTTCTTGTTTTTTGACGAGTATCTCTTAACACTTTCATTCACGAATTATTTAATGTCAATGATTATTATCTGTATTTAGGATGAAATCGAAAATAACTTCGCAAGATCAGATAACGCTGTTAGAAGGATTTTATCTGCGAAAAGTAATTGACGTTATATCATAAAAGATGCTATATATTTCCGAAACTCGTCTCTTTGTATCTTGTCAATTGATGCAAGAGATTTCTCCCTTTGATCATCGATCAACAAAAACAGACCTTATCCAGAATTACTTTCTCAATCGACAATCGATAAAAGCAGCGAATAAAACAGCCAATAAAAGAGTCTATAATCAACAACAATAACAAGAAACCTCATATAAGAACCAAACTTATAACGTCGTAAAAGAGTGTAGTCTGTAAAAGAAAACACGTCACAGGAATTTCTCAAAAAAATATACGAACGAAAGTAAACGGGAGAAGGTTTAAACCCGAAGAATGAATTCGATGGAGCGACGAGATGCGTCGATGTTCCCAAAGGGTGATCCCTCCACGGTAAGGGTACTCGACGTTAAACGATTCGTCGATGGAAGCTCGGTTGCGCAGCTTTTTACGCGGTGGACACGATCTACACGACAACCGGTCGATTTACAACGAGGGACAACGATGCTCAGCGTCCAGCTAGCTTGTGTGTGCATAAATTCCTCTATACACCGTGGCGTCATATTCTAGTGTGCGCCGCGTGTACGTGTGCCGTTGTGTGTGTATTTTAATCAATACCCTGTTGACACCGCGACCACGGCACATAAATCATGAGACAATGGAGAAATGCCGTGGGGGGTGGACCAACAGGGGTGGATCTAAGTATTCCATTGTCGTGTACCGTCGGCTCCTGTACCGTCGATGTGTGCATGTACGCCATCCGCGATAACAATGGGGACCCACGAACGCGCGCACGCCATCGCTCCTCGAAAAGTTTCCAGGTATTTATTGCGAAATTTCGCGAGAAAGCAAGATTGTATCGCACCACTTGACTTCCGGCCGAACAACCGGTCGTCGACAGCCTGCCTTACGGCTCAGGCATGATTCTGCAGAACGTACCGCTATTTTGGAGATTCTAACGAGACGAAGGGGTGAGTTTTGAGATGGTTGGTTACAACGTTACAGATATTGGAGTAATGGGCTTGAGAAATTTGCAGATGGGAAAGTATAGATAAGTTTTGTGTAATAAGTTATACATATTTTGTTGGACTTTTGCTAATAATTTCCGAAGATAATTGAATTTTTTGTTTATATGCCTTTAAATTCTGCAGAGAAATGAATGTTGTAGAATGGATAATACATTTTATATAACATTGTAAATTAAATCTATTTTATTGGAATTTTCGTGATACTTTAGTGTATCAATTTAATTTAGGCAGATAGTTAAATTTTTTTAAATTGTTTATTTATTTTTCTTGATACAAAGAAGATTGTAAGATAGTATCTACAATAAACGTTTGATTTGTTTTCTTAAGCGATACCAAGTACACTGCTTGCGAACGAAACGACTATAGGAAAATTTAATCAATGCTCGTAAATGGAAGAGGAACAGAACCCAGGGCCACGATCTAATCCCATTACCTGCCATTTTATTCTATCGTTTCGACGCAATGGAAATGACAAATGAAAACTTTACCGCTTATCTAAATGAAATTAACGATACCATTTGACGATACTTAAAATTAAGAAAATATTTTGCTGATGATGGATTACCAGGAATACTCGTAATTGTAACTTTTCATCATTGTCGAGAGATTGTGTCATGCGCCCATGATGCACACGTTCGCGCTTTACGAATCAAATGTAAGCGTTCCCCGTGTATCGCGCACCGCATCGTAAATATCGTTAATATTTATGAATCAGTTTAATTCAAACGTTGTGTACGTATGCGAAATTCTATGCGCGGGAAACGCATGACCCGGTTCGATTGGTTCATCAGAATCAGTTGTTAACTCTTGTAACGCGATCATGTGCGTTTATCGATGTCGAGCATGTAGAATATGATGGAAATTAGGGTCTTATATGGGTCATTACATAATACACGTTGCAAGATAAAATTATGTTTAACGTTTGAGAAGTTTCGAATTTCTGAGAAATTTCTTATTTTGAACAGTTTTGTGTATGTTCGTCTATTATGTTCGAATTTTATGAAATTTAGAACTTTTGGAAAATTTGATAAAAATTTGTTAATAAATGTAGCAGAGTCCTTATAATTGAGGTTCGTATGTAAACGTGTGCGACGAAAGTGAAGTAAAAGAATTGTAGAAGAAAAATTTAATTGTGAAATTTGAAAAAGAAATTTAATTAAACGCCAGCTTAAATTTGAATTACATTACAGGATTTGTATAATATATGATTCTAGTTTAGCCCTCATGTGAAAACCTATCGAATCACATTATAGATTTAGTGTATAGTTGTAGATGTAGTAATAACGATTAATGCTACATGTTGTCCTGTTATCACTTGTTAATTTATATGTACATTTAATTATTGATTATCAAAACTAATAGAATTTAGTTTACACGAACACAGCCATCGAGCGAATGGAAGTCAATATGCAGAATTCAATGGTTCAAAAGTGTAGAAACAAATTAAGAATTACGAAAAGGACAGGCGTAATTGATAAACTCTGTTACTCGTTGTTAGATGTTTTGCGGTATTAAAATGAGTGGAGAAAGACTGAAGAAAAGCGATTTATTATGCAATATGAAGAAGAGCCATCGATCTTCAGAACTAAATCCTTTACACCATAGAACTTTTCAAAACTGAAATATAAGACACAGTGTTCAAACTACTCGTGAAAAGAAATTTCTTAAGAACTGCAAACTCCTCAAAACTCAGACATAAAGCCAACTCACTTTCGATCCTTCTCGGAGGTATTAACAAACTAACAATTTTGTCAAAAGCATCTGTACGTCTATAACGTTTCCAGAAACAAAAATAAAAATGATAAAATTGCTATTCTGACAGATTTACAAGTTCCTAGTGCGAAAGAAAATACTGCATGTATTCGTGAAACGGAAGCTTCGAATAACAGAATGGAGTTGATGGCGAATCGGAACGTCTTATACGTTGCAAGAAGGTCGGCTACATCTTCCGTTGTCTTTCATCGTAAACGGCCCCGGTAATATATGGAAACAATAAAACACAGAGAGACGAAATAAGACAAGAACGGGCAACTTTCCTGAATATGAATATAGCTACGTGTCTATGCAGGGCATTTTCCAAAGTGAGATGAAAAATGCGACGCATTACTCGTCGACGCAGCGAGCAAATATAAAATTCTTTATAGCTTCCTGCTTCGTTCGCGTGCCAACGATGAATCCACTGCGTCGTAATGTAAGCATTTATATTAACTTCCATCTACTCGTGATATACGGAATGACACGCGGAACGAAAAATACTTGCCGTTACGATCTTTCCAATTTCGATGTTACCAATGAAATTGAAGAGAACTACGTTCGTACAGTACGATAGAAACGCGAGACACGACGAGGAAATATAAGTAGAATAAGCGATTCGATGCTTACATTGGAGCAAATTCGCCTTAATTGGAGATTTTGCAGAATAAATTAAGAATATTTTCTGATTAATCGTATTAGTAATAGATTTCACATTTTACCAATTGTTTTCATTGTGGTTTATGAATTTTGTTCGGTTAAATCCTTGGGTTATTGATATTTATCAACTACTGTTTTAAAAATACCGTCTGACGTATTCAGAATATTAATATTTTTTGGAAACAGATATTGGAAGAGAATGAAGTCACTGTAAAATATAACGTTGTTTAACGTGACTATAAAAACAAATAGACAACACATTTAAGGGTTGGTGTCATTCTGAATATCGGATTTCTTAAAATTAAATAATAAAATCGTCTTAAAATTCCTACTAGGCATTTTTTCTATTTGTTACGATAAAGATATGAATTTGCATAAACATCCATAGTCTGCTTATTACTTTGACCTCTGAATGGCTTATATAAAATTACAATTTAACATTCATAACAATTAAGCGGCATTCTGCGCTTTTCTGAATATCATTCATCTGAAAATTTGTTAATTACTCGTAAGACAAATCCACCTAAATTACTGTGTCGGTAAATTACAACCGCCCATGTTCATTATATCTACGTGTATATAATACGTATGAATCTCTTGTAATGGCTGGCAGATACCACGAGAAACAATACAGAAAATACGATCGTACAGTAGACCGTACGATATTCGAAGCAACCAGAAGGATTTGAACCAGAAAAATCCGTACGCTGTCTTTCCAAGCCACTTTACGTTGAAAAGGTCCATGCTCTATTATCTTCGAACGCGGCTCGAGGGATGCCATGTGCAGCATGCATGCATCGCGTATTTCCACTTTGTTTCGCTTAACTAATGGCGAGCTTTCGTCGCGACCTTTTCATCCCACGATATCTTACCCGCGTCCTCTGAGAATCGTCACACGTTCCTTCATATGAGAACAACCAACGAATAAATAAAACGTTACGTCGATTCAGCTGCGATTAAGATTGTTTGTTTCTGTATGAATTTCAATTTTTTTGTAGAATTAAATATCCGAGATAATTTTTAAATAATTGTTAATTGTGTTCTGTATGTAATTGAATTATTTATTGTTAGTAATTTAGTTGAAATTCACGTTTAATATTTTCTAGAATATTGTCATTTATTAACTTAGCTATTTAATTTGACTAATTTTATTTATCGACTAATTGTGTCATTTATTAATTATTAATTTAATAATTGTCATTATTAATAAATGGTAATATAATGTTAGAAAATATTTTGCAAGAGATTATACAAGAATGTGAGATATTTGTATGAAAACAATGTCTTGCTTCGTTCTTGCTTATTTCGTCGACGAAACTTTCCTCAGTCGATGAAAATATTTTCCACGGCTAGGAAAGACAAAAAGGAGGATTTACCAGGGTGACGGATCGCTCTCGTGAACAATTCTTTTTTTTTTCGACAGCTCGTTCAGGGTGTAAGAACCGGCAAGATGGTAGCGACTTCAAGGACCGAATTTTCGGCAGGTTTTTGATGGATTAAGGGAGGTTTGACACCCGCTTCACTGTGTCGATCAAGAAGTTACCCTGGAGATTGAGGAAATTAATGAACACGTCAGAAAATTAGTAAAGATGGAACCCGTTATACGAAACAAATCTTCTAGTTCACACAGTTATGAAGATACTTCTTTAATATCTGATACTTATCTGAGACAAAAAATGGCGAAATAATTCCGCCGAACGTAAATTTTGATTTAATATAAAAGATGAGAGGCAAGAATTACTTTAAACAGGCAAACATAAACATATTTTGCGCAAAATTGAGAAATCTTCAGAAAATAAAGCTGAATAATTTGGCTTCTGAGTGGCTCAATTATTCTACAAGTCCAACAAATATTATCTTTTCTTAAGAAATATCGCGATTTCTATAAGACAACAGTAAAGATCGTCTTAGGTAATTAATCTTACAAACAAATCTAAAATTAAGGTACAGGACCTTAATATCAGGAATATTTGGTATGCATATGAATATGTATGTGTTATAAACGAGTCATCCATCAAATATATTCGATCGGTATCTAGCCGGGAGCAGTTTGACGCGTAGATTCCTTCTATGTTGGGCGACGGCATTTCTGAAAGCATAGAGCGGTCATTGTTGATAGCCAGGACAACGAAAGGGGCGCGGTTGGTCCGTTTGCACGGCTTTGTTCTACTACAGAGGGCCGCGTACAAGAAACTGATCCGCGCGTGCAAGCTGTCGGCTGGAAATTAGCACGATTGCAATACGTGCTAGCAGCTAAGGGCTTTACCTTTGTGCTCGAATTGAGGAATTTCGTGACGCTTTGTAACTCGTATTTTTCACTAATTTTCTTGCTTTTATCGTGATACGAATATATAGCTGTTGGTCACATGGCTGTATTACCAATAAATCAAATAATTTCAAAAACTTACGCGAATTTAGGAGCGAAAAAGCAACATGGTATCGAAATACACCCTGTATTATAAATTAAGAGTCTCCGAAAGTATTGGCAGATATCGAGGTGCTGCAAGAAATGGCAGAAACGTAAATTGCAAATTCTTTCATACAAACTTTCGGACAACTTGAAAAATTCGTAATATGAAATATATAATATAAAGAAAAATACAAATACAAAATTCGTAATTGATTTAATCGGATCATAATAACTCCGGGCAATTTCCCCTTATTTACCATTTTCCATTTTTAATTTTGCCATCTTTATCACTCATACTGATAATCCGAGAATTTGTATTGTATCCATGCAATAACACCTTACTCTACAAACTCTTTATCGACGATACCAAATACCTATCAATGCACACACCGGAACGCAAACACAATCGTCTAATTAAATCATTCAACTACAACGCGGCGAACACACAAAAACCAATGTCCATCAAGCGGGACAAAAGAATGATTCGAACCTCGGTTAAGCAAACAACAGTGAGCTCCGGTTTCCGCGTGGCAGACATCCAGGAAGCCGTGGGAAGGAGCGCAGGCCGGCGCATAAATTTGAAAACGATTTTGAATACGCGATTTGACGGCGTGGTCCCGCGAGAGCTCGCGTGCGCGCACGAACAAGCGATGCCGGGTAATGAACACGGTGAATGTACCATGAATCATTGGGAACGCTTGTGCGCAACGCGGATGAAAGAACGGAAATTTCATTCTTTCCACGGATTCTGGCCTTGACACGGTAAAATTCCTTGACAGCCGGCGCGAATGCTCCCGGGAAACCGACGTGCATATTTTAAAAGACAGACGGAAACGGGAATGTGATGCCACCCTTTCGGTGTAATCCGTTGTTCCAGCCTCGCTCCTGACTTTTCTCTTTTGGCATGCCACGCGATAAAGCCATTTTTCCCCTACGAAAGCGATCCGACGTGTTCTGCTTTTAGGTCAAACAGCTCGAAGCGAAATAATAGCACCCCTCGGTTAATTAGGGAGAGAACTAAACGATTGGACGTTTAGTGGCCCCCTTTTTCTTTCTTCTTTCTTTTTTTTCGTGCGATTACAAGTTTTAATACGAGCAGCAGCGATCGTGACGTTTTACGAAATTAGTTATTGGTCAAAATAGTCTTGTTTCGAAGAGTGAGTCGGGAAATAAGAAATTTTGTGTGAGCTATTCTTTGCTAACTTCAAGTTGTAGTAATGATTTGAATGATACAACGATTTTTTTGGTGCAAATTCGTATTTTTATGAAAATAATATAAAAGTGGCATCTAAGCAGAAATCTGCTTCAACGATTGAATATTTTAACAGCTACTGTATTTTCGATATTTTCGTGTAATATGTACATTCTGTGCATCGTTTTCGTTTGTTATTAAACACCGATGGAACTGGGTGTCACATTACACACGGAGCAGTCTACATACTTTTGGAAATCTTGCTTGGATTCCTCTTTAATCTCTGTTCTTTGGTTTTCTCATCAAAGATTCGGAAGGATTTGTACATCAGACCCATTGTTTCTGATTTCAAGTTATGAAACAACAGAGCAAGTCTATAGGTCGGGCTTTTATGCAATTAGGTTGGTAAATGGTTGCCAGAGTTTGATTTAATCATACCGGTAAATACAGAATTAATTTGGAAAACTGAGTGTGTAATGAAATGAGTGACCTCGAAAGATATCACGTTTGTATAAATGAAATTAAACGCACGCGTAACATCCCATTAATGAGACGACCGATCGAAAATAATTAATCTTGTATCAATTAAATGGAGCTCATTGTTTCATCCCACTTCTTCACTGTTTCTCTTGTTCCCATCACAACAAAACAAATCCTCATTTTCGTCCAAAATTCATAGTAATTATAAGATATAAGCTTATACCGTATCTCGTGGTTTCTATTAATTATGTTAATTAACTTCGCAATAATATTTCGTTCAAATCATTTATTCCTGCTACCTGACACAACATTTTAGAATATCGTTTAAGCTTTTGCGCGGTAAAATTCTACATACTTTTCTATATACTTCAATTTTGTAGGTTCTGTTTATTTTCACACCTTCAAATATCACGTGAATGCATAAAAATCTAACGATAGCTGTTATAACTCTTGCCCGATTCAGTCGCCGATTCATTAGAAGCTACATGAAACTACAAACATTGCCAATTATCCTAATCGAGCGCATTAGCCCGTTTAAGAGGCTTATCGAGACAAATATACACTCGTTCTGTTATCTATTATCGGACAGACCCAGTGACTATCGGCGATGCTTCTATTGCGTCAAATGTTCTTCGAGAAACACACGTGTGGCTGTCGTTGCGTGGAAGTTGAGGGCAAAGGGCTCTTAGGAAAATTGACCGACCTTAATGGGTCGACCACACATCCGGGGATAATGATGATGACAGTGGCGATAATCGCGATATAAGAACAGCGATGGAGCACGCCATCATAACCTGTGTCCTCTGCTGTGTCAAACTAAAGATTAAAACGTAATCACTATATGCGGCGAGGATGAACCTGCATGACATTATCGAACGTTTGTTGTTTATGTCAAATATTTGCGTTCACGGGTATTTGTAAGGGATCGCTCTATTTCCAATAACGTTCAGCTTTAAAAGATATTGAAATTCTTCGAATTGGTATCGTTAGAGTCAGTGAAAAATACATTAATCACGAGTTGGTTTACTTGATTTTTAATTTGTTTAATATTATGTTAATTTTACACGAACAACTATTAATAATCTTTACCTTATGAAACAAAAGATACTTAAAATTTATTAATTTGATTAATTCAAATTTAATTTGTTGATCTGTTAAAAACGAACGTTGCGTTGATACAACATCTTATTTGAAATTTTTCATCGACTTACATTATTGAGTTTTGTCTTTAACATTAAGATTATGAAAACCTTACTTCGTATTTTCGGATCACTATCTTTCATACCATATGGAGTCCACGATTGTACGAAGTTTGAATAAATCATTGTATGTGTTCAGTTTATACTGTATATTTAGTTTAGTAAATTAGTTTATGATATAGTTATATTCAGGAAGGAGATTGAACCCTTTCAAGCTGAGATATAACCAAGGATAAAATAATACAATAAGTGGACATGGATAAAAAGTATGTTCAGCCGGTATTTTAAATGACGTTGGCTTTATCTTGAAAGTTCATTTTATATTATTAGTATTCAGCGTGACGCCTCGACCTCACGTTACGCGGTTATAAATCCGCCTTATACCGCTTCTCTAATTTGGAACACGCTCTGCCTTCCCGCTTGCTCTTGTTAGATTTAGAACGAAGCAAATATTCCTTTGTTCTCGCCACTTTCAACCATATTTTCAATTGAATCTTTTTTCGTTCCGTGACGTTATTTAGTACGAAAAATTCTACAAGAGGTTAAAATTCCAAAATCGGTCATTTTCAAACGGCGCCAGCTCACTCGAAATCGATGAAATATTTTCCTCATGCAAATATTAACCATTCTTCCTCGTGATATAGTTTCATCGTAAAAAGAGAGGGAGGCGGGGAGGGAGAGAAATGGTGAAAATCAAAAAACTTCATCCATATCGAATGAAATTCCTGTTTTATAAAATCTGAACGTGTCTAAAACCAACGAAATAGATATCTTTTTATTTCTAGGCCAGCAATACACGCGTGCAATGAAAGATATTCCACTATTTTATCTTAAATGTTTCATGAGGAATCATTTTCTTTGTGCCGAAATCATATTTTTGTCCTTTTAAGTGAAAATTTCCGTTGATTCTTCATTTTATATAGATTTCTTTATTTTATATTTAACAAAAGTGTACACGTGTTCTACAGTACATTTCCTTCCATAATAAATATCTATACTTTACCATTTTACATTTCAAGTTATTAAATTAACCAAATCAGTGCCCTAGCAGAATAAAATTGAAAATATCAATTTCACGAAAATTGTAAACCGCGGCAGTTTGACGTCACGGGACATTGAAAAACGTTATAACTTTTTTATTTTCATCACCTTTTTTCCCCATTTTTTATAATCTGTGCGTCGTTCGTGGACGCGTGCACGCGAACCTTCTGCGCCACGTAGCAGAAATTCGAGAAATCATTGCCTCCGCGTTGAAGCGCTCTCCGAAATCGGATAGAACGAAGCAACGTGTGACACGTTTCTCAATTTCTTCACGCTTTTTTCTCGCGACCTCTGTGCAAGAGTTAATGCATTTCATTAATCACCGGACGACCCTCTGGTCTTCTCTTCTTTCCATCTGAATTTCAGAACTGGTTCCATCCCTGCTGTGATACCTGGCCTCACCCTCATTTCCATCCTTTCCACATCTTTATTATTATTTGTCACCTGCTTCGATGCTTCTCTACTTTTCCTTCTCCTCCTTTCTTACTTCCTCTTTTCTTTTTACTATATCAGTTCTCTTTTCCATTTCACGCGAAAATTCTTTTTAAGGCATTAGATGTCTTTTCGCGATTGTTAAAACAAGAGAAAAATTAAGATACAAATAAATTGGAATTTGAAACACCCTTTGCTTTTCCGGTGGAACAAACTCTTCCGTACATTTTACAAGGAAATAAGAATACTACAAACATTGTTTCTAAATATAATTAATTACTATTTTAATATGAAACAGTAATATCATAGATAAAATATTTAATTCCTTAATGAAGTTATCTGTTTGATTGAAGCAAATTCTAATATAATCTAAACTTTAGAGCGCCAATGTACGTACATGACATACCTTGAAAAAATATTCTTTGAAATATGTATTAAATTATACGTCTGTATACTTATATATTAAAATAGGCAGACTGAGCGACGGATAAAAAGTTGTGTCAGAAAACGTTTCTCTATAGAGTTACGTTATTTTGCATAATTTATCCTCCATATTATATACTCTACAAATAAATACGATTTATCCCAATAACTAAAACATCTTCCTAGCCTCGTACTCAAAGCCAACCACCCATTTGCAACATTGAAAATCGGCCACCAATCATCCTCAATTAATCCACATCTCGACTCATCAAGCCATTAACACTCCCACAATACAACGTTCTCGCTGCAGCCCCATTCTCCCCATTCCAACACAACAGCCCATTAATCACACAAAGAGAATCCTTCCAGCAGCACCCTCCTTCCCTTCGATCCTCGGACACGCTTGATATTTCTCCGTCTCGGGGCGTCCTCCTTATTATTTATCACAGCGCTTTCGCGTGTGACGCCTCGAAGAAAGAGAATCGGGGCCGCGCGATAAATAAAAATAAAGCGCGGGGACACGCGTCTTCACTGCGCGTCCGACGTCGAGAAAACGAATGGAAAGGAGCGTCTAAGGTGAGGTAAGAGATGGGAGAGAGGGTTTGTGGATAGAAACGAGGGTCGTGAAGAAAGAGAAAAAGAGAGTCCGCCACTTTCTGCCCTCTAAGCGGGCTGAATACTGTCCTAAAAATGTTTCCTCGCCGCGGAAGACGAGAACAAGCCGGATGGCTGAGGGTCGCCACATTTATCCGTTGTGTCAGCTCACCATTTGCCCCGACATACGCTCGCTCCTCCTTAGTGTCACGTGCCTCGATACGAGGGGAATAGCTGGCTCGCAGTCGCGACGTCGCGACACCGCAACAAGAAGCTTTTCAACTCGCCACGACTCTCCTATTCGAGCGTTGGCCATTCGACGATGATTTTTATTAAAGCTCGATTAATGACGCCGGAAGAAGCTTGTCGAGCGATGGGAAAAGGATAGAGAGTTCCTTTTTACGAAACGGTGTCCGACTTTCAGATTAATCATCCCTGGGATTAATTTACAGAACGGAACGGGAAAAAGGGCGGAGACCACTGAATCGAGCTATGGGATTCAGTTGGTGGATCGTATGATAGTTTATGAGGATGATTAGTAAAGTTTCCAGTGGAACTCGGTTTTGCCAGGGTTTAGGGTTTTTGATCAGATTTTATGTTGCGCTGAGGTTTTTCGTTTGCAGTATGTTTGAAAGAGGAGGTTTTTAATGAAAGAGATTTTGTAGCGTTTGCTTATAGTAAGAAACGGAATGATTTGTTTCTCGTTTTGTTTCTCAGTTATTAAATACGTAACATTTTGTTTCTTAATGAACAAGAACATGTTTCTACATAAACATCCGCAGCCTGTTTATGATTAAAATAATTTAATCTTCATAAGTAATTTTGATTATCACAACCTTTAGAAAAAGAAAAATATGGCAAGCTTCATTATGCAAAATATTTTACCATTAATTATACTAACGATTGCTAAAAATTACCAGTTTAAAAATCTGGTATCAGGGGTTTGATAATTTCTATAGAAACAAGTATCTTCCTGTGTTCAAATGTAATTAACATAATCGATAAATCCATATCAAGAAACCCTATCCCATAATAATTTAACAAGTAGTACATCAGCTTCCTAAATAATTAATATCCACTTCCTATATCAAACTGAATATTTCAACATTTCTTAAAAATTAAAAACAAACAAATATATAACAAACACTCTTCTTTAAAGTTATTTTAATTGTGAAATTTTCGGTTCGATAAACCATTCTATCGTATAATTCGACGATTATTCGACGATTAGTCGTGTTTCATTGGTTTTCCAGTTCGCTTGCGATTCGCTCACGGCCGAGCGAGCCTCGTTCAAGAATCGAAATCGCCGCTGTGAAGTGAATTTCTTCGGGTCCTGGTCACACCCTATCGATTATTCGTATCGTTGCGAGACGACGACGACGACGACGACGACGACAACGTGATACACGATACACACACGGGTCACCCCTTTTACGAGTGAACGCGCCACGTCGAATCGTTAAGTCGACGGAATAACCACGATTTCTCTTTACGATCGTTCGACGACCGGCATCAATTTGTTATTGCTTCTCTTGCGCGCAGATTTATATGCGCTGCAGAATTACGAGCTCGTTCCTACTTACCAACTATGCGCAAATCATCCATAAGCAGTCTTGTCAGTTATGAACAGACAGAATACTTTGATGGAGGAAAGAAATCGTGATTTTTCTACAGTGCTCGATCTTAATTTGTATAGTCGAGTGTACTAGCTATTTCCTATTTATTAACTCATCTATTAATACGGAAAAATATACATCGAGGTTTGAAGTGTTTAATAAAATCATTAAGAATGAATATAACGCGTTGTACTAAGAAAGCAATTTCGATCATAAAAATAAGAGCGTGAGGTCTTCTATGAAAAGAATGTCTATGATATAACAAATAAAAAGCGCAAAATAACAAACACCAAAGGAAGAATTTCGATACGTAAAAGAAATAAACGAAGTAAAAATAGAATTTGAATAATTAAAAAAGCGGCGGACGAAGAAAGGAAGTCGTTAAAGACAGTGCCTATAAAAATACTAAGACAAAATGAGAAGAATAAAAAAATCCTTACACTAATAGTCGTAGAACGAATTCTAGTAATATGTAGAAAAAAAGCAGTGCAAAAACAGGCGTAAAAGGATATTCCAGTAATAAAAAGGACAATATAAGGTTACCAGTAGAAACAACAGTCGATTTTACGACCTCGTTGTATCGTGGAAGCTACTATAGTCCCCTACCTCCATTTACCACGAATAAATAAATAAATAAATAAATAATATATACAGTATACAAAGTTCCTTTCTCTTGGCGCCGGCGAGCCAGTCTCCTGCTCTTTTTTCCAGGCTGTCTGTTTCGCGAGTTGAAGTTCAAAGAGTGGCCTCGGACGAATATCGAGTAATTTTGTCGCGTTCGAAATAACGTCGCTGAATATGCAACGCAGCGGTTCTACCGATAGAATAAGAGAACCCGCCGAATTTTGATCGTTTAGCATGCAAATACTCTGGAATTTAGACGACAGGCTCCGCTCTTTACCGATGCGCTTTCGTTATGCCGCACAAAGAGAGTTTGAAAAGTTTAGCCTTTATTCTGTTTGCTCAAGGTAGAGGCGATTTTTCTGCTCATACAGAATCGGCAACATTGATTTCCTTCGATCAGTTTAATAATCACGCCAACGATTTACACAGCGCGTTACATTGTTTAAGATCGAAAATTTTACGTCTTACGTTTTGGTATCCTTGTTGAAACTTTACTCCCCTAATTTTTATACGTCATACGCACAGAATATGTCAAATAAATGGCAAATTTCTCTTGATAATCCAAATTATTATTAGATTATGGAGATTAGTTCGAACATTCACAGCTAAATTTTAGAAAAAGAATGTATCATTTTAACGATTAACGTATGCACTGTTTTTTCCAGTATTTTTCCTCAAATATCGGATAACTTCTAATTCTTTTTTTTTTTTTTTAGGATAGTTTTCGTAAAAAATCAGGAAACATCGAAAGCGCGTATTTTTGCAACAATTTCGAAATCAACAATGCGATGGTGGTTTAAATGTCCCGTTGTCCTCATATAGTTTTGGTGTTTCTGTGCAGGCGATTTTGCGCCCGTACGTCATCTGTCTTTGAAGAGCCTCCTTCCAAACACGAACGATTACATGACTTACGAGGGCAGCACGACTCACCCAGGCTGTTGGGAAACAGCAGTATGGCTGATCCTCAACAAACCTATTTACGTAACAGCGCGAGAGGTAAGTGTTGATCCTCTTTACCTTCTCCCTATCTACCTCAATTTGTATTCCTCCCTCGAGCTTTTTTTATTACCCTTTTCGTGTGTAGAATGGACAATTAGTCAATCTTCTATCTTTCGTTCTGTGTAAACGCGTGTATATAATATAAACGTAACACGATACTAATTTTGAATACATGTACACGCATCCGTATCCACGACAGTAGTTTGAGAGACTTCTTAATAGGACTGAAAGGATCGAAGAAAGTTGCAATTCCATTCAGAAACATTTATCCCATTATTAGAAACATTCAAACATTTGTTCAGTTACAAATTATGGGAAAAACCGTATTTGTTAAATAACCAATTTGTAAGCAATTTGTCGTTTTCTTATATATCAGTAATATTACAAATATTACACCCCTGCCGTGTTAGGTCGAACGAGCGTACCAGCAACTTTCTTTAGTTTATCTATATAAAATATTAAATAAGAGAAACGTCTCTGCGTTGAAACTGCACATGTAACAGTTTATATTTCGAACGTATTTGAAATCTGTGACCAGTTGTTAAACGCTAAAAGTCATTTTTCACAAAATTACATTTTGACCAAATACGCGTACTTGGATTAACACGGCATATCACCTATGAGTTAACTCAAGATCCTGCGAAATTGTCCTCGTAACACGGCGAGGAAGAATTTATACGATCGTTACTCCAACACCGGCACACCAAATGAAGTACATATATACATATACAGCAATTTCGTTTAATTATTCACCGTCCAAGAGGATATCTATTTTTACTAAAAAGGCTACTAGAGAGAAACGAAGTACGCTAAATTTTACGATGAAATTCGCGTAAATCGTTGGTCCGCGTTATTAATCTCCTTGCACCGTTGCAAAATTAATCGCGGGACAATAAATAATTTAATAAGGTGTCAGGCGCACCAACACCAATACCTTAAAGTACATTACTTTCGAGATTCAACTCCCGTTTTCCCGGGGCTATTCTTACGCTTCCACCACCCTTATTTCAATCCTTCTCCCTTCCACGACCACGCCATTACTTAACAAGCTCTGCTTTATGGTTAAATATTGAACGAGGGAACGGCATCGTTACATCGTAATCCTAATCCCATTTCCAGCTTTACGCACTAAGGCAACTAATGCAAGGTCCGTCGACCACCCCGAAAGCACCCCTGGGAAACAATTCGAGGCCGCTGCAGGATCTTCATTACAGGACTATACGGACAAACATCGATTTTCACAAGGTGAATTGCTCTATTCTATTTTCCATCGTCTCTCCCTCCATCCATTTACTTGGGCGCTTCTGTTAATTTTTCATCGACTAATCGCATTAACCGATGTGGAAGCTTGGCTACAAGCATGTAGAATAAGTCCGATTTCATCGTTATGAATGTTAATTCGAAGTTGAAATATAAAGCGTGTAAATCGAGAGAAAGCGATATCATGATTTGTTTTGTGTTAATGGCGATTGAGTACGTTTTTAACAGAATAATTTAAGGATAGGGTTTGTATTCATTTTCTGGATCACGAAAAATTCGTAAAATCGGTGAAAATAATTTCCGACCAGATCGCGCCATCTAAAAGAAATTTATTGATCAAAATTAACTTTTAACAGTTTAATCCTGCTACGCTCTCTGGGCCATTACCGATTCAATAGATTCTTTTGTTGCTA
This sequence comes from Bombus bifarius, assembly GCF_011952205.1. NCBI lineage: Eukaryota > Metazoa > Arthropoda > Insecta > Hymenoptera > Apidae > Bombus > Bombus bifarius. Next base: position 2,105,566 of record NW_022884484.1, read on the forward strand.
AGAAACTTCTTAAGTTTGAGAAAAATATGAAAGATGCTAACAGGCATGATTTCTTATCTCAATTTTGTGCTAAATTTCTTCGTAAAATACTACGCGTCGTTTCGCTCTTTGAAACAAGAATGAGATGGAAATGTAGAAATTCAGAGTCCAAGAAGAGTTCAATCCCAGAGTTGAAAAATCGCAGCAGGATTATTATTTATATTATTTGGTCACTATTTCTAATTATTATTATTATATTTAATTATCGAATAACAGAGAACAATATTACTCTTATATTTCATCTTACTCTATTAATACTTTAGAGGCGCTAATAATACGTTCCGACGAGAAACGATTAACGAAAACCAAGTTTTGTATTTTTCTTTCGGCAGCGACCGGATGCGAAGTGTCCATCGATGGCTCAGGACATGCACTATAGAGGTAACCCAGGATAATATCCAGGCTCGAGCGGCCCCAAACTTCTTACCATCTAGCGAAGGGATCGTCTCGATGAGAATCTGAAAAGATGACTTTTTCTTTCCAGCGAACACGTGGCAGGACGATGGCTCCCTCTCGCACAACGGCGTCGTCTGAATCGCGGCCGTCATACAAACCAGAGACGTTTTCGGCTTTCAATGCGACAGGTTCACGCGAACATTTCGTAATAGGCATGCAAAAAGAAAAAGACCACTGTGTACAGGCTTGACAAGGTCACGGTTCAGGGAACTCGATTCGTCCAAATGGCAGACAAAACTCTGCAGATCTTTCTTATTTTCGTTACGAAACGAACAAATGAAAAAAGATCATCGAGAAACTTCCATTTCATTGCATTTGTTGTAATTTGAAAATCGAACATTTTTTAATTCCATTTCTGTGTTATTGAAAGAAATGTCAAATATTCGAATCTTTTCCATTTGAACTCGAAGATCTTCTTTGGAAATCTATTTAACGAACCGATAAAAGATTTCTTTCCGGAAGCTTTAAAGCGATTCAATTCAATCGATAGACGTGACATTCAAAAATGTCAAAAGTCAAATTTCGAAAAGAAGATTGCAGAAGAATCGGTCGTTCTAACTTGTACGTCAGAATGACATGTTGACATCTTAACTGAATAGATATTCTAACTAAAAGTATTGCTGCAGGAACTAACGAACTACGTGAATTTCGATTAATTTCATTGAAAATTGATTCGTCCAATGATAGTACACGTTCGGTGGGATCTCTCCCTAAGAGAAACGAAATCGCAAACCAGTTTGATACTTGGAAGCTAAATTTACGCGCTGATAATCGCCAACAGATGCGATAATTAAAACGAAGAAACGATCGATAAAGATTTACTGTATTTCGACGTGGCACCGATTTTCGTCGATTCCGAGCAGCTGCATCCACAATTCGAAGGTGTGGAAGAAGATTCACGAGCTATCGGGGACGGGCACGGGGGTTCCTCGAGTTATCGCGGCCGAACCGATTTTGACGGGGATGATAAGTGTGTTGGAGCGCGGCTGGAATTTGTATTTGTCGCCTGAACACCTTCCGGAAATCGTTCCTGTCGTTCGTTGGCGAAAAAGGGGAGGCAAGCGCTCGAAATCGAGGCGAACGTACCAAGAGATGGGAATATTTCGTGGAACGTTCGCCTGAACCAGTGTCCAATGCCCTAATTGATCGTGTTTCTCGTGAATTTCGAAAATAGCGAGTTAATTAGGAAATATCTCTCTGTTCATGATTGTGAATCAATAATTGACGATTTAATAATTCACGACGAAGATGTATGATTTGAGGTGAAATTGCAAATTCATTACGATTCTGGGAATTCAGGATGAATTATTAAAAATAAGGGAAATTTGGAGAAGTTTGTACGTGTAGAAGAATGATAGCAGGTTTGTATGTAAACGCGATCGCTTTGTAATAATTCGTTGTGGAAGTCGACGCGAAATTTGTCAGGTGTGTAAATTGATTCGGTGTATTTTTTAAAATCGTCGAAATAGTTGTTGCACAAGTATTGCGCAAGAGAGCCTAAGTCGTGCGTTCTCGTGAAACGAAACTGCTTTAAGTAATGTTTCTCCCGATACACTGTCCATTAACATTTTATATCTTTCCAGGTGTTTCGTTAAAGCGAAAAAAGAAAGAAAAAAGCAAGAGTCGTGTAGATGATATTTTCGTAGAAAGTATCACAAAACGAACGAATATTTGATCAAAGTATTTAATTGAAAAAGTTAATAGAGTTAAAGCATCAAACTAATTTACACATCGAATAAAATTTCACTGGAATATTCAATAGAGAGTTCTAGAAATTGATTGAAAGAAATCTCGTGGTAGTCGATACGTTGAACTACAAATAAAAACACTCGCCATAATTGTATGTCTAAAGCAAACATCATTTCGTAAATTGTCGAGAAGAACAAATTTTATTCGTAATTTGTATAATGTAAGTGATCGTAAAACTTCGCCAAAGAGTGACCATTGTCCTTTCTGCGATATTTTTTTATTTACTAAACCAGAGAACAATCGTGTGCCTGTCGCTGCTAACAGAAGAATCGTGCTCGTTCCGCTCTCGAATAAAAACCACCCTCTAGAAAAGAAACAGAAGGGAAAAAAGGGACAGAGAACAAAAATAATAATTATAATCCGGCCATTGGCCGGGCACCAAACGACACTTGAAAACGAGGGGATGGAATTGTTGACTTACTTGACAGGTTTTTGTCAATTATTTTATAACCAATATACGTAAACGTGACGCTAAACGTACGACGAATAGAAACGTGTCAAAGTAAGAAAATTTCGAAATAGATGAAGAGGATGATAAAACGATCGAATGTTCACGATTTCTCTGAGCGGAACGAGCGATTCGACGAATAAAAAAATAGGTTTGGATGTTTGGAGGATGAGAGTGGAAACTTAAAGAACGATAAAAAGAGGAGAAAGAGGAGTGATATGAAATTAGAGTCGCGTGCTAGACCAACCGCAATCGCGAGAGGAATAAAAATTGGATTGTTCATAGCTTAGCCGAATGGACGAATGATCCAGCGCTTTTGTATATAAATACAGATACTAAGAAACCGTAAGAAAAGGAACTACTATTAAAAATAGGTGTAAGCAGATTAAGAGGACACTTAGAGGGAGGCTGGAGGAGGATGTGTATAGAAACCTAACGTTGTATCATACGAAAGTGAACGTTTAACGATTGTGGTTAATGAATAACGATAACAATAAACGCAACGTTATATTGTAGATCACGTGTGTTCCCTGCGGATTTTTTAATTTCTTCATTCACCCTCTTCTTTTAGCTTCGTCTAAGGTTTCTTCGAATAATTACTGTCGGACTAATGGGGAATAACAATTCGCGTTTATTCCTGAGGCATAATTGGAACTTTGAATTTAAAGTTAAACAAAGAATTTCTTAATTTAACGAATCGTAACATTATCTAATAAATTTTTAATTTATATGAACTATAACACGTCATATGTCGGTATGCATATTAATTTATCATTGGATATATCATGAGAACAGTTGTAGAAAGAATCGTTAAAAGAACTACTAGAAGAAAAGAATCATAAACTACATATTTTTAAATGGTTTATACCTTTGGATTTAAGAAATTATTACGTTGTATTAAAATGGTACTCCTATAATGACACTGAAATCAGAAAATCAACAAAGATATAGATACATACTAATCATATTTATTTCCTATATCTTCAAATAATTTCATGTAAATACTTCACGAAACAAATAATTACAATCAATTATATTATGCGTTAACCACGATCAATTAAGATTAATTGCAGTCGATGGATCTATTTAGTTTGACCATGTAACCGCAATTTTTATCAGTTGGGCGAAGCTTTGAATAATTATTCGAAGAAACGGACGATCTAGCGGAAGTTTCTTTATGGAGGACGAAGCCCCGTGGGTCTCGCGACAATCTTGCGAGTAGACGATCGAAAAATCCCGGTACATTGACAAATTGTCTGGGTGGAAATTGGGTCGAACGACGGGCAAAGTTCGCGCTGCGAGGCTGCGTCTCATCCTTCATTAATTATCTCCTTGTCGTGGCAACTTTCGACGACGATGCTCCGCCGGGACCAGCCAGAGGTAAGTGAATTTCATTTTACGAATTTCCGACGTGAAATTTTCGCGCCCATTGCTAGTTGCTGCTGTTTTTGGACCGATCGATCATCAACGACAATGTGTGCTATTTGAGTTTATATTAGGGTCGATTATTAAGTATGACATAATTTAAAATGACTTTTATTAGCATTAGAACCACTCGTCTGTTATTTGTGTTGACCCACATATCCTATAAATATTCGTGTAATTGTCCTCTTGTCTGAATAGAAGTCAAGATTAATTTTGTTAAAAGACGAAAGTATCTGCATATTTTTAATGATTGTAAAAAATTAATTTTTCCATTTTCACAAACTTTATGAAACTGTAAAATCTAAATGGGAGAAAAATAACAAAGAATAATATTTGGTATTTATATATATTACAAATATATATAATGTAAAATTTATATAAAAATTGTATATATTACAAATGGAATATGGCAACGTTAGTTAACGATTCCTTTATTCGAGAAATAACTACGCAAACTTAATAAATCATGACATTATCATTAGAGGAGAAACAGGAAACGCATCGACAAGGGAATGACCGCTCAAATGTGTCTGTCATGATAAGTAGCAGTATAGACGACGTGATGCCGACGTTCTCTCTCTCTCTCTCTCTCTCTCACTCTCGAGGAGAGGACATTGGACGACAGTTATGACAAACGAAACAGCCAAATATTCAATTTGCACGACAGGCTTTGGAACCATTCCGCGGAGAATAGCTCGCGTCATACAAACCAGACAGACTTATCAGAACGTGGACGACGTCTGACGAGGGCTATTGACGTGCTCGAGGCCGTGGAAGCCTCGATTACGATTCGATCGAGCTGTTTTATCTCTCGCCTGTCAATTAGCCGTTTCCGGTGTCGGCTAATTGTACCAGATTGGGAAATCTGAACCGTGGATTTTCCATGGAATGTTATGGTTCCAGTCTTTCAGTGTTTTAATGATAGACAAATCGTTGAGGTCTAAATATGAAAAGTTGAAGCATTTTTGATGAACGAAAAATCATTTCTATGACTTCAATTTCGGTTCTCTCATATTGATTGAATTATATTGGTACCTGTGATTATCGGTAGCTCTTTTAAATATCACGAAGCCTTATATTTTTAGTTAATCTTCCTCTATGTCACTATGTTTGTCTTCTGGAATTCACTAGGTTTGTCTTTTAGAATCGCCGATCTTTTGATACTGAAGCTTTCAAATTGACGTCTTACACAATCGACGATTGATAGGATTTTGACCGATCTCGATCTTTAAGTTCAATTGATTGTACAATTCATACTTAATACCTCTAGGATTAAAAATTCAACAATTCAAATCTATACGCACTAAGATTATAATATACTTCCCGTTTAATCCTCGTTTATGTTATAAATAAATTGATTTACACTAACCATCAACTCATTGAATATGAAGTTATGTGAAAATTATTTTGTCACTATATCGAATTTGTACGTATTTTAACAGATTCATAAAAAAAGAAGTATTTGAAGTTTGTATTGGGTTGTCCGAAAAGTTTCTTTCGTTTTATGAAGAAATAATAGACGCACAATGTTCCTTGCTTTATATTAGTTTATTGAATTATGCACGAACATAATAATAGGAATGGAACGAAATGGATCATACCTAATTCAATAAAATAATATAAAACAGAAATTGTTGTTCATCTATTATCGCCTTATGAAACTAAATAAACTTTTCAGGCAGCCTAATATATAGAATAATTTCCTACTAATTGTTTATTCATACCTAGCCGATAATTAATGATATTCAAGTGCACTTGATAAATTTTCAAATACGATTTTCTCTAAAACAAAGCCTCGGACAAAAAGGGTTTCATTCTACATCTTCTTCTTTTCTTTTCATAAGGAATCACCTCACGTCCGCTTGTACATGTTATTCGACCACATCCTGTATATCCTGAATAAAAGCAGATTTTTCCAAAATTCATAGTTCTCAAACCACCTTCCAATACAACGTTATAATTTTTACTCCTCGTTAACACTAATCTTTTGTTGTATTTTACGAGCATGCACCATTCTTCACACGACATATTTATATTGTCAATTGTTATTCGCTATCGATACCATGAAAACTCATCAAATTTCTTCCTTTTCTACCTATAATACTCTTTTCTGTAACCTTCTTGCGTTTCATCGAACCATCTCATCAATTACACGACTATAGAGTTCTAAACTTCCTCTTTAAAATGTTTTTTGTCTCATCTTCCTACGACTTCCCGTTTCGAAGATATGGCCGTTTAAAGATGGCCATAATTTTGAATATTTCCCTGTCGTCCTCTTTCTCGCACACTCGGGCCTCTTCCTCGCACGCACTCACTGACCTACCCCACACTAGCTGCCCACCGGCGGACGCTGAATCGACGTTTTTTTCTTTACTATCACTACTACGCTGCGTGCGTATTTTCACGAAGGAAAAGTGGGTCACGCCGCTTCCGGGAATTCGACCGCCATTCAGCTTTGCGCGCGCTGTCCTATAACGTTCTTCGAATCGCTGTATCGTGCAAACCGACTGAGATATCAACTTGGAAAAAGATGTATTCTTTAGAGTAGGGGTTGCTCTAGCTTTTGAGTGAATTGGGTCGAGTTTGGTTGATAGAATAATTCAGACCTGATATCTTTAATATTAGAAATTCAACGCTGAGGTTATAACGTACAAAAATGTAAAAGAAAATCGAGTGAAAATATACTTTTTCTTTTTTCCGATGGTTTGTGTGTGTGTTTTAGTATGTTTGGTATGAGAAGGATTTTTATTTATTGTTGGAAATTACGATTTGCTTGATTATAGGCCTTTAATTATGGATACTAATTACCGAGCTAGTTAAGGATAAGATAAAACGATAGAATGTGAACGATAGACAATTGAAGATAGAATGTGAGGAATAGGAAAAATAGGGAAAATATAACGAAGTTAGTTGATAGATAAAAAGAAAGATTCCCAAATTCTATGTAACTTTGCTACATTGCAATTCAATTAATGAAACTAATCGAGACACGGACCAGAATTTCCTATTTGTAAATCAATTTTTACCCCAACGCTGCTGTAAGATCTCGAGGGACACCAAACTTTACGAGTATTCTAATAATTTTTCGTCTCAAGTATAATGCTTATTATACGCCATCCACGCCTTTGTCAAGCTTGTCCTTCACAAATCGTCGAATTCTCAAACGCTTACACCTCCCTTATCAGGAACAAGAGAATTAAAAAACAACGAGCGATTAAAAATCTAAAGGATGTACCGATACATCAAGTACACGAGTGTCGCTCAAAAAACGAACAAGGCAATGAGCAACGAGGTCCCTCGCCGGTAATTACGTTGACCTGGTCTGACACAAGGCAAGCGTCACCAAAAGAGACAGAGAGAAGAGCGGAGGGTGTGCTGAGTGGCAAAGTCGCGAACGAGGTAAGAGGATGAACAAGATATGCTTACGAAGCTTCAAGTTCCTCGAAAGACAGAGACATCTTCTTACCCGTGGGAGGATCGGGTAAAGGGGAAAAGAAGAGGCAAAAGTAAAAGGCTAGAGGAAGAAGATAAAAAAAGAGATGAAGAAAATAAGAGGCGAGGAAGGCACTCGATCGAAGTGAGAGGAAAGAGGCCCATCGCACTCTTTTATGGAAATTAAGGATGTGATTTCGGTTCCCGTGAGAACAAGCTTCAAACTCACTCGCTTTCTGCTTTCGACCCTGTCCTTTGAGGCCTGTTCGTGGCCCCGCGGCTCGCCATTTTTTATAGAGCACTCTCGTCGCTTCGATGCGGCAAATTGTAAATTGATTTCCCTCTTATCCTTTTCCCAGCTGGATTTCTTCTAGACAGCAGCTCGAGACGCGGTTACATTCGATCATGGTCGCAGCTTCTTTGATTATTCTGTTCTCTGCGAATTGCTTCTTTCAGGTGTTCTTTGAACATGGAGAATTTCAGGAAATTACTGGATGAGTTTAAGGACGCATCCTCGCCAGTCGTATATTTATTGTTTCTAAATTTAGAGAATATATGTTGGTTAGAATCTTTGTTGAGAATAAACTTACAATTAGACGGTATTTCTTTGGAAATTAGCGAAAGAATGAATTACGAACATTGAACTTCCATGAAAATGTATATAATAAATTTTGTGAACAACTCGTGAAAAGTTGCAAAACAAGATACATCGTCAAGTATTTCTTTGCTTTGTACAAGAAAGCATCAGCTTTTAAGATACGTGTGTATCTGTGTGTATACATTTTTTTCACATTCTCTCTAATTAAAATACCAAAACACCGACTGAATAACAATTAAATATCTAAATAAAATTAAACGTCTCTTAACAAAACCATGAATTATAAACAATATCCGCAACTATTCTACATAAACAACACACTGTGAATTCAATTTATCCCAAAATAGATATATAAAGCATATTTGCTTGCTACCAAATCAAATTCCCACAATACTAATTCAACCAATTATCAATCGAAATCAACAAATTATCATCCGATCTAAAACCACGGTCTCTTCCTAACCCCATTAATCATAAACAATGTCCAAAATCGCACGAATCAGCTTCGGGTATCTTTCAACGGGATCACCGAACACCGGCAACAACTTTCATCAGCCGCGTCCACCGATCAGCAAAGCAGTCGATAATCGATTAACGTAGTTGAAGGTAATCCGCGATGATCAACGAGGCCCGTGGTTAATCGGGCCACGTTTTTGCCAGAGGAATTGGATTTTTCGTCTCGCGGAGCTCCTCTTATTCTCGTTCCTTAACGCCATTCGATACGATCTGCTCCAACGACGCGATTTGTGCCCGATCGAGTCGGTGTGCGAGCCTCGTACGTGTGAAATGAGGTAATAAAAATATTACGACGACCTTCTAATCTTTCTCCTTATAATGGTATCCATAATTCCTGGCCGCGTTGCGTTGCGAAGTCGCGATCGGTTCCAACCCCCTTCCGGTTCTGATCCTCGTTCATCTTTTCACCTCTATTCGACATAAACCATCATGATGGTGGATGTTAACCTTCTGCTCGATGTAGCTATTTTCGTGAACGCTTCGGAGCCATCGTGCTTTTGATGCGCACTTTTTTCAAAGGAGATTGATGGAAGAATAAGGTTTTGGTGGAGAGACGTAGACGACACTGCTTTTGGTGAACACTTTCTACAGGATTTGTGAACTCAGCGTTTCAGATTGTTGAGAATTTGGAATTTGAGATTCTTGGGAATTTAGTATGTGAGATTTTTAGGCACTCGCGAATCTACCGTCTGAGATTTCTGGGAATCTAGGAATTTGATATTTGGGATGTTTGACGCTTGGCAATTTTGTCTTTCGGTTGTTTTAAATCTTCAAAATTTAATATTTCGGATATGATTATTTGATATTTGAATGTTTCCGAAATTCGGTAGTTTATGGTTTGGGATTTTTCAAGATCTTGTAACTTCTCGTTTTTTCCGAAATAAAATTTCCCCTTTTAAGTGAAACACTGGGATATTATAATTTTAATGAAAGAATTATAGAAAAGGAATCCTCGCGGTACTAAGAATTTCTTGATGAATACCAAAATCTGCGATCTTCGACCGAAAGACTTTCCTTTAGAAAAAAAAAATTCCTTTTTACAATCGCTAAGTACCGACAGCAAAACCTTCGCAATAATACACAATGCCGCTTAAAATCCAATAACAGGATAATTGACGAAGAAAAAAAGGCAAGCGAGACGAGAATATCTTGGAAAGGAAACTATACACACGTTTTTTATTTTCGTTCGTCAGCTTTCAATCCTGTTGAAAGCTGTTTCGAAAAAGAGGGAAAGCGTCTGGATTCGGCTGAAAGAACGAAAGAGAACAAAGACGTTGCCTTTTTTCCAGCTCTTATTGATAACGTGGCATAATACAGGAACGTGATTTAGATCTCGTCGAGTTCGCCAGGATACTGCGACGCTACGTATACATCGAGATACCAAATCGTTTCTATTCGACAACGAGGAATCGGCTTACCTACCACAATGGCCGCTTGGAAAACGATTTTCCACCGGCCCTGAAAAGGACCAAACCTCCATAACAGACTTACCACGTTCGAACAATTCGACCCCGTCGCGCTGAAAAGCTTTATACTACCATTTCAACGTGCTCCGTGTGCATTCGACGCCGGCACCAGCCGGACTTCCGGCCGCTCAAAGAACCCGCTGCCACACTGAATTGATTAATTAATCACCGGTGAATCGATCGCTACGAACTCGACGATTTTGTAATAGCGTGATATCCGGCTATTAAAATAATGATTTCTCATTTTTTGGAAATTGATATGGATGGTGTTGCTTTTTAAATATCAAATGACTTTCTTTTTTTTTTTTATTCTTATACGAAAGAGTTATGCGCGAAAGAAACTTTCAATTTGACAGAATTGTTGAGACGAAGCTCGATTTTAATAGGGAAATTTTATAGGAAATCCGCGTTCTCAAATATTAGAATATATTACAGATATTAGGTAAATTGTTTGGTACCAGGCACAGAATTTTATCGTATCGATCGAGGATGAAAAATATCGTATTTTTCAACTCTTAGAAATTTGTAAATGGCAGATTTCTTTATCTCGAAAAAATTGAATTTCTTTAGAAGAAAAATCTTTGATTTGTGAATAGAGTTGTGAATAGAGGTATACTTGGTCAGTCACCTGAATAATGTCGCACACTTTCGTCGCCAACTGAAAACAACTTGGTCAGAATCCGATAATACCATATGTGATACAGAAAGCAATCAGACTGGGAACAGTCTGAGAGCAACATAGTTAGAACTGGTTCCGGTAACTAGGAGAATTCGCATAAACCACGTTATGACTTGGTCTGTACTCGACATAGGCAGAAACTACTTGAGTCACTTCAGAGAAATACGAACAACAACTGTATTAACAAATAATAATAACATATATACATGTTGTTTGTTGGAACAAATGAAAGATTTCTTCGAGCGATGAAGTTTACGCTAGTTTTTGATCGATATACGTATGAGAAGTTGCAAGAAAATGGCGAAAGATACGCCATCGCGTAAGAACATTGTGAAGTTTCGGTCCGTTACAACGATCTTGCCACTTTATTACGCTTGATGAAAAAGCACTGTGCTTCCTCATATTTACGACACTTTTATTACGAAAACAACTGTTGGTCGTGGGCTGAGAGCTCCGATAGTTCGCCGTTAAACTTCTATTAACTTTCATGAAACTCCGACTCTGTCCTGGCAAGTGCATTAAGGCCGTGAGTTTCGCTAGATATTCACTCCACGTCGTATGACTCATCATTTTTTCAATAATCTTCAGCCACAACGCATGAATCTTACCGGTAAAATGGTGTGCGAATTTCCAAAAATTAAATTTAATCGCCAGGAGAAATTGCAAATCGATTCACCGAAATATTCTATCAGATGCGATTTCGTATAAAAATATTAACAGAGCTTTTAACTATTATTTACCATGGTCTTCATATAGGAATCGTAAATGGAAATTTTTATAAATTTCCAAAAACCTAGTTTTCGAATGGGTATTTGTTTTTGGCTCGAGAAAGTATATCAAAGTAAACATATACGTTTGATATTTTAAGAACATACGTCGATTAGCCATTCGTTGAAAACTAAGTAAAACCTATCGAAATACAAAAAAAAAAACTTTCAAAAATGAATAGAATCAAGAAAATCTCAACTCGAATAATCGTAACGTATTTTTAGAATCTCATAATTACAACGAAGGATCTGAATTACAGGGAAATTAGTTGGGGAAACTAGTTGAAATACTTTTCCCATTTAAAGGGTGTTGATGATGCGAGCGCCATGGGGTAATCGAAAAACTGGCGATCAATTATTTACGCCATTCCCATTAACAGTGTCTCTATCAATGTATATCTTTAATCCATTTTCGTTCGTACATCAATTAAACCGTCCATCTCCATTCGCGATGGACGTCGGGCCAATTAAATAAATTGCCGGAAGCTCTCACCTTCCATTCCTCTCCCATGGCGAAATGGAAAAAATGTTGGATACCAATTTCGAAATAATATGGAGCACGGTTATCAATCGAGCAAAAATGATCGAGAAAGTGCTTTTTCCAAAACGTGTATCCCAACGAAATAAAAAAAAAAAAAATAATAGAAGGAAGAAATAAAGGGAAGAAGAGGTAGGGAAAATTAATAAATGTAAAGGGATGGAAACGAAAGTGGATAAGTATCAGTGAATAATCATTAGTTAATTATAGGCGAAATAGCCAAATATCGAAAGTACGTTTTTAAAAAAAGTGAACTCGTTTGAGAAAATGTTATATCTTATTCTCGATTTATTTTCCCTGTAGGTATGTTTCACATAATATACGTATATAATTATGCTACACATAATACTTGCGTATTATGAGTAGATATTATTTGCATTTTTACACCTCCGAATTTTCCATAAAATGGATAAACGTCCGCAGTCTAATCGGATTGCTTTATTACGAAGAATGATTTGATACAAATCGACGGGGAAAGGATGAAGAAATGACGCAATGCTGAGTATTGGATTTCAGCGGATAGGATTGTTACTGCGCTGGATTATTATTAAGTTAATAGAATTACGGCGTGCTGCCGTCAAATCGTGAATTTATAGAACATAAAGAACGGAAAAATGAATTTATATATTTATAAGGCAGAATTCGAATATCTTGTTGCGTTATTTATCCTATTTTTTCATATATTTATGGCGCATTTTTTATGAGATTGAATTATTGCGAACTTTGTAGTATTTTTTAGGATTGACATATTCCACCGTATATTCGCTGAAATTGGAACGGGGTTATTTATTATGGAATCCTGTCAAATAACGAAAAATGCTGAATTGAAAAACGTACTGCTTCAAATTACGTATCAAATGCCATTAATTGAATTAGATCCTTAAAAATATCATTTGCAACGATATTCAATATTCATTAAACGTATACAACGTATCCCGAAAATAAATACAACATATATATAATGCAATTTAAATGGATATAAAATTGTAAACATAAAAAGAAACTAAATGAAATACCCGTCGGTATTTCTTCCGTATTAAAGGATCGGCGATAAAGTTTTTATTTCTGCTTTTAAAAGAATCGAGCTCGTTTTATTTCGCTTGAAAACACCGATTCAAGGGACGTAACTCGCTTTAAAATATTCCGTCGTTGATTCGAGGCCAAATCGAACCAATCGAATTGAAAATTTCAGATTTCCCTGAATACCTAAAGAACCCATTAATACTTTATCTATAAGATTATTTCTAATTGTGTAACATATATAAGTACCTCTATGTATATGTGTATGCGTGCGTGTATGGGGCGGCGTGTATGAGCGAGATTACAAAATAAAATATTAATAGTTCCATTTGCAGTATGAAATTTTGCTTCGTCGAACGAATAAAAAATTTTGATAAAATCGACGATTATAAAAAAAAAAAATTAACTGTTCTGATTTTCGCGTATATCGGGCTCGAAAATCGCGCAGAATTTTCTATAGCGCGGGTTAAGCACGGTTTAACGGATACGATTAAATTAATTTTAACTTCGTATTAATCCGCCAAACAAATGAATTTCAGGCATGTAGAAATCCGCTCCCGTCGTCGTTTCGTACCGCTATTATTCCAGTTATTTTAATTACTTTCTCTGTTTGTTAATACGATTTTATTACAACGCTCCCGTATCTGGTAAGCTTCCTTATAACCTATTTTTATTTCTGAATGATGTCGATATTATTAGAAGAAGATTATTAACCAATTAGAAACACGTAACTTGAGTGGAAATAAATCAAAATCAACCGAGAACTGTATGTTACGTAAAGATTGTTGAATTGGAAGTTCGATCGATCAATAGAGTAGAACATTTTTTGAAGTACTAAGTTATGGAGCAAAGAGCGGAACAACAGTGAAGCAAAAAAAGATTAAACGATCATAAGAGGTGCTCTAGGTGAACATTCTCGTGGCGGTTCCTCCGAAAATACTTGGAAGTTGCACAAAACAGAACTTGCATCGTGAAGGGAACGTGGAAAATGCAGGACGTAGAGGAGAAAAACGAAAGGACGACAGTATGGAAAAGGAAGAAGACGGAGAAGAAAACGACGAAGAAGCTTAGGAGGAAAGTTTTCAATTCACTTCGCCACTTGCGATCGACAAAGGACGTCCTCTTTTCCGACTCCCTTCTTTTTCTTATCGTCGAAACTTTCGAAACTGTCGTGTTTCCGGGCCAGCTTGTAGCTTCTTGAATATTTTCCGAAGAACAACGATTACTGTGAGCACGTGCTGTGTAATTTTGTTCGAAACACCGTCGATCCTTAAAACGCGATCCCTGGAGGACTCGATGGCACAGTTTTCAATCTTTCGTCGCTCGTATTTCTGAAATTTTAGAAGCTCCTATTGTACCTGATATTCTTCGTTGAATGGATATTCCGGAAAATGGAAAACACTGATCTTTTATGTGGCAAAATATTTTACATACATTTGTTTCTTCATACGTCCAGAAAATAAGTAGCGGAAGAGCATTCATAGTCAGATACTGTGAAATCAGAAGAAAATAAAACAAACGATAGTAGATCGTTCGTAGTCGGATATTTTAACGTCAGAAGAAAAAAACAGGCCAAGTAGCAGTAGACCTTGTGTAATCAAACGATATAACGGCTTGAGGAAAATAAGTAGTAGTAAACCGTTTATAGTCAGACATTGTAACATCGGAAGAAAATAAGACAAACAGAAGTAGATCGTTAACAGTCGGATGACTGTAATATCTTAAGTAAGTGAGTAGTAAAGTAAGTAGTACTAAATCGTCCATGGCCAGGCAATATAACATCTTGGAAAAGGACAAGGAGCAATAGGTCGTACGTAGTCAGACATTTTCACGCTTGTCATGGAAAGTCCTTTAAACAATAAAGCAAAGCAATAAAGCATCGAAAAAGTCGCAAAGATCGCATACCAAAGAAATATCTCACTATCTTAATTTCCGTTAAATTTTCTCGATTGACGGTGATACGATAAAGATAACACGTGGGATAAAACGCAATCAGGTGGACGATTAAATATACATACCTCGTTTGATTTGGTGCGTCACAAAGGATGCAACGCGATGAAATAATATTGCAGAAACGTTTCGAACGTAGCCAGCAGAAGGCTGCATACCTTAACGAATCGTCGATCAACAATTTCACGCATTCGACAATAAAGGGTGCACGAGAGCTGCTGGCAAGCGGCGTGGGGAAAGAGGAGGGGAGGAAGGGTAGAGAACTAATTTCCGGGGAATTTACAGATCGTTAGCGTGTACAACTGAATGTTGACGTGAATTTTCATACAGACGTCTCCAGTGCTTTTAACCAACAAATCGCGGTAAATTTGTAACGACTGACAGCCCCATGGAACGCGTGCTGCACTTCCAATAATTAATTCGCTAAACGTTGAAATCGTTCGGCCGTTACGATGCGAAATATTTGACTCGGTGGAATTCCTTCCGAAGTGAAAAGCGTTTGGGAAAAAGAGAGAAAGAAAAAAATGTGGTGGGAGAAGATCGGCAATTGAAGTTCTTTGTACTATTGACGGAATCGCGAATATTTCGCGTGACAGCGAGCCTAGCATTGGAAATAATTTCTTTTTTTTTCTGTGAATGCGCCAAAATATCTGTGTAGTTCATGAAAATCTGACTGTTCGACCTGGTACAAGGTATAATGACCATGCACATTGTAAGTATGTGTATAAGTAGACTGTCGTAAAAATGTTTTTCTTTTTTAACTTTTAATATTAGAACTTCCATGTGTATTATTAAACAAAATTTTGATTTAAAAAATATGATAAAATTGTATACGAGATAACATAAGCCATTGTGCATTACATATATTTGTATAGAATCGTACTCGTGTCACGATCAGCACACTTCAAATCCGATGATGGAGATAAAGATGTGGCGGTACTCGGCGACATATACATACGAATACGGGTTAATTCAGTGTTAAACTCATTCTAACCACCTCTGTTATCTTAATCGAAACAGAGGAACGAATTCGCGGCGTCGATTATCCGAATCGTAGCGAGAATTTACGTCTTTCGCTGACGCGTTTTCCTCGCGACCGCGTCTCTCCGCGAACCGGTCGTAACAACTAGAATTATTAAAAATCATACAGCATTGATTTCTATTCCGAAAATCGTGTCATCTTCAACGAAATAAAATCAATTTTATTCGAAATCCGACACACAGAAGTTCTAGCCAAGAATCAGAGACAACATTTTAAATACCGAAAGCACGTCATACTGCTGCAATCGAGCTTTCTTGAACGCTGTAACTGTTCATTAACTATACGCCAGTTTCCTGTTTTCATGACGAAGAAGAATACCAAAGTTTAGTAAAACACGAACTCCGGTCTGTAAGCAGTTCGCCCCGTTTCTCGTCGTTGAAAACGTTTTGAAGCTTCGTAATTTCCATAACCGCGTTACCGGGGGCATCCCCGATGAAAATAACGCACGACCACTAGAAAGTCGTCTGAGAATTTCCTTGGCCAAACATCCGGAAGAGATTTGAAGTCGGATCTTCGTGATCGAGCAAGAGCATTTGAATTTTGGAAATTTAGAGGAAAATATTTGATATAATTTAAAGTGGTTAATACGTTATAAAAATATGCTTTTTGCATGAATAGATTGATGTTTTAACAGATTTTGATCAATCAAATATCAAAATTAAATTTACATCAAAATTGAAGTTTCAAATAAAAATATAAGAATTTAGATCAACATAAAAATTTTAAATAAAAATACAAGAAATTTATGAAACAGGAGATACATTGCTATGTATGCAATGATTAAATGATGGTATGGAAAAGACATGCTTTTGCGTGATCAACGCAAGACATGTTAATAAAATGTCAAACCTTTGGGAATTTTATCCCATTTGAAACCCTATCAGAGGTCATTTTTATTACATGTCATTTTCTTCATTCCTTGCGTGTTGCTGTTAAATATTATTTCGCCGAATCATATTCAGTAACGTTTTCCATTAATCTCATAATCGATTAATTACCTTTGATTGAGGCGTTGCACGTGTGTATACCCAATAAGTGGGTACGTCTATACTCATGAAAATATAGAAAATCAATAAAATTCAGAATTCCATATAAAATGGATATAATACATATAATATCAAATCGCAGAAATAATCGATTATTTTAAATAATTACAAAGCGAACTTGTCTCGATAAAACGTATAAACAAAATATCTTTGTTTATTTGTTTCCCTTTCATTCTTCATACGAATTAGAATTCATATAGAATCTTTTCACAGTTCTTTAAAAAGTACAATTGTAGTTACGAAATTTTTTATGCTGGAATTTCCACAACGTATTAAATCGATAAATAAATTTTTTGATAACATTCCCAGTAACAATCTAGTTGAATAATAAAATCTCCATTCTCGATAAATGTTTTTCAATAATTATTTTCGACAATAACAATTTCATTCATCAATTGTATTTCCAATAAATTTGAATAATAATATAGTACAACAGGAGCATTCGCAATAATGCCGACAGTAATTTAACGACAATACTAACGATAACATTAATATTAGAGAAAAGTACAAACAAAGAGAGAGAATACACCCTTTTCCAACTGTATTCGATATATTGCTATTTACTCTGCAGCAACTTTAGCGCTGCAGGTTTCTTCTCTCGGCCCCTGGGAGGACGAAATCCATTTACTCTTCATTATGAAATAATGAGGGGTGGATTAATAAGCGAGGATGCAGCCGGAGTAGTCGGAGCGAGGAGAACGAAATAGGGATGGCATCGAGCAACGAAAATTTCAATTCGAGACAGAAAGAACGTTTCACAAGCTCTTCTGAATTTATGAATCGGCGTTTGTGGTGAAGTTTGCATCACTATCGCGCATTATTTCGCCTGCTGAAACGTCGAATGTAGATGGAAAAATGACAAATTGTCTAGATATAAATTCGCGTAGTCGGGAAACACACTTTTAAACTTTCCCTCGATTGATATTCTTAGCACAATGTTAAAGAAGGAGTATCTCGATTGATCGATTTGCCTCGGCGAAAATTTGCGAACGTAAGTTACAAACGAATATTAAAATGGATTAAAATTGTAGTTTCAAGAATCGTCACAAAATGTTAACGTCATGCCGATTTACTTTACTCCATTTTTCTTTATGACATGACAATATTTGTAATAATATCAAATAACGCATTCTTTGCTTTTAACAACACACTCTAATGCGTATACTTCTCGAAAATATGATCTTTCCAAGATATATATACCATCAATATACACAACAACATATATACTTTATAAAATGAACAATATCGCATCCCTCGTCTGTACCAGGTCTAATAGCGGAAAATTATTCAGTCGCAGACTGTTATCGAGTTTCGATCGTTCTCGCGACGAAACTGTGCCTCTAACCGAATAAGAAAAGAAAGAGCGAAAAGGACAAACACGGAGAGAAAGCAGCGAACAGCGAGGAGGATGAGGGGCAAGTTTTCGCGATGCCTCGACACACAATAAAACTCCATCGATTTTCACTTAGAGAAAAGTCAGCCGTTCTTCCCTTTTACATTTATTCGAGTTATCTTCGTTTGTGGTGTTCGCTGGGAAGGCAAGAAAGCGGGAAAAACCGTCGCTCCTCCGAAAGTCCTCCTCTATCGGGCCGCTATTTTTCTGTCCCTTCATCCTTTAACCTGAGCAAAATGGAAACTCTTCGACGACTCATTGGCGGCGGTTATCGGCCGCCTTATCTCCCTTACCAGGTTATTTATTATTACCACGGTTGGGACGTGCATTAAATTTCCATTAACCGCGTTAAACGCAAGCAAATCAACGAGTTCGCTTGCGTAATTTATGCGCGACGCCGCTGATTCCTTCGACGCGTCGACCAAACCATCCTCTAACGTTCTCTAC
Source organism: Bombus bifarius (assembly GCF_011952205.1). Lineage (NCBI taxonomy): Eukaryota > Metazoa > Arthropoda > Insecta > Hymenoptera > Apidae > Bombus > Bombus bifarius. The sequence continues at coordinate 2,124,577 of NW_022884484.1, forward strand.
TTTATCTTCGCGATTCTCCTCCAGCCTCTTATTAAGCTCCTCGCGAGCTATTTTTTCCTTCAGATAAATGCCACGACGTCGTTACGCGTTCTCTTTACACGATAAGCGGTGATGTTACGGAGCTTTCTTTAATGGGAAATCGTTTTTTCAGAGATTTGTGATTTTTCGGGGATTTTGAATGTCGCGTTCACATTAGGTTAGAGCGTAGAAGGTAATTTTAACAATGATATAATTTTTGAAAATATATGTACGTTAAATAATTCTGTATAAGATTCTCTTGAATCTCAACGTATCTTCTATACAAAATCAACAAATCGTTTGCTCGTATCGGGCCTTAGACCTCTTTTCTGAACGTAATCGTTATTTGCCATTTCGATAAAAAGCTACGTTAATTTGAAAATCGATAAACAGATATCGACAATCTCTTACGGCTAACTCAACACCTACACCTAATCGATGATAATTTCCATTTCACGATGCCCTATACAATGTAGAGATTTCTCATCGCCTTGGCTTACAAATGCAAATGATTTCTCATTATATTTCATCGTAAGAAAGTTGCAGAAACTGGTACAAATACGTAGATCGTTTATAAGGAAGTTAACTACTTCTCACGATAAGATAAACTATTCCAGTAGAAAATTTATTCAGAGGAGAGTTTTACTGAAAAGAAAGGAAAAGAAATAGAATTTTCCAATGTTGCAACGGTTTCACAACTCGTATACTTTAATCTCGCGTGCTCGTCATAAACGCAACTTGTTTGCTATTTCTTAGCCGGTCGTTTCGCAGTGAAACCTCTTGCTTTTTGATCAACGTATAAAGAATTGAGACTTCCAGCTAACAAACAGAACGGCCAATATTCATGGAGAGGCTATCCGTGAATTTTACATTTCAATCGAAGCGAACTGGCCCGTTCTGCTAGCCATTTCCGTTTCGTATTTCAGTGAGCTAACAGACGTGGTAACTTTAATGGGTGAAAACAATAGCCAACGAACTCGAAAATAACATTAAATAATGTCGCGCGATTAGTAAAGATTCCATACGCTTCATCGAACTCAATGAAGAAGTTAAGTTTATTTGTGTTGATAGGATATATTTAATAAATATATCGCTTATCCGCAGCAACGACGACATAAACAAAAGATCACGATTTTAAGAGAAACGAGGGTTTGGATATTTTGCATCGTCGTAAGAATATCATTCAAATAACGAATTGATATAATAAAATAAAAAATGTGGGATGTTCTATTCCGTATAATGATCCTAAAAATTGATATTGTATTATATTAAATGAGCACCGACCAATTAAAATGGAGCATAAATTAACACCATCCTGCGGCAACTTGAAACAGCCGCGCGAAAAAGCGCGAGTTATATAAATTATGTAAATTTAATAGAAGCCCGGGATATGAGTTAATTAACGAGCTGAAACGCGATACGGTGATATTTCGAACGTAGAGAAATTTACTTTTAACGCTCGAAGCTGCGGCTCTGCCAGAATGAACGTGTACGGAATAAGTATTATATTTATACACACACGAGAGATTATTGTACGGGACGTTTGATTTTTAGAAACAAGTTATAATAAAATTGATAAATTGTACACGTTTAAATACGAGCGTAGAAATTTTACACTGAAATCCTGCAAGCTTGGATTTCACAGCATGCAAATTTAAATGTAGAATAAATAAAATAAACAGAAAAACTTGCAAGCTCGATTTTTGATTGCGTAAATTCCGAATCTAATGCAAACTGGGAAGCTTGAATCTTGGAATCAGAAACTCGAACTCGAACGAGCCTAAGATTTAAGCCAGAAATCGAAAATAAATCGGCAAGCATACAATATCAAGTTAAGAATTCCTTGAAAATTGCAGGTTCGCACGTTGGTGAATTTCAGATAAGCGCATGCACAATTTAACAAATTATTAAATCCTGTAAACTCAAGCATCAGATTCAACATTCTACAGGTAAGTCTTAAATTCTGCAGTAGATTCTTCAGGCAAGTCTTAAATTTACAATGAATCAGAAGCTTGCGGGCTCTCCGTTCAGAAACTTCTTGGAATCTAGAAAAAATCACGAACAATGTTTTCACATCATCAATCTATGAATCTCTAAATGATGAATTGATTGACGATTAATAATTAACGACGCTTGGAAAGGTAAGAGAGGATCAATGGCCTTGCGACATATTGAAATTTACAAATAACCGCGTTAAAAGTTTATAGAATAAAGAAAAGAAAGTGGGAATGCTTCCTTTCTGGGTTGTAAAAATTTTACGATGTCCACGTCATTTCGTGCAGTGGTCTTTATTTACCCGTAAAAGTTTCATAGTGTTATCACACTTCGCTGCTTGCACCAGTGGGACGAATTGTTTCATTGGTAAGTGCTTGGATATTTTTACGGACCTGTCCAGATCTTACACGCGCTATCTCTTTTTCTTATTTCCTCTCAGTAAAAAGTATAAGAAGAGAACTCCTTAAAACGTCGATATAATTTTCTATCTTGCAAATTATCTTCCTTCTTGTCCGGTTTCTTGGTAAATAACATTCAAGAAATGATAGAACTGGCATAAAATATAATATATAGAGGTTTCGATATTCACTTTCTCAGTGAATCGTTTATTTTCGAGAGAAAATAAAAAAGATCCTACAATAGAAATTTTTATCTCGATCACGGTTTTCTATCGACACAGTATTGCAAGGCAGTTTCACTGGCTTTCAGAAACTTTGCCAATTGTTTACCTGTCAAAATGGTATTGCGTCTAAAGGGAACAGTGGTTCCATAAACAGTTGTTTCCGCGACGTTTACGGTTACGTTCTAAAAGGAAATTCGCTATCATGGTCGACGAAGTTCGGCTAGATCGCCGTTGCAATCGTTCTATGATTGCGCCAAGCGATCTAGGTACAGGCATTCAGGTCGTTCAGGGCATTCGAACCGTACTCGGTATTGACATGCACGCTATGTCAGCGATCCTTCGGTTCCGTTCACCGTCGCGTGATCCAGGCATTCGAAATCTCTGAAACATCTTGCGGAAAGAATCGTCCAACGATCGTCGAGCAAACGTCAATGCAGCTTTATATCTCGGTGATACTTGAAAGAAAAAAAGAGTGCAATTGCAGAAAAGATGAAAGGAATATTAAATATCTTCCAATTATTTTCCTACTACTTATCTTTAACGTTGGCATGAAAGAAAGAATAATTTTACGGAAACAATGGAATTTACAATAATTTTGTGAATTTATAATAATTGTGTAACGATAGAATTTATATTAAATAAGTTTAGAATCATTCAGCTAAATGAAACGGTATATACAATACGATATTTGAAAAAAGAAATAAGATGAAGTACCATTTTTAAAGTAGCTATTGATTAGTTAATTTTTCTATTTAGAAGGTAGAAGTTTACGAAGTTTGCACAAGTTGTGAAGTACGATAAACAATTTTATTTTTAAATCATGTCAACTCGATTTAACACCCTAGACTGCAAACAGTAACGTGAAGTATGAATTCATACTGCAAAGTATCCTATATTTATTTTGAGTAGTAATTCACTCCCATTAATAAACTCTCGTTGTTGACACTGATATGACAATGTATAAATATATATGTATATATATATATATATTGATTTATCGATAGGCCCTAGCTTTTGTATATTTCGCTATAGTTGTGGCAGTATATTCGTAGTATTTCTATCGGTTAGTGGCACGACGAGACCAGACGGGACGAAGCTAAAAACAATGAAACACGGTACGTTTCTAATTCCTCTATAGACCGATTTGTTCAGCTTGTACGTTGGAAATCGGCGATTGTTTGACAAAAACTTCGCTTGCTAAGCTCGATTCGCGAACCGGTTTTGCCATCCTCAGCTCGAAGAAATAATGGCAACTATTAATTTGTTGTCGCCACTACGATCTAACGAAATAATCGATAAAACCGAAGCGACAATTATTATCGTGCTGGTCGATTTATTGGACTCGGATTCTTTATAAAATTCTTTTCGAAAAAAAACCGCCGCTGCTATGACAAAATCGTTCCTATAAATTTCCAGCATTCTTACGATCAATTCCTCGGGAAAAAATAACGATCTCCACGGGAATATACGGTGGGTCGCGGAAATATTATTCGAGAGAAAGTAAGGAGAAAAGGAAATTCGGCTGATGAACGCTTTGTAGCTTGTTAATTACAAAGGTATTGTTTACTTACACGTGGGTACAAATGAGTGGAAACAGTAGAACCGTCAATGAACAAAGTGTGAGATTAGTATGAAAAGGAATAAAGATGAAAGATATATGAAAATATATGTAATAATAAAAAAGGACGCAGTCTATATGTATAACAATTATTCGAGTCACCAAAAATACACTGTCGCAAGTCAATAATATTGCTACAAAAAGTGATAAATTCGTCCTTTTTATCATTTGCAATTTATGGTGTATTTCGTTTAAGATTTGCCAAATGTTCGGATAAATTATGAAAGTGTACATGAAAATATTCAGGTCGATTACATAACAAACGAAGCAAAAATTGAAACAATAATGGGACACATCGACGTTTAAAGTTTCAAAATTAATCGAAAGAGAGGACAAAAGTTTCAATCGCATGATTCCTGGTCACTACGTGGTAGTCGATAATAAATTGAAAATCGTCCCGGCAGTGCAACGATAGCTTTACAAAATCTGTCAAAATTCCCGAGCACAGATTAGAATTTTTTAGCTCACGCGAATTGCGCGAATTTCGACCGCCCTGGTTGTTTTCGCGACGTAACGCGTCGCGACCGACGACCATCCGAAAATTTCGTCTGGACACGTAGCGTTTCCCTTAATGGGTCGCAATTTTCTCCACCGATGGGGAGAGAAGCGTTTCATAATTGACGAGTACTCGCTTTTTAACCCTCGTTACCCTTCCCCCTTTCTCCCTTTTATATTTATCTCTCTCTCTCTCTCTCTTTCTCTGTTTTTCTTCCTCATTTATTTTCTCTGTCCTTATACAGGGTATTTCATAATAAATGGGAAATATTTAAAAAACACATTCAGCATCTAAAGGGAAGAAACCGTTCGCAACATAGAAGTTAGAAAAATGTTCAGATATGGCGAGCTCTGTCGCTTCATATCTAAATAACATTATAGGAGATACTCAAAATGACTGTCTTGCATCTCGGTGCATGCATCCATTGGATTTTTATTTGCAGAAATATGTACTTGAAACCCATTGTATACTCAACGTCTACCGACAGCGTTCAGATACTTCGCCATAAAATTGAACAAGGGTTTCAATAAATTCAAGGAATATCGATAGCTATTGAAGGAGTCGCCACATCTGTAGACGTCTGCATGCATCCATTGAAATGCAAGAAGATGATTTTGCGTGTCTCCTATGAAGGTAATCAGATACGAAATGACAGAACGCAAAACTCGTTATATCTCGTGAACGATATCAAATAGAATATACGTTGATACGAGCATTTCTCATTACCTTTAGGTGTAGAATCCGTCCTTTAGATGTTGCCCACTTATTATGAAACATCCTGTATATATTTCTCTTTCTTCCTTATTTCCGCTAGCTCTTTTATTCTCGTCACAGCAACCGTTCCCGCCGTTCATTTGCCGACGAGCCAGCCGAAACTTCGACTCGACCTGAGCGCGTAGTTTCGAAAATCCAAAAAGTCACGTTTCCGGATGGATAACGAAGCGCCGCTTATTACGCCGTACGCTTAATTGTGGCGGCGAGTGTTGTTCGAAATAATTATGAAGCTACTCGTAAACGATTTTGACCCCGCGCTCTTCCTTCGCTTGGCGTTATTAGTGACGCTTTAAGCGAACGAAGGCTTGATCCTTCTATTAGGTTTCACGGGATTAACGTCTGGGGATGGTGCAGGAAAGACGGCCTTCCCTGCGCCCGCTTCGTCCACGGTTAATTCGCTTATCTTTTAACGTTTTCTTAAACTACTCTTTCTCTTATACCTGGCAAACACGTTCTTGATTTATTAAGGCAAATTCTGGTCAATTACTTTCGCGACCCCTATATATCCAGCTTTATTCGATGCTTGCAGATGATATATTATATTGGAAAATATAAATATGTACCTTGGATGCCTCGACTGACTAAAATAACCAGCTAAATTCAAAATTTATATCTATATAATAATAATTGATGTAACAAATTTTTGTCAAAATCCAGCAACGTTTTAATCCTGAAACAGGTTAAGGAAAATACGAAGGAATCGTCGTCGATTCTTAAAATTTCCCACGCGAATTTCATTTTTATATTATCATCCTGTAATATGTCATCGCAATGCCGTTATTTATAACCACTGGCCAAACTATATAACTTTTCTGCTCTTCGTTTGACATTGAATAACAATAAAACGTAAGTAACTTTATCAATTTTCTAGTTTAGTAAAGGTATACCTTTAAGGGTTACCTCTCGCTTCGATCTGACGAACGATGTTTCCCATACAAAATTTAAAAGCTTTGCTCGATGGCGGAAACAAAAGTGAGATTGCGATATAAAAATTCGAAAAACGTAGCAGCGGGTTAACCAGCATGCTTTTTCCGCGTCTTGGTGCAGCAGCTACGCATTAAATAAATTAACCGATACTTGGACCAGCTTTCAGCCAGTGTCCCGTGTATTCTTTTCCCGTTGACGTTGCCCAACTCCTCGTGACGTCTCTCTCGTGAATGATACACGAGCCTCCCTCGCTTCTAAGCCCCAACCCTTCGCTCGTCGCCCAGTCCAGCGGATATTTCTGAATTATGGACGCCGTTCAGCCGTGTACCATTCTGTGTACGAACGTGCAGGACAGACGTCCTAATGCCAGGACGATTGTTGCCCACGAAATACAATGCGAACGTGTTCCCATAGAGTCCACTGCCACTTATCGAGAAATCGTACCCGTGAATCGACTAGCGAAGATGGAACGATCGACACGTTATTGTATGGACCAACACGTCGAAGCTTAATGGGCGATGCGTTCGGATGAATGTTTAATACGTTGATGGGGTGGCTATGATTTTTTACCGGTCTTGATGATTACGCCATTCAGTTACGATTGCAGGCTTGTGAAGAAGAATATGGATTTTTGTACGAATTTGTCGTTGGTGCATTGTTTCATAGACCATTGACGTAAATTGCTATTTTTATGAATGTTTTTGTCAAAGTTATCTAAACCCCAGAGACACAGTGTAGTAAGTCAGAATTTTCAAAGTTTAGAGAGCAAATGAAAGTTGCAAAAACGTTGTAACAAGATACGGATTTCGTATTACTTTTATACCGTTGTATTAAAAACAAAACGACTTGGAAAGGAGATATTTTTACCATCGGGAAGAGTAAAAGTTTGATATTGAAAATACGTAAAATGTGACTTTTTAAAAAAGTGCACTTTACGCTGATACACTCTGGCTTTGTGATTCAGATATAGGACTTAAGCGAAGATTTGTTCTATCAAATATGATAGTGTTTGTAGAATATTGTACACTGTCATACTTTGGGTATTTTATATATTTCTACATTTCTGGTACATTCTATTCACTAAGTTTAATATTTTTGTGAACACAATTAAAAAAAGTAGAAGAAACACGCTGTTACTATTAAATATGTACTGATGGGAACAGCGATTAAAAATACCAATGGTGAAAATAAACAATTAAAGAGCAATATATAATAACGAAAACACGGTAGAACTTACGAAACGATTTCATAGTATTGCGTGGAATTAAATTGGTTGTAGATGGATTTTTAAATTCGTTGCTGTTAGGTTTCATTGTTATACCGTGAATGATATTGTTTCGCAATGTTTACAGACAATGAAAGATTTTTTATAAGTGTTGTTTGTATTTCTATGATATGTATACCATATTTTTATGTAGTACCGAGCATGGAGGATTTTCAGATTTGCTTTTGACATGTTTTGTTGTCACAATGTGGTTGTTGCCATTTCACTGCGATTCCAGCGATTGAAATATTTTTTTCTAAATATCATTGTTGTTTGTATTACATACATAGTGTTGCATAAAGGATTTATAAAATCGAAGAATGGACCTTCAGATTCGCTGTTTCTGTGATTGCAATGAACAAACGATTTTTTGTAACTGACGTTTATGTATCTTTGTATCAAATACTTTTATACAATAGCGCTCATGGAATCGATAGATAATGCGTTATCGTACAAAATTAGTTTCTTCAAATTCATAAAGTTCACGTGACAAATACATTTCCATTAGGTTGTCCGAAAAGTTTCTTTCGTTTTATAAGCAAATAATAGAAGTACAATTTTTTTTTTGTTTTATATTAGTTTATTGAATTATGCACGAACATAATAATAGAAATATAACGAAATGGATCATACCTAATGCAATAAAATAATATAAAACAGAAATTGTTGTTCATCTATTATCATCTTATGAAACGAAAGAAACTTTTCGGACAACCTAACATCTCATTAAAAACCAGCACGAATTTCATCAAAAGTACCTACAAATTTTTCGTAGTTGCAAAAATGAAAAAATCTGAAATTTAATGATTCTACTATTAATTACGCTGAAACGATCCAACTAGTTTCCTATATTATTCTCGAATGTAGAAAAATAAGGAATGTAAAATTAAACGATCCTTCGATCGCTGAAGTGAACCAATCGAATCGAAATGGAACTACAGATCGAGTACGTTTCTACGTTTTTCAAACGAATGGTTGGCCGATGAAATTTTCGCGACGCACTGTACCGTCCTTGCGCACTGAGTGTAAAGAGCTGGATATAAAGTATCTGGCGCCACGTTTACGACATGCTCCCTTCTTTTCCACTCGATCTTTCCCAAATGCTACCCATGGAGCGCGTATACCAGTACCGCGTGACTCTTTATTAAATCTACATCAGTGCCCCAGAAGCGATACTCGAGGATTGAGAACCCGAGTCTTGTTGCGACAAAGCGAAAACTAGTGAAGGTACCATTTTTCAAATAACATCGTATTATATCGTGAACGTGATACCATGTAATTTTTTGTATAGATCGAATACCTGAAACGTTGACGATATAAATTATCTTTCGATTTCCGTGTAGATAGACGAGATACAGAAATTTTGCTAACTTACAAGATACGTGTCTCTAAATAGTTAATTTCTTACTTAGGGGACATTCTAGTATTCTCAATATCGCGAAAAGTGACGTTTCAGTATTGTGACATTAGAGAATTAAACAAAGTGACTCTTCCTGTATAATGAGAGTGGCATTTGGAAGTGAGGAATTCGAGGGAGCGAGTTAAATAGGTCGTTTTAAAATACAAAACGCCTCCGTGCTATAAAGTGGTATCTTATAATTGTTTGATTTTTTCCCTACGGCAACGATGGTCACTCATAATTAATTAAAGCGAACGTCAGAATACGCAGCGGCATTTTCTACGTTTATTTTTCTTCATTAAGATAATCGCTTCGGTGCTGGAAAATACAGAGACATTTCACGAAGACGTCTACTTTCGCATTTCGACGAGATAATATCCTATCTCTTTAATTCTTAGCGAATAAATGGTTCATAACGCTATATATCTCCCATTGTATTCATTATGTATCTTCCATTGTATCACGCCTGTCTACTATTTTGATAAATAATAATGTTTCATTTCTTTTGCATCTTTGTTTAATTCACGCGTCTCGAAACAATCCTTACACATCTATTATAATAACTATCAATTTGTTATAAAATAGCCAAATAATTACAGTCTGATACATATGACTGTTAAAGAATTTATCACCGATATATTTTTCATCCCCTAATGGAATAAACCATTGGTCAACTTCAATTTCTGCGACTATAGCTTCTAGGAATTATTGCACAGAACGACGAGTCTCTCGTCCAGACCTTTAGGACAAAAGCTAATGGTACGAGATCGACGAAGGGAAACGCGTCCAGGTCTGCAAAACGGGAGAACAGTCAAGGGGATATGGCGTATCTGGCGCCAGAATAACGACACGCGGCGCCTTCTCGTCTGCGTCTCGCTGTAACCGGCGCCAATCGGACTCTCCATGGATCGGAGGTTCGCACCCAACCCCCGTCGGGACATCTAGCCAAAGCTCCACAGTTCCAAGCTCCTTCCGTCCTCCTTTCCTTATTCCGGAATCGCCCTCCTCTTGTTTGACTAGTGTTTTCTTATCCAAACGAGTTCTGCAGGAACGACTTTTAGGAAAAGAGATTATTAGATAGAGCAGAAGTTCGTTTATCCGAAGCTCGTTTATACGAACCAGTTTTTGTTTACCGTCAGTTATATGAACTCGTAACTGAGCCTCTATTATTCGAAGCGCGCTCCAGCGTACTTTCAGTTATACGAACACGCATCCTGAAGTCGTACGTGTGTTTTGTCTAATCTGATATATAATTGAACACAAGTTGTGTCGAAATTGTTGTTAAACCTCGGTTGTACGAACGTCAACCTCTATTATCGAAACTCATAGCAGTGTCTGATGGGGGTAGTAAACGAGCCTCTATTATCCAAAGTCATTGATTATTGTATTTTGTTGGTCGATTGGTTCGGGTAAACAAAGCTCTACGTTATACAGGAAACATACGTAAATGGCAAAAATAGCTCGGTGGGATTTGCTCTGTAAATTTCTCACAGAGCCATCGCTCGTTTAAAAAGATTAAATTCTCAAATATACAAACTTCGAGTTAGAAACAAAGTATTTATCGTAATTTTACACAGTATTATTAAGATATAATAACAAAATTCTAAAAGAAATCTCTAAATATCTCTATTATAAACGACAAAAATATCCTTCCAAAATTATCCTGCGATCCGTAACGAAACCTCCTTGCCCCTGAAACCTCGCAAAAACAACGCTGATCTTATTCCTCGATTCGTTGAACCTATGATCCCCGCATTCCTATATCATCCTTCTTCTATCCCAATTCCCTTTTTTCTTCTCCTTTTCTTGCAACCTTGCCATCTCTCCTCTCTGCCCAGCATCCTTATCACAACAGACTAACTCGTCTCCCTTCGGTATTCGACTGGTTTGGCAGGAAGGGAAAGGGTCGCGTCTCCTATCGATCGAACGAATTCCACACGGAGAATCTGTTTACCCGAATTTCGCGCGCCGTGGCGCCGGCCAGAAGGAAATATTCCCTGTACGTGAAAGCACGGCCGGGATCGTCGTCGTTGTGGTCCAACCACCGACGTCTCTTCCCCGTCTCGACTGCTGCTACTTTCTCAAACGGTGGTCGGAGAAGCCACCCCCAGCTTCGTTCGATCCGTGCTGCTTTCTCTCGCCTGGCAGTTTCTCATGCCAAGTTTCTTCGTATCAGGCCACGATGAATTCGAATCTCTTGGGAGAATAATATTTGGAACGTAACAGGGAGGCTGGCCACCCTTGTCTCGGGGCGGTAACTCCTCTTGCGGTCTGCATGGATGAAGATGTTATTTGTAGTTTTCGTAGGACATTTTTTTGCCAGAAGCGCTTTGTATAGCAGAGGGAGATGGATTGGGTTTGTAGAATATAAAGGGTTGGATTATCGATTGTCATATGGGGAATATTTTTTATTATGGGACAGGAAAAATATTTATATGTTACTCCTGGTTGAGCTTCATGTTTATTTATTGGCTTGGCGGATTTGCATATATTATATCTTCTACCTAAAAGCATTTCCATTTATTCCTAATTTCCAATGATCGGTACACTTTGCATATTTTATTCGTCTTTGTGTATCGTGTGAATTATATACATTTCTGCAGCGTTGCATAAAAATCCGCAGCGTATTAACGAGTTATGTAACGCGTCAGAACGGATTATAAATTATTCGACACATGTATCTTAACATGTTTATTTAGAAAATATACAGGGTGGTTGGTAACTGGTGGTACAAGCGGAAAGGGGGTGATTCTACGCAAAAAAAGAAGTCGAAAATATAGAATAAAAATTTATTTTTTAATTTTTCCATCCAGACAACAATCTACAGTGAGATCCGTTCTAACGAGACGCGATAAAGTGCACGCGTACCGAGCGAAAATTCAAAGTCGATTTTCTCGAAAACGAAGCCTCGAACGAAAAATTTTTATTCTATATTTCCGACTTCTTTTTTCGCGTAGAATCACCCCCTTTCCGCTTGTACCACCAGTTTACCAACCACCCTACATAAAACATTTAAAAATTATAATATCTCTATAAATCGTGTAAGATAAGAAACCATCGAGCATGGAGTAATCTAGAGCAAAACGACAACAGCCCCAAAATCAATGAAATACTTACAGCTTAGCGAATCACCCCTTAATTATGAATATTTCAAACATCGGAATCAATTCTCTCAAAAGCAGAAAATAACAAAATACCAATTAATTTCGGTGAGAAATCATAGTAAATAGTTCGGTTTACATTCGATCCAGCGTCCAATCATTATATATCCCAACATACCCCAGTTAATTACAAATATTTTAAACGCTGAAATCAATGCTCCCTAAATCCAAAATTTCACCCGCAAAATATCGAAATAGCCATTAATCCTCGGCAAGAAATCATAGTAAATAGTTCAGTTTGCATTCGATTCAGCGTCCGTCCCTTATCTATCCAACATACACCCGGTAGCTGGCTGCATTCGACGCTGATCGATCTAATCCCCAAGGACGCAACCCCTGATTCCCAGCGTTGACTACGTGTAAAAGTAAAGGACTGGCGCGCGTCGAAGATTAAAGTATCAAGGAACGTGGGGGTATCGTGTGCTCGTGTCGCAAGGTTAATCTTCCATTTAATCGGCGAGCAGAGGCAACCGGGTGAACGAGAAGCTAGCAAGAGGATGAAGGGTGGCGGCGGTGTTTAGGAAGTTGCCGCGACAACTTTCGAAGCGAAAGCAGTCGCGGTGAAAACACACACGGTACGCAACTTGGAACGTGAATTCACGTCGAAGAGGCTAGGTTTGTCTCGCGTTAAGGCTTCGAAGGGTTGCACGTACTCGCGCGGCGAAATTTAGTGTTTCAGGTGACCCTGGCTGGTTTATACTAATGTCGAGAAGACATGGAAGTTACACGACCCTAGAATTAGCATAATAAACCGAGGGAATGGAACATCGAGCGTGGTAAATGAGAAGCTGACTGAAAGGTCGCTGGCTGATTTTACTTTATTTGAGGGGTGTTTTTCTCGGTGAAGCTTGTCTTCTTCGAGTTTCTATTGACATTGTTGTTCATAGATTTTCGGCGAGTAGAAAACCGAAATGTTGTTGCTGTTGAAATGAGTTTGAAATGTTAATAGTACTTGGAACCTTTGTATATAAATCTGTGTAAAAATATCCAGAGAAAGTAATAGTATTGTAAGTAATTTAAATAATATTCTAAATAATTTACATAGTGTTTCAAATAATCTCAACAATATTCTAAATAATTTAAATAATCATAGTGCAATTTATGAGTAACACATCAAGCTCCATAAAGAAAGTTTAAGCAACACGATTAATCTTTCTCCTCGTTTTCGTTCATCGTAAAAACGACGCTTTTGATAAAACGTTAAGAACTCTTAACAGAACTTCTCTCAGCGAAAACGAACCAAATCAACGAAGAATCGAAAGAATTAACGCGTGGAACGAGCTATCCTTAACAAACACGTGAAATAAAGAAACGAATGGGTTGAGGGAGGGTTAGACGGACATTGGAAAAACGAAGACGGTGGTGGCACGATAATATTCCTCGGGCGAATTCCCACGAAACTCGACCCTCCTTATTCGCCTTAGTGAGATGTCAGCCTCGAAAACAATGCGGCCCACGTACTGAAGCCGAGGAATCAAATGGCGCCGGAATACTAAACACGTTGGAATACTTACCCTCCGTTACCTCCACCACTAGTAAGCAAAAGGGTATTCCTTCCGCTCTTGTGCACGTACAGCCACGTGACCGACTGTTTTTCGACCGTTCGGCCGCTCTCTCCTCTCCTCTCTCGCGATCTCTCTTCGCGTGGCTCGCAATGTCATCGCGTTACGTGAAGAAGAACTTGATTCCGTGGGGTGGCGCACAGAGTTGATGCGAAGACCGATTTGTGGACTTGAATTTACGTAAGCAACGAATTTTGAAGATTGTTTCCTGGAAACAGAAAATTTATCATGAAATTATTTGTTGATTTGTTGGCATTAATTTGTTGGTTAAACTTGTCGAAGTTTGGTCAAAAATTGGTAATGTGTATCATCAAGTGAGTGTGTCGGATGAGGGAGAAACGAATAATAGTTTAAACAATTTCTAACGAACGTTTCGGATTCTTGGAAAAAAGCGATTTGGTTTGTGACATAGTTTGGGGTAGACTTAAGTTAAGTTTAGAGACTCAAAGAGTTGCTCAAATTTATTAAGAGAGTTTGAGTCAAATTTTAGTAGGTCATGGAAACAAAATTGGAGAAGTTTACGAGAAAGTTAGATTTGAGTTAATTTTAAAACTAAGGGGAAGAGATGGAAAAGAATATCACGAAGGGCATACAAAGCGCAATATATATTACGTTGTTAACGTATTTAAATTTTAAAATGGATAAGAGTACGAAAATATATGAGAAAAGAGAAGGGACTTTGTCTACCGTAATTAGTCGAAGCTGCGATGGAAAATCCATCATTTTTTATCTGACAAGTGACAAAGTCTGGAGATAGACACTGGCGTGCGCACACAACAGGAATTAATGGAGCTCGTGGGGGTTGGAGACGTCTGTTCACTCTGTGCCAGACATGACAGTAACTAAAATCAAACAATGTTCAAACCTCGTATTCAATGGTCGTCAGTGTCAACAATTTTGCCAAAAAAATACAGAGGAATCCGAACTTTATCACAACTCTTCGCTCAGAACGTTATGGATGAAAATAATTTTCACATAATGAAATAGGCTTTTTTAATGATTAGCTGGTTTCATTATTACGATTGTATAAAAAATTTTAAATTCTATAATTGAAAAATTCTTGCAATGGCTCTGTTACGACTTTTTCGTTTATGGTTCCATTTAATGTATACTTAGTGCATTAAAAATTGTAATAAATTTATCTTATCTCCAACATTTACGTTATTTTCTCTTTTGAGCTCGTACAAGAAGATCATACGAATAAATAACAATAATAAATAACAAAGTTCTGATATCTCTATTATAAGTCTATTTATTTATAACAAATTTCTACTTTTTTACTGTCGTTGATAATTCACGATAAATGCAACAAATTCAAACTTCGAAGAAACGACATTTCACAAGCAGCAATCTAATTGATATTATTAATTATCATTTGCCAATAAATTTCTAATTAGACTAGAAAGTTCTGAGGAAAAGTGTGTAGGTCATTTTCTAAACAATTTTCCAGATAACAAATAATTTGGCCACCCAACAACCTTCCCCAATCCGGTTAACTAGGAACAGATGTTAATGATCGTCGAATGGACAAGAATTTCGCCGCTGGCAAAATTCGAAATTACGAACGGGGTTGCTCGGTTTGTTCGCTTATTTTCTTAATAGCGATATAAATGAATACGCGTGGTAGCGGCATAAAATTATTTGCGCTTTTACGCTAGGTCTGTTGAAGAAAGAGAAATAAAAAACAAGTTGGAAAAGGAACGAAAGTCGGGAGTTGCAAAATAAATTCACGGTGAAACGAAGATGTAAAAATGCCACACATGTGTATTCTTCTTCGCGTAACGGCAGTTCCCACTCGCCTTTAATTAGCGCTTTTCTAAAAACGAAAACCATTGCCTTGGAAAATATATGCGCTCGTTACATCCCGCTAATTATTCAACTTTCTGCAACGCAAACGCACAATTGCTAGTCGTCTTACTATTTCGTATATTTGGGAACGTTGAAAGACTTCGTTACTTGTGTCTCTTCCTCGTTTAATTTCTTCCTCATTTTCACGTATCCTCGCCGTATTTCCTGAACCGTTATTTTACATAAATATAGGAATTTGCTCGATTTATAATTTCCCTCATTCTTGTATATTACTTGCATTGTATTAATTCTTTCTCACAGCGATACACTGCTGTTAACACTTTGTGGTCCGCGATTACTTTCAAAGTACTATTCGCCAGATCTGTACCAGGTATTTACATAGACGACACCGGCAGGTCCGACATCAGCAATTGCTAGCTGAAACTAACGTCCTAAGTTTGGACTCACGTGGCGAACAAGATCGAGGAAGACAAGTGTTCCAGGAATTGTTCGGACTTATCAGCCGGAAGAAAAAACCAGATACACTGAAATCGAGTGAAGCGCGAAGCTCGACGGCTAAGCAACGCAACTTGATCCGAATTCAATCGTCCATGGAACGATACTAATGTATTTATGAGATAATGATGAAACTTCTTTATTTTTCACCTTTTTTAATTACACGTTTACTATTAGTATTTGTGAGTTGTTTCTAATTAACACGAGACCAAACACGATATACTTCAAATCACATTTCAAATACACATCAGACTGAACATTGGACTTACCAGAAAAAATATCATCGTTCAGTAACACTGGACATCGCATCTACCAGAATAAAATCGTTGTCCAAACAGACTGGACATTGAACCTACCAGAATGAAATCGATGTCCGGGCAAACTGATCATCGAGCCGCAAAGGATTAAGAAGAAATTCAAACACTCGAACTGTCCATAATATGCATCTCGATTAATTCAAATGTAACATAATTACCAAAGGACAAAGGCCCGGCTAAGATTATTCAATTCGCCCTACGACGAACTTCAAACTTCTCAGCTACCCCTATCCCTTCTCCGAGACATCCATCCCTTTACCCGCGACAGAGAAATTCCGATTTCCATTCGCCGTACGATCAGTAGGAATCGTCGATCGATAATTATCATCACGATCAGGTCCATCTCTCTAACAATCAACGAGCCTTCTCACAAAGACCGGAGACTGGTTTCGCGCGACTCGTTAAGAATAAATTAAGCAAATCGCCAGTGGACGTAGCTACGACATTATTATTCGCCGAGTGGATGCAGGTGCACGCCATCGTCGCGTCTTTCATCCTGGAACTCCCGGTGGCAGGACAGCCTCTTAACAAATCTAATTCCGTTTCTTGAGACGCCAGGGCCACGCTTCGCCCCTCCGTCGCCGCACTTAGGACAGTTTTCTCGCGATATCATCTCTCCACGGTCTTATCCGTTGCCGCATCGAGATTTCAAAGCATTGATAAAGAAAACGCTATTCATCCTGTGTTCCTGTAACGGAAGAGGGATGCTAGGTACAGCGGAAAGACGATCTATGGGGTGAATCGAGGGGTAGGAGGCAAAAAACTGGCGACGAGCAGGATACAAAGAGCCGCGAGGCTACCTGGGGGTAGATTCTAATGATGCCGATGTACCTCGCGGCAAATACCTTCGACGATAGCTGAGAGAAGCTTGATACAACCCCCTTATACACCTTTGTACCATCTTCCATCTATACTTTCTCTGTTCCTCCTGCTTTTGTTTCTTTTTATCCGCCTCTCTCTCTTCGGGATTGAAGACGTACGCTAGAGTGTATATAACGAATATAGAAGCAAATCTTTCCGTGTTATTCATCACCACTGATAGTGATTAAAAATTGCCTTCTATGGGGGTATTTCAGTTAAAATCTGAATCGAACCAATACATTTTTTGGAACGCGACGAGATACTGGAAAATGATTTTTATCGTTTTCATGAATTTTTCGTGAGTAATTTACTTCTTGTTTTCAGTAAATTGCGTTGTTTTATAAATTATATTTTGTTACATCTCTCCCTCTGCAGGGCCGAAGATGTACACTAAAATAGTGCAAAATATAGGAGAAAATTTGTTTGCGCTATTCATGGCTATTAATAGTGATTAAAAATTGCCTTCCATAGTTGTAATTAAGTTATTAAAGTTCTAATCTAACCAATAAATTTTTCGATGTGCCGTAAGATACTCAAAGATTATTTTTATCGCTTTTATGGATTTTTTGCGAATAATTTACTTGTTCACGGCAAATTATATTTTTTTTATCATATAACGAGAATGTGTATGGAGGATCTTCTTTAGCTGTCTATTAAGACTGTTCCTCCTCGTTCGATCAGCTGAGATTGTCCGTTCTAGTCACTCGTGGAATATAAGGAAGTATTCTTTTCTGGCCTGTCTCGTTGGTACTAGAGAGGTTCGAGACAGGTACGAAAGAAGAGCTCGAAAGAAGAATGACGGTAGTCTGGTAATGCGATTTTCAAGACCATTATTGTTTTTGCAGAGTGTTCCTTTTCTTGAGGCGTTTTTTAAAGGTTTTGAGAATTCTCCAGTTTTATTGTACGTTCGATTTTATTTTATTATATTCGTCGTTAGAGGAGTGCGTGTTTCGTTTATCTCTTCTTTGGATTATTCTTAATTTACTCGTGTCTTCTTATCGTTAAAAAAGAAGAAATTTAAGAACTGTAATAGAATTAGATGAATAATAATAGCATTTGATAAAAATGGTTTCTTTTTTTTTTAGAAGATTTTTTATTTATTTAGGTTGTTCGATTTAGTTGGTTGTTGATCGAGAGATTTTTCTGTTTCACAACATTTTAAAGCGGTGTTGCTTCATTGTCGATGTACTTAACGAGACAAAGACTCGCAGGTGGCACACACATAGCAAATCCCCATAATTCTGCGGATTTAAAACCTGGAATCTCTTGCAAGTAAATTCATTTCACTTTGTCGTCTTGGTTCTCACGAATATGAAATCCTTACCCATTTTACACAACTACTAGAATAAAATCCTTGTTAAAATTATAATGGATAAAAATACAGTGAAAGTTGTTATTAGAAATATAAATAATATTTTTAATATACATATATCAATAGCTTTAAAGTAATTTATTCCAACTCTTTGGATTATCACAAAATATAATCCTGATCGTACAACGAAATTATAATTGGAAAAGATAAAAGTATCCAGCCATTAGAAAACTTCGTAGCATTTTTCTTATGAGTTTCTGTCAAATAATAAAACGTCTGATCCCGTCTCGTTTAGATCAAAAATTCGTTGTACATCTGTGCAGAAAATAAAGAAGGAAGCGGAAAACATGAGCTAGTTTGGTAGGCAGTCGCGAAAATCTCGTGACACGTGCCGATTTTCATGAAGATGTCAGCCGTTGTGACACGTGATTCCTCGCTTTCCAGCCGATCGAGCTTCGGAAACGTCCTGCGTTTAACCTCCTCTTTTTCTCCACCCATAAGGGTATTTCCTTCAACCTCCTTTGCTACGTGGATGTCTTGCAAGAAGGCCAGACGCAACCAACGCGGCCTTGTCACAGAGAAATCGGCTTTCGAAAAAGCCGATTCGAGGCAATCGTCTTCGATTGCGCTTTGCGTTTTCGACGTGCCCTTTCTTTTGCTTGTTGGAAATTAAAATTCTATTTCTTCTTTAAGATTTTAACTCTGCGTCCGACGGATTTATGTGCTCCACAAAAGATGCAGAAATTTCGTGTTTAACTTTGTTGTTTACTGTAATGTTACATTCTCTTTGTTGAGAATTTGTGATTCTTTTTGCTAGAATATTACTGTTGATATTCTGCATTTTCCAGTATTCGATCTTCATCAGTAATCATTTATTTTGCATTTAAAATTAAAAATTTAGAGCAGAACTCTCAGCTGTCGTTAATTGGAGGTGAATTATTGATTAACCAGTATACAGTCTTTATAATATATGTAGAAATGCTATATTATTAGATTGTAGGTAACAGTATGATTAATACAATATCGTTTGCACTCGTACGTAATCGAATATAAAACCCCGTTTCACGTATTCGTTACTCACTACTTCTACGATACAACGACACAACGATCTTCACACAACGACGGTAAATTCAACTCTGACTCTCTCAACTCTCGTTACAATGTTTTCCACGCTCACTTTTTTCCAAACATACCTTGGCAACGCTCACGACACTCTTTGACAACGTCAACATATCTTGACGTCCCTCCCTGACGTCACACCATCCCACATATATATCAAAAAATTATACAACTTTTGCGTTAAATTATCGAATGATCGGCGCAGTATAATTATACAAATAATTTCCTCACATTTGCCTTACATTTCTTTCAGTGCCAATACGTCTTTCTTAATCATGTAGAATATTTCACCGTAAGGGAGAGAAATTAAACCACATTGAAGGAAGAGAGGAGATCAAGACAGAATTGTCAGTAAGACTGGAAGCCGATTGATTTACGTTGATGCACGCGGGAAAAATTCCACGCCTCACGCCTTGCGCATTTCGAGGTGTAACGAGGGATGGAGGCTGCCGCCACGGTCT
This sequence comes from Bombus bifarius, assembly GCF_011952205.1. Classification (NCBI taxonomy): domain Eukaryota; kingdom Metazoa; phylum Arthropoda; class Insecta; order Hymenoptera; family Apidae; genus Bombus; species Bombus bifarius. Next base: position 2,144,787 of record NW_022884484.1, read on the forward strand.
ACCGAGACACGTTGAAAGGCTTTTTAAATAAACCGATTACCATTCGCGGTGGCGTAATTATAAACGAAGCCCCGGTCGGCGTGGAACGTTAACGAAAACGCACGTCGTTCCGCGCGTCGCATGCAATGCGACAGGCGAACGCACGCGAGCGCGCCGACCTGCACCATCCACCGACCATTAAATCAAAAGCCATTAAACTAATCAACGTTATAACCCGACGGTGTTGTCTCGCACGAATATCATTTCCGTTAACATTTTTCGCCAACGATTAAGCAGTCTCGTGATTTTCGTATTGCGGCATAGATCATTTCTGTAGATGATTGAGTTTCTTCGTAACTAGTTAGCTGTTGCGACCTCTTTGAAAAGCGGGTACGTAAAATGTGTCGCAGAAAGTAAACGACGACGAGTATACTCGTGAAACACAGACTGTGTGTGGCTGTTATAATACAGAATTAAAAATTAATTGAACCGACAATTTTATTTGTTAATTTTATTACTGACAGGTGTCGTCACAACACGAATTATTGCCATTTTTTCATAACTCAAAAGAATGTCAAAAACAGCTAACTGGTTAATATCCAACTAACTTTGATCGAACATTTCATTGTTTGACAAAACTTGCTGGCAGAAACGCTACGAATTTTTCGATCGACTCGACGCTTTCATCTTTTGCAAATTTTTGGACACAGCAAATTCATCGCAATAAACTGCATTTAAAAGACGATTTTCCAGCTACATATTACAGGAAGCGTTGCTCTTTTCGTTTGGTTTTTATTCGACAGTTGATATCCGATATACGTAATGAAATAACGGCGCTACCAAGACGGAAATGTCGTGACGATCCTGCTGCTCTGACGGAAGACATACTTCAATCAATGCCACGGAAGACATAAGGCGCGCGTTGAGTTGCCTGCGAGCCAGCATTCCACCGAAACGGGAATATTTTTCCCGGAGAAAAGATGGGCAACTGATTTCCACTTCTGCGACGCTGGTAGGATTCACTTTACACAATCGACATTTTCGGGACGTTTTACATTTTACCTAGGTCAAACTGGAAGCTCCATCGTAGTGGAGATGTTGAATAAATATTTGATCTTGAATACTCGATAAATGCTGAATAAATATTTGACCGTAAATGTTCGTGTGGTTGGTGAACGAATGTTTAACCTGTGAAGTTTGAGGTCAAACCGAAATCTCCTTTTTGTGGGAAGGCTAAATAAACATTTAACCTTGGAAGCTGAAGGTCAAATTGAAAATTCCATTTCGTAGGAATGTTGGTAATAAAATAAAAAGATCATATTCGTGAGAAAATTGTCACTATATTGTATATTGTAGCTAATTTAAAAGAGTTACGAATATACATGTACATATGTATATTTAAGATTTGTATTTTGAGAAAATAATTATAAAACTATAATTATCGAATACCTTTTTACGATTTACCTTCCTTGGAAGAGTGACTTAACAAACCGTTTGAGCTTCATTTCTTACCGGTAATCAATGCCTTGATTAAACTTTTAACCCGATTACCATTTGCCCGGAAGTAATTCGTTCCCTCGAAATTAATCTTTGAACTTCTTATCGTGAACCGCTCCGGTGTTTAAACGGAGAACTATTCGCGATTCTCTGTGAATAGAGAAATTTATGTGACAGCTTCGAGCAAAAGTCTATCGCGATAATGTATCATTTCGTCCGCCATGCTCGAACAAACGATTATTTAATAATTCCTATGTTAAAAATAATTGATATCTCGTATTAGAACTTAATTATAGTATGAACATCCTCTTACATCGACTGCGAGAAACTTGAACAAATTTACGTACAGTTAAAAGAGAAAAGACATATACATTGCGGAGGGGATTTCTCGAAAGCCGACTACATAAACCACAGACATACAACAAATTTTCATGATTTAATTTCCTAGTTTTTTGAAAATCTTAATCTCTTATTTAATTTCTTCAAATCTTTTAAAACTCTAATATTTAGGTGACAGAAAAAAAAGTGGCGACAGAAGTGACCTAAACCTTGGAAAATCTTCACAATTTTAAAACAAATAAAATTAAAACTAACTGAGAAGAATTGCAAATGAAATACGCCAAATCCACCAATTCCACAGCGATCATGCAAATAAATTTTCAAAATTAACTTCATTAGTCTCGTGTCCTATACACGTTTCTTGTCAGTATTACACAGCCGAATGTCGAAACAGAGGAAACAGGAAGCATTGTCCATACGCTTGGTTCGTTTCAATTATATCCAAGTCGAAAAAGAAGAAGATACCAGAAAAAGAAGCTCGTCACCAGCATTCTTCAAACGCATCTCGCGCTTCTATATCTTCTCATGGGAATACACGACGTTCTCTGTCTGAATCGAAACCCAGGCCCGTCACTGGTGGCGCACGCGCCCCTAAGACGCCGTCGAAATATGAAAACGCGTACCCTCTCGTTTCCTTTAATATTCTTTTCCAGCCTTGCTCGTCGCGTGGCTTTCCGCGCGTCCGCGGAAACGCGAAACGAGCGTGACCGGAGAACGAGGGGTTGGAAGATGGAGAAGCGAGTGCAAAGCAGAGAAAAGACTCCGGCATCCATCTTTTTAAATTCCTGAAACGTTGATGGAGAATATACGTAGAAAGGGCTGGTCATGAGCTGAAAGAATTATAAACGACGAGCTCTGAATTCAGAATTGAAGAATGAGCACTTTATTGTGATTGAGATTACGAAGTTTCAGGCTGCTTTATTAAACAGGTTTCCCAGCTTTCGTTTAAATGCGCAAGGATCGGGGCCTCGTTTTCTGGTTACATTTCCGAGATACTGATGGGCAACGCGTGTGTCGCGTGTTTCGAATTCCGAAATAGAGCGGCAAGTTTTCATTGTAAATAATTAAAATTTTAGTTACGAAGGTTTAAGAGAGTTGAGAATATTTTTCTTTCTTTAATTACGTTCGTAAAACTTCGATAAGAGGTACGTTTAGAAGGGATGAGTTCTGAATTTAGAATTGAATTTGCGAGTGGAAAAATTATAAATTGATTGAGAGTCGAAGAGCAGGGTTTCTATCGTGATTAAGATTACAAAATTTTAGGAAAGCTGAGGATATTTTTGAAAGTTCTTAGATTTCTTCACGACATGTATAAATATATTTTAGCACACGAGGAATTGTGATAAATTACGAGGTATAAAGTGGTAAAGAAAATAAGAGATTCTTTTTATTCTCGTAATATAGATCGAATTATAAATATCCTAGCGAAGATGGTATTAACAAAAAGACTTAAACGGAAAGGTGTGCCGGGACGCGAACGTGTATATGTAGACCGTGGGTGAACTCGCGAGTGTATTTTCACAAAAAGCGTGCGGCTGTGAAAAGAAAATGTAACGAGTGGTGCCATAAGAAGATTTAGGAGAAGGCTAGGGGGTTAGCGAAGAAAATAATACAGAGAAGAGAAAGGAGCTTTCGAAAGAATAACGAGATATGGCTGAAGGAATTCAACGGAGAAAATTGAGGAGAAAGAAAAGAACAAATAACAGAGAAGATCCAAAAGAAAAAAAAAAGGGAACAAAATTTACACACTTGGAACGATATAACGAATAAAAAAATTATGACCTAGAATGAATTGACCAGGGAAATCGATGAAGAAGAAATCCCAGACAAGAAATATGGAAAATAGGTTAGAGAAACGGCAAGAAAGTGGAGAACAGCAAACAGACAACGTCTATCATGCTCGCGATAAAATAAACGGAAGAAAGGAATCTAAAACGGTTGGCGAATGAATAAAAGATTACGTGGCTAACGACAAGACGAAACGAGAGAAAGGACGGTAGTTGTGCCGGTAAAATTTGCACGCGTATTCGCCATTGTTCAAAAAGGCAAGAAAGCGAAGGTAAAAATAAAGAAGAAGAGGAAGAAAAAAACAGTGAAAGAGAGAAAAGAGTAGAGGCGAACAGAAATAGCATAACGCACGAATGCGAATAAATGGAAACAGAGGAACGAAAGCACGGAGGAAAACTATGATACCGTTTGTGCGTATCTTTGCGCCCGACTAAACGGAAGAAAAGGAGCACCTCGAAAAACGGAAGAAACCATAGAAGGAAGAAGGGGGTGGAAAATAAGGAAACAAAAGGCCGAATGGAATAAGGTTGGAAGGGAGGAATAAGAGCGTTCGGGCCGAGAAACCGAGGAAGAAGAACGGAATTTATCAGTCTGAGGCGAAATGAAAGAAAGCGCAATGCGAGAATGGACGGGAGGGGTGGAAAAGCAAGAAGCTTAAAGATAACAAGACGGGGAGGGAACTAGTTGGAACAGAGGTTCCCAAATTCTCCTTGTAAGACACCTTCAAGCAATACGTTTACCTTGAGATAGCGAAATGTCGGATCGAGAACCCTTTCGCTCGAAGATTTTTTAATTGTCGATATTCTAAAATTTCGTAACTCTTCTATGTCGTTTGTAACAATAAAAAAAGTTGGACTGCGCATCTACATGCGCTTATAAAAAATTAATAAACGCTGCGTTGTGTAAATAATATGGAAATTTAAACGAAACAGTTAAAAAGGGGCACTCGTTATGCTACGTAACGTATGAAATAAATCTCTGCTCGCAGTGGTAAAAATACAAATTTCCAACAATCATCCGTTATTTAACAATAGAGCTGCGCAACAAAATTGTAATCCCGAAACTGCGAGCCCCTGAAACAGATGCTATCTGTTTTAATGTGTACATGTCAATTTGCGAAATAAGTAGGCCGCGTTCAGATGCAGATGCGCATGGTATCGCGGAAACATAACCGGAACCAGTTCCAGGAAGCACACCCCTTCGGTTGTTCCAGTTAGTTTTAACGACGAGTGACACCACTTGAAGATAATTAGTCGGAGATCTGTCGTCGCGATTTACTGGATCGAAACTATTATTGTCGATCGAGATACACGCTCAAAGCGTACTTATGAAAGGAAATTTCCATTTCCGAAGAAGATCCTCCAGCTACGGTGGTTTCTACAAAAGTTCGACGTGTGAGAAATTCGAAACGAAAATATGTTTTTCGCTAGACAGAGGTAGATGAAAGTTATTTTAGTCGATTATAGAAGTGTGATAAGTATATACATTCTGCAAAATTTGACAAATATCGCTCATCATAGTATTAAAATATAGCGTGTCATAATAATTATACCTCTGTCTTCAAATTCACATTTGCTGCATTTGCACATATACAGTTAGATAGCCATTTTTTAAAATGCAATGTTTTTTTAAAGTTGAACGTTGAATATGACAGGATTAATTATAACGTCTTGCCACGTGTATTAAATTTTGTTAAAACATGAATTTTCAAATACTTCTTTTTGGTCTCTTCAAAAAAGGCTGTTAACGTGAACGAAACAGTATTTATTATATACATACGAGATGAAAAAGATATATGTGTGAATCGTTTTTCGTTATCGTTAAGTTGTCAGCCAGGAAGAAAAATGGAATTAAATTTGCTCGTTCAGTGTAGACATAAAACGCGGCCAACAGGGCTACCACAAAGAACAGACGACTAAATGCAAAAATTCGTACGCCTCGAAACACGTAAAGCACGCAACGAGTCGATCTCACTGGCGGAAATGAAATAATCCATCGAAACTGGAGCGCCGTCCGCTAAAGAGTCAATCAAAATCCAGCAACCCCGTTTCGAAATACATTTCTGGCCAGTATGAAACACAGACGGTCGATTCTCTTCGAGGGATCATATGATATATCGAATCTTCATTGAACAATGTAGATATACATTGCACAAAAATCAGAAAGAATGATGAAAAATCTGCGCAAAATTTTCAATATATTTCTCCATTTATACGCTATAAAAATACATATATATATATACATATATTAAGTACCATATTCTGAAATCAATTCCTGGCTTGCAAATAACAATTTTATACGTCTACAATAAATTCTATTTCTACTTACAATAATGAATCTACTTATAATGTGAAATGGGCAAAGATATTTAAATGGTAGATACTTTCTAAAGTTTCAATAATTTAGCTGCCCATTTTGAATACATTTTCTTGCACACATTTTAGTATAATGTGAAAATAAATATTTGATACTACGAGAAAGAGTTAAATATCAAAAATCAAATTTTCACATCAAAATTTTACATTGACGTGATCGAATGTACATATAAAACGTCTCGGTTTACATATATTATGTGCAATATCTGTGAGCGGAATAGTAATTCTATAAAATTGAGAATGAAAATTATTCGAGTCTTCATTTTTATATAAAACTGTCTTACAGTTGCGTATTTCTATGAGAAATCTCCCAAACTCAAAGATTGTTAGTTAAATACTTATTTATTTATATATGCTCCGATAATTAATCACTTTCTTACTTCTATTTCTATTTTCCATTTCTATATTCGCGTCTTCTTCTTTTCAGCAAACCGAGGATCTATGACAAATTGCATGCGATATTATATGCAAAAAAGATAGACAGAAAAAAGGAAAGAGAGATCGCACACGATCCAATCTCACTGAAACGCTTCAATTTTCCTTGGTACAGCGAAACGTCCACGTTCAACTAACGCACCGCTAATTTCGCGATCCAATCACGTCGGATTACAATTTGTATCTTGCCATGAGAATCTTGGCGCGGGCACAAGAGCGTCGCGGCGCTAGTCGGCGTTCGTCGGAATCGGTAGTTTCGTCGTGGACCTTTTTCATTCCGTCTCGGGGAAGAAGAGACGAACGAGAGAGGAGGAAAAAATCGGATTGTCCAGTTTGTTGGACCGGCAGCGCTGACTCCGCAGGCTCAGCCAGTAATACATCAGAAGCTTACCGACCCCTCAAACGTAAAATACCCATCTAACCCCCGATGTACCCAACCCTCTCTTCCTCCAACGTTTTCAAACCCTTTTCAAGCCGTGTCGTGGACCAGGAATTTCTTCGTGTATTTTTGTACACAACCGCGCGCACACTCTCCCATGGCGATCGTCCACCTAGAAAAGGATACGGCCAGCTCTTCGTGCCGGAAAACCTGTACACGTTGCAACTGCGAAGGATTATTTGCGACCGCGCAGTTTCGATGATTAAGGTTTCCGTGGTTTAGAGTTATCGAAGGAATAATTCTAGCGGAGGTAACTTTTGGATAACGGAAAAAGGACGCTATATTTTGTACTATGGAGAAATATATTTTAGAGAAAAGTTGTGTCGTTCGGTGCTAGAACTAATGCAAAAGAAAAGCAAAGCATTTATCTATATCGTATTTTGTTAAAAAAATCTTGGATGTGCATCGTTGTTTAAAATTTCTAGAAGAAATCGTGAATTAGTCATTTCGATTGCGTTTGTAACGTTAAAGTGGGAAATTTGGAAAGATCTTTCAGTCTTATTTTCAAAGAATAATAACTTGATCGCATCGTTGAGGAGACTTCGAAATGTATCTTAAGCAAAAGAAGAAACAGAGGTAGAAATGGATGGAACGATGAAAGTTGTTAAAAAAAGGAATAAGAAGAAAAGATGCTATAGGGGAAGCAGATAGAAAAGAGAAATAAGGGAAAGTGCTTAAAAGCAAACAGAGAAACTGAGGGAGAAGTAGTAAAATGGAGAAAAAGAAAGAAAAAGAAAGAGCAGAAAAAAGGAACGTAATGAAAACGAGTGAATCTTGAGTGCCGCAAGGCACAAAATATTTTCAGGCGCAGCAGTGCCGACGAAAATTTCAAGCCGGAGTATTTTAAGCTTTCACGACCCGCATCGCTGTTAGTTTTCGGCTATACGTGGGGTTTGTCGCCTACCTTTCGTAAACACCGTAGTTTACTTCATCAGAAGGGAGTCGACACCGATACACAATATCAGTATATACTGGTGAAACGGTAGACTCTTTAAGGGATGAAAGAACGGAAACATTCCAGATGATTTTTTCATGTAAAATATAATTTTTTATGTGATTACAAAATACTATCGAACGTGCAAGTGGTATTTAATCTGTCTATATCTGAAATGTCTTTTTAATTATGAGAAAAAGAATTACAAATATCGATTAGAAATTTTTGGTATTTCAGTTTCTTACACTTAGAAACTAATTATTGTTACATTTTTACATTTAAATACATTGTTAAATTTTTTTTTAATTTTCTTCCGTTTTATGTATTTACCCATTCTTCTCTTTCTTCGTCGACTGAAAACATTTCGTGATTGCATGCACGACTATGTTCCCTAATTTCGATTTCTAAAGGTATTCTGATAAAAAAATTATATCATAGAATTTTTTAAAATTCTTGTAAATGTAAACATGTTTCACAAAAAATGTCCTTCGTAATTAACCCAAAATTTCTTACGTTTATACCAGTTATCAATGATTCCGAAATATATTCACGATATCTAATTGCTGTTTACATTTTACGAATATTTTCAACGAACATCTTCAAGTCTACCCGAATATAACGTAGACGAAATTTGGTGGGACGGTGCGGGCGATGCGTAAGTAGAAATACTCAAGCTAGAAGCTTCCCTTCAAAGGCAAGTTCACGGTTGAGGAAGTGGCGGAGTAACGACGGAAACCGAGGTCAGACATCATCCAACTCGTACAGCAACAACAACTATGGTGAGGCTGGTTACCTTAGGCTCATTGTCGTCCAATAGCGACATCCACGAGATCGTTGAACTTCCTGCGCGGAAAAGGAAGTTTGGCCAGCCGTGAAACTTCGAGGATAGAAGATGGGTTATCAGTTGCATCGGTCAAGTCACACTGGGCAAATTAACGATCGCACGATCCCACCGAGAACTATTACTCGGAGTGCCCTGTTTGCTATCGCTTTACCAAACATCTACGAGTCTGAACGAACGTCGATCATTTAGGTTGCTGAAGTTTTGTGTACATTGAAATGAAAGATGAGAATTGATTTTCGTAATGACAGCAGAAGATGGTAACACGTTATTTCAATGAATAGTTAAATGAGATATGTAGTAGAAATCGTCGCTATAATTCCAAAGTTACTTAACAGTAGAATTACCGGTAGTTAACAAGAAACTATTTCTACCAAGACCAGTAAAAATGACTGGGATTTAAAAAATACGTAATAATAGAGTATTTTTATATTTATTGGTTTATTACTTTCCATGGAATTCCATGTTATCCATCTGGGACCATGATCCCTAAACGAGGGTTGACATTTATAAAATTGTAGAACCGGAAATCGATCCGGAATTGTTCAGTCCGGAATTTTCCTGATAACTGATATCATCATATTGAATGAATAACACTTACTTATAAATTATTATAAATTATAAATTTATTATAAATAATTAGCCATGTTACTGCGCCACGCCAGAAAAAATTACTGAAAATTCTCAATTCGAGAATTGATTGTAAATATTAATAAATAAAAAAAAAATCGTATTGAATGATACACAGTACAAATTTTAAAAACGTGTGGAAAGTTGTACAAAACGAGGAAACTGGTAAATTGGGGTTCGATAAACAGATTGCACGAGTCCTTTATACTTTGACAAGCACCAGTTATTTTGACTGGTATTGATATAAGCAGCCTTGATACAAAATTATTTTGAGTTCGAATATATGAAAATCAAAATAAAATTCATTATATTATTCTCTTTAGTTATTAAGTCGCTACATCATTGCGGGGAAAAAATATAACATAAAGTAGGAGATTTAAAATAAAATTCTAAAACCAGTCAACAATTTGACTGGTGGTGACACTTCTAGTGTTAATGCTGACACAGTAAATTGTAGACAGCTATGACTAAATCACATATGACACGTATACTTTTTAGACCAAGTTCATATTAGTCTAAATAAATACGTAGCTACTTAATTACATATCTTCGATGCAAAAATGATAAAACTAATCTCTATTTAGATTTTATTCCAACGATTATTTGCTGGAAAATATCAATTGCATAAACATCCTCGGCTTAATTATTCTTAACGCATATTTCCCTTGTGAAATATATACGAAGCGCTAAAAATGCATTCCATTCTTTCACTCGAATCAAATCTTAAATAAGTCGATCATAACCTGTTTAACAGAAAAATCATATATCATATATAATTGAAAATATTTCTCTAAATTATTTCCTGCTAACAATATTCAATGCCTATAAACTTGCTCGCAGGCAAACTCAAGATCCGCCAATTGAATTTACATCGCGTCCCCTAAATAAGTAGACGAAGATCATTACCAATTCTCCGTAGTTCGAGACGTTGAAAGTCAATTTGTTACAATTCTCACGCGAATTGTTAGGTCACGACTTCGAAAACCACACGATGTTCAAAGAAGTTGGTACCTTGAATTTCTCATCGGGAAGTCTCTTAATAGCCCCGGCTCTTGATTACGCTCTTCCGTAGCCGCCGTTTTGATAGGCCGCCATTAAAAAGCTCGCGGAAGGGATATTCCTGCGATAAGACCGATTAGACAGCTCGTTCGATGGAAACGTTGTTCCGTTGAATGGTATGCGAGAGCCACGGTGAAAGGAGACGGCGCTCGAAATCGTGGACGAAGAGAAAAGAAAGGAACTCCGGATACCTGCAGGGTGGAGAACGAAAAGGGGGTGAAAGAGTGCCGGCCGAGCACATCCAGTAAGATTCTCAGATAAAATATCCAATTTAAAGTTTCATCGTAATTTTACGATTCTTGGAAGTAAATTAATAGTATTATCTGCCAGTACCGCAGTCCCCTCTACGTCTTACCTGCGCCACCCTTGCCACCTAACCCAGCTTGGGGTCGAGACGTCTCTTCGTTTCCTCGAGACCCAACCCTCCTTTCAAACCTCCAGCCCGCAAAAGGAACTTTGAAAATAAGCAGCCTATTACTCATTACTCGCCACCCTTATCGGAGGGCGTTCCTGAGGATTCCTTTCCTGCCACTAGAAAAGTTTTACTTCGTACGGTGTGTGTTTGCGTTGGGGACCATCGCGAGACTTTCGTGCGATCGGAACTATCGCTTGTATTACGGAACATCGATCGAAAGTGAGAGATATACGAGCCATTGAGAAGCCCGATCAACTTCGTAGATTGAAAAATAGGAAAACGATATAGATATTAGGTTGTAGAGAAAATTCGTAGCGAGAGTTAAGAAAAATTTAATTATAATTTGACTTCTTGCCGTTTGTAACTTCACGAGCCTTTTCTTGAAAAACTGTTCGACTTTTTCGGTAACGAATTTCTTCGCGTAGTGTTCACAGACTTGCAAAGTATCTAATTTCGTATAATATCATATTTTGTAAGGATCAAAATAAGAAGACTACGGCATATTCGATATTCCGTATACATTTTCAATTTTGTTTCAAACATTCTCTATATAACCATGATTTTTCTATTTTATTACAATGTTAATGATACTTTAGAACGATTTATGTGTCGAGCGATAAAGACATACAAGTTTTCTATGGTATGCGTTCAAATACTTTCCTAAGGCACTGTATGTGCTTCCGAAATATAAAATTTTTTGTTTTTCCATTGCAATCGTACTTTAACACGCTTCTACTTACACATATCCGGTTGAGATTCGAAGAGCATTAGTTACTTAGCAAACGTAGCCTGTAAATGACAGTAAGACAATCGTGTTTTCTAGAGGCAGAACTCGCCTGCACACGGGCGAGAGATTCGTAAGTGTTTCATATAGAGCTGGCAGACTTATACGGCCATTATATATGAAAGGTGTTGGCAAGCTTAGCAGGAGAAGTCAGTGGCAGAGCATCTTCACGGTAAATATATGACTTGGATCTGTAATTTTTATTCCGTGTCCGTATTCTTATCTTCTGACGCCACCGAGATCTATTTTCCTTGTCGTTTCTTTCGTGCTACTATCGTCTTATGTCTCAGTCCAATAGATTTACTTTTAGTTACGATTTAAATGTTTCTAAAAATGTCCAATTATTATATTACATGTTTGTAAAATATGTCTTGTTTTTTCAAAATTCGAACTTGACAGGTCAATACTACTCATCAAAGTTTATCATATCGTCTGTATTTTCGACCAATCGTGGGGAGACGCAATCGCGAAGAAACACGTCAACGGAAGCGTAAATTCCCGTTACGATTATAATAATCGACACCACGAGTTCATAGATCCCTTGATTTCCGTTAAGATGATAGGGGTGGTTGAGAGGATATAACACTGCGGTTAACGGGGCTGTAAACTATATATTTTTAACACTTAAGTTACACCGTTGCTTATGATATACAACGTCGACAATGATTTAGCGTATAGAGATGCGATACACTGGCACAATATTCGTTGGTGATCGAGCAAGGCTCTCAGAGGTTTTGTTATAGTTTTTTTTTTATTTAGTTGTTTACATTCACAATTTGTCCGATTTGGACATTTGGTAGAATTTTTTGGCTGTTTGATTATCATGTGGGTGGCTATCCCCAGCGGAGTACCATCTTCGTGTTTGTTAAGTTATATCTTTTATGAGATCTGTTTGTTACAGTTGACGTAGCAATAGGGGAAAAGAACTGACATGTTGACTATCGAATCGAAACAATCGAAAACGCTAAAATCCATTATAAATGCACCCTGGTATGTCACCAACGAACTAATACATCGCGACCTCAAGATAACCACGGTCAAAGAGGAACTAGCAAAATATAGCGACAGATATAGCAAAAGAGTCAACAAACATCGAAACCCCCTAATTACTGGATTACTTGATACGTCGGACCAGATCCGTAGGCTGAAGAGACACTACCCGTTAGACCTAAACACTAGATTTAATTAGATATTTATATTAAGTAATATTTACTTATTTATAACGCTTACTTATAAATTACACTTATCTATAATAAGTATTAACTTATTATAAATAATTAGCCACTGCGCCACGCCAAAAAAAATTACTGAAAATTCTCAATGCGTCAATTGTCAACTACATTAGAGACAGACTAGAAATCCAGTATATTTGGTCATGAGAAGGTTTATACTAAAAATTATTGTTTGGTACGAATAATAAAAATATTCATACAAATTTCGAAAAAAGAGCGTTGAATCATATTTGATTAAATATATGTAGTATTTTAAAGGAACTACCTGTTAAAGTTTTATTTGAAAAACGTACCATTTTGTATGTACTAAAAAATTATTATAAATATAACAATAAATGTGTGAAAATTGTAGAGCCATTTGTATTAATTTATCATCACGAATATAATTTGCTGACGTGCATAATTTCTTCATAAGTTTTAATCCAGCAATATTATACGATGAAATTACATAATAGATAATATACCTCGGAGCTGGGATAAAAATCTGGATAAAACAGTAAATAATATTATCCGATAAAACTTTTATAACGGCATCATCGTTTCATACACAATTTCCGCAACAACGTTACAGCATCATATCCCGGCTATTTACTGCAAATAAAATAGAGTCTAGGAAAAAACGAAGAGACGTCGGGGCGTCTAAATTAACGTTAATATAACGTCAACGTAACATAAAACCCATATATAACACAATATCGAAATTTATAGATCGTAAGGCGCGATACACTTATTGCTGCGTAATAAAGATTGATTAAAATTACCTTTGAGATTTTTTAAAATATAACAATTCATTGTCTCTAAAGGATATTAAAATATTAACATGACACTTTATGTTTTAGAGATACTACGTTTCTTTCGTTTTAAATTAAACTTTTCGCAATTTAATATTTTTGCTCAGACACGTCTGAATTTGTTTTAATATTTTAAAAAGTAATATCTTTTCTTTAGATTAAATCTACTAATTAAATTATAGTATTATTGTTATCTGAAATAATTCGGCAGATATGTCTGGATTAAGCAAGATTTATTAAATCTTTTATTTAAAAGCGTGGTTTATTTAAATTATTTATTTAAAAGGGTATTTAAAAGGGAGGTGGTATGGATAATACTAAATTTTCAATTTTATTCAAAATTTTACTAAGATCTTTTGTTGGGATTAAATTCAGTTTTGTATAGCTGTCTACAATTAGATACATTTGAATGTATTTAATCATACAAAAAATATTGATCTCTTTATAAATCAATACTTTTATCCGTCACCAAGACAAATACAAGCTTTCAGACGTAATAAACCGCGCATAAAAAGAAAATTCATATTCAATTCCAATCAAATTAATCCCAGCCACGGAGGTTCATGGAGAATTCTAGAAATATTCAAAATTATTCTCTGGTCAGGGAAAAAAGAATGGAAGGACTCACGTTATGAAAATAACAATCTCATCAGATTTCCACGCGCATCGCCGGTATTTACCATTAATTAGTACTTTTACAAGCGGACGAACAGAGCGAAACAGGCGCGCGCGTACTCCGCGTCTTTGAGCTCCGCGTGAATATTCATCCCCTTTCCCGAATGCATAGAATTTCAAACGAAGTCCACGCAACCGGCCAGTACGACGAACGTATGATCGCACGAGAAACGATTATGCTTCCATCTTCTTGCGTCCAATATAAAACGGACACCGTACTTTGCTTCTCGACTCGGACTCGCGTTAGCGTAATGGACGAAGAGATTTTCGCGTGACCGAGTCGATCGGATTTGCCATTGGCATTCATAGAGACCGTTCGATCGTAGAAACTTCTTGGAAATACCTTGGCAAGATATCTTAATCGACGACGACAATGCTGATTTGTATTATATTACTTCCATATCGGTCAGGCCAAATTACTGCACTGCGGGTTTTTATGCATTTATGGGTAATTTGAAGGTTGAAAAACGCACAGATTACACGTAATAAATAAATCTATGAAATATTTAAAACGTGGTGTTTCTTATAATTAGACTGCGAATATGTATGCAAATTCACATTTTTATGAATATAATTTAAAAAATGGTACCGAGATAGAAAACTGTTTCACCTATGAAAAATATTATAGGGACTTTATCATACTATACTTTTATTTTATTACTATGCTTTCTACGTATACTATACTTCTATTATTATACTGTACTTTTTATTACTATTACACTTTATCCTGGATATTTTATACATTTTTATCGGTTATTTACATTGTGTACATTTTTCACAATTTAAATTTCTTATAAATATGTCGAATGGCCAGTCCAGTTATGATATGTAAGTAGGTAAAACAAATCTCTAGATCTAGGTACGATTTTTTAAATTATATTCATAAAAATGTTCATTTGTATAAATGTCACCATCCTGGTCATTACCCTCGAATTTCAACACGCTAATGTCTTCGTTACGGCCTTAGATTACGGAGAAACTAGGTCAGCCGAGGGTCTAAAAGCTTCGAAAATATCGATCACAGGCTTGAATAACTTTTGATATCATTGTTGTCGATGTCGTTGCTCGATATTGGTGAAACATCGTCGCAAAGGGGGTAGATAACTGCCGAAGGAAAAAGGTTTAGGGATTATCTGAAGATGAGGTGAATGGTTCGAGGGGTTATTATAGGCTCTTAGGGTACGTGATGACATGGTGATTATCGCTGTTTGGATAATGAGAATAACATGTAAGAAGTATCTAGCTGTGTAAAATGAAGGTGAAGGATCGTTTGGTGATAATTCAACATCATAGAAGATCACTAAATTTTAGTAATCATTTTACTGTGAAACAGAAGAATTTTAATATAACAATTTAAAATGGAAACAGTCTATTAGGTTCAAAGATAGTCTTTATTGATAGTACGTTGAAGAAATGTTATCAAAGCTAAAGATGTAATTATTAAGACAAACAATATTTTAATATTGTGAACAATACCCTAGCTCTAAAGCCAAAGGTAATTTTGCTAATATGCACACATGTAACCTTCACGCTCCGAAAACAAACCTGCCCCCAGGTCACTGTCAACAATACAACAATTCCTAGCAAGGACACAGTCAGATACCTGGGCATGACCCTGGACAGGAGATTAACCTGGAAAAACCACATCACAGACAAAACAAAGCAACTAAAGGACAAACTCAAAAAATTCTATTGGCTCACTGGCCGACGATCCAAACTAAACACACAGAATAAAATTACTCTCTATAAGACCGTAATAAAACCTGTCTGGACCTACGGAATCCAACTATGAGGAACAGCAAGTAATTTCAACATTGAAATACTTCAACGCTTCCAATCGAAAACGCTAAGATCTATTACAAATGCACCCTGGTATGTCACCAACGAACTAATACATCGCGACCTCAAGATACCCACGGTCAAAGAGGAAATAGCAAAATATAGTGACAGATATAGCAAAAGAGTCAACAAACATCGAAACCCCCTAATTACTGGATTACTTGATACGCCGGACCAAATCCGCAGGCTGAAGAGACACTACCCGTTAGACCTAAACATTAGATTTAATTAGATATTTATATTAAGTAATATTTACTTATTTATAACGCTTACTTATAAATTACACTTATCTATAATAAGTATTAACTTATTATAAATAATTAGCCACTGCGCCACGCCAGAAAAAATTACTGAAAATTCTCAATGCGAGAATTGATTGTAAATTTTAATAAATAAAAAAAAATATGCTATCAATTTAGCAATATATTCAATTTTAAAACTGCTTGCCTGTAGAAAATAGGAAATTCTTATCGTATTCTTCCTGTATATTCTTCAATTATAATAGCGTCGAACAGTATTTAAATAATTTGCTAAATAAAAATGGTAATTCAAAAAGGCTCGTATAACGCGCATATGTATTCATAAAAATGTATCGTAAATCTTCGAATACTTTCGTGATTCACTGTATATTTATACTACTACTACACACACACACACATTCACCCTAAAAAAAAACCACCTAAAGGAGAAACTATATCCAAAACATTTTAATCACTATGTCCACCAAACGAATCGTAGATTGCTACCACGATGATACCACAATCAGTATATTCAGAGAGTTTCGGCCCAACTACTGAGTCGTGTTAAATCAGAGTTCCCATTTGCTTTGTGCTAAAGAGGTTTGCTTACCGCGTTGGTAGCCCGCTGCCACTATGTGTCCAATATCGCAATAATGTTTGCCACGTCTGCTCGTGTACGTCCCTGTGGTACGTCTACCTACACACATACGTACGATCCTGTATGCCACGTGACAAGTGGCACGTGTGTAAAACCACACACGGCGAAGCCATTGATGCGCGGAGGCGGCGAAAGACGATAACATCGGTGTCGCGTGTATCCAGGCTCGATCTTAATATCCGCCACCGTGCAGCTACCTTAATTGGTATATTCTAGAGCTGTCAACGTGCTTGAATTATGACCATTTAATGTTTCTACATCGTGCACATCGTCGATTTTCAAGCAATGCAAATAACCAGACACCATTTTGTCTTCTTTCTTTCCATCTCTGTTATCACGCGCCTCTTTATCTCTCACTTTGCTCGTCACTCGTTAGACACCACTCAGCTTTTTACCCGGTGGTACTTATCTGTCAATCTATCTGCGTTATCCTCTTCAAACTCCCAAACCCCTCGTTTCACCTTATTTTCCTCGATTTTCTCCCTTTCCGTCTATCTGTCTCCTTTCCTGTGGTTGCACCGCGTTTGCTCCTATCGTAGTCAATTTCAGCCGATAGACGCACACGACAGCTTCAACGTTTATACTGAGCTGCCGTGCATACCCTTAATATCCGCCAGAGCCTGTAATTAAGCCTCCATTCCCCATTAGGCTCGGTTCCTTGGCCACGGTTCCCCGGTTGGAAATCTCTTCGATCCTTTTTTTTCCATGGATCCGGAAAGACCGGGTATCCTTCCTACGATCAGCGGGAATTATCTTCTTGCTCTAGCGTTCCGCGTTCGCTTCTTTTGCCAAGTTTTTGCTGCTCTTCACTTGGCCTGTATAATCGTTCGTCTACTATGCAACGTTCTTCGACGGAACGAAGACGAAGGCGGACGTTAGTTAGTTGCATGTGAATCCTGTGAACGATAAGGAATTTTATATCGTGTTATAACGTATAGATAAACTCACGTTGGTTAATTAAAAGTTATTTTATGATGAGTAATTTATTTCGTGCGTGCTAATTGATTATAATTAACTCAAGATTATTCTGAATAATGGATTTTATACATAAGAGTTGGTCGAATTATTACAGTACAATGATGTGAGAAATTTGGCAAAATTTTTAGGAAATACGTCTAGGACGATCTCTTATAATTTTTCTTCCCTTGTTTTCAAATATGTTTCTTGTTTTACGTGATACAGAATACAACATAGTGTGCAATAGAATGAAAAGAATACGAGCTCCTAATATTATACCAGAATTATTAAACCAATGAATTTTCAAAAAAGGTATGTGTTATGAAAGGAAAAGATTCTTTATATCTAAAAAAATACATATAAAAAATATAAAAAAATTACAGAAAATACAGATGTATCTTGCTCGTTGATAGAAAAGTACAAACTTCTTTATTTATATTTTAAGTTTCCATTTCCTTATTGTAGAATTCTATTCCTACCATAAATTCTATTTCTTCGCCATCATACACTAATACATCAAAGGCACCCAATCTACGAAAAGCCTGCAATTTACCGTAGCAACAGAACTCTAACGAGAGAGCGTTAAGTAAATCCTCAAACGAATCAGAAGCAAAACGAAAACAATTTTTCGATTCGCCTTGTGGAAATTGACTCGATGGAAAGTTGATAGATCCCAGAAACGACCCGCACAAACGTAGAACGGACTTGATTCGGTGTCCGGCAAGGAGATAGCCGCGACGGCTCGCGACGGAGCTGTAAGAGTGGGCGGAAGCTCGCATCGGTCGTCCACCATCGCGGTCCTTTGCCGGCTCGAAATTGGATATTGAAAGTCCGCGAAGTATTGCAATCAACCTCCGATTAATTGCGTCCTTTGATTTACACGCGCCTCTCGGTAGAGAGGGAATTTTATATAAAAGTTGATCTGGACGATTCCGCCCGCGCTTGCTGGTTGGGGCATGCAGACGAGGAAAATAAAAAGAGAATAGAAAAAAGATGGAAGCTTTTCAACTTTTTTGCAACTTTTCTCCGCGTTTTGCTCAAAGGCAGCCGTCTTTCAGGAAAGTAAAAAAAGAAATGGGCAGGAAGGGTGTATCTGATGAGCGACTCTCGACGCGGAATATCTTCTTGAATTTTCGCGGACAAGTTGTTCGACAGGGGAGAGAAGAAATGAAAAAAATCGTCGAAGAAATCGGAGTCTTTTTTCATTCGGTTCTCGGACGTGGAATTTTATCGCGGTACCCTGTCTCTCTCCCTGGACGATAGTTACGATATCTCTTCGCGGAAGATTCGCAATTAAAAAGTCGGCAGAGTGACGGCGGTGGTAACCCTCCCACGGGGGGTGACGGTTCATCGAAGTTTCGCCTTATATTGACACGAAACGAGGCGAGATTATGCTCCCGCTCGGATGGAGTCGCTGAAAGACGACGGTTCGACGATTCCTCGATAATTCCTCCTCTCGTTTAACGGATTCTCCGGGGGGAATGTTCCCGGATGTGTACGAGTTACTTGTTTTTTAAGAGGAGTGGAATGCCGCGATATCGAGCAACTTTCCGTTCGATGGCTCGACAGCGGAATGTAAGTTTCTTTCGTAGAGTTACGATACGCTTTGCGATAGTTTTCTATGGAATATTCAAAGGTTAATTTAGGAATATGGAAAAACAATAGGGTCTCAGTTTACTGGAATATTTCTTTCGTATAATTATTAAATAAAAGAATTGAATAAATCCTGTTGCTAATTAAAGTATATTTGTGCAGGTAAGTTGGGACAAGAATTGATCTTTTGATATTTTTCAGTTGAAGATTATTTCAAATGATCGTTTCTTACCGACACGCGCTTCTCGAAACGAGTCAGTCATTTAATTAATCTGAAAATTAGTCTTTACAGAAAAGAATATCTTTTCATGCTTTCAAATTTGTATTCCTTCTATAGAGTCTCATACAATATACAAATTGCAAAAGATCCTGCAATTTTTCTCACTCGAAATCCCTTTCAATTCGAGAGATCGAATTCGTTGGGAACAGAGCTTAAAAGCAAGTAAAGGTACCCTTTAAATATTTAATACCGTAGAACACATTGGCGTTTCAAAAAGACGAACCGGGTGTTAAATTCCTCGTGGAGAATAGCGCTCGACTTCTCGTCCGATTCTCTCCTGTTCAAAATTCAATATTCCGGAAAACACGTCGCCGATATTATGATATTTCTAAGCTCATAATACCGTAACACCGCAGCATGACGGGAGCACTCGGTAGGAAAGGGTCGATGTCGGAGAGAAAAAAGAGGTTGGAACGAGACAGAGGTCGAGGGCCAGGAAATGGTCCCATATTGGAAGACCTCTAATACAAAGTCACTTCCTCCTCGCCATAGCTGCTGCAAACATGCTGAATATAATTTAATATCTACATAGCCGTTATCATAACGGGTGACTCGGTACGTATCGATTCAATTTGCTGCTACTTGTTTCTTTGCATTCTCTAATATATCTTTTTTCGAGCGAATAGAAAATAGAAACAGGGAATTTGAAATATCATATAATAAACACAATTTATAGCGCTATACAGTAATATCCTATTTATGAATCTATCGAAGATGGAATTCTATTTTATACGTATAGAAAAATTTGTTTACGCTTCGCGCGAAGATATAAAAATATAAAAATACGGAACTGTGTAATTAAATGAAAAATACAAATATTACGATACTTTCGTGATTACTTCTCTCCAGGATATTCCTCGAAAATTGATATAAGTTCGTACAACAAATTTCAATGAAGCCAATAACGAGCTACTTTCGCCCACAGGAAATTGCAACGAAAGAGGCTTTTAGCCATCGTGCCAGGATATAAAAGTATAAAAATTGTATTAATATGATTGAAAATACAAATACTCGAATTTCTATTCGATTTGTGATTAGTCTCTCTTCAAAGACACTCTTGGAAAACCAAAATAAATCTGAACAGCGAATCCCGGTGAAGCCGGTAACGAGCTTCTACATCTTCCAGCGGAAAATCCACCATAAAATTCAATCGAAGAAATACACCATGGTGGTAGTTCCATTACTGGTCTAAATAGACGCTACGTAGGTAATTACCCCGTTAAATCGGTCGAGCCGAAGAAGAAGTAAAAGGAAGGAGGGGGCGTTGAAGAGTCTCGACACGTCTTTCATCCTTCGAACCAGTTAAATTGAATTTACACGACGTCGTATACAGAAGAGGGCAAGAAAGGCAATGGCTATTTCACCTGAGGGATGCCTTTAAACCGAAACGTGCCGCGATAATGTAACACGGGAGCCGGATAATGGAACTTATGATATATCATGGCGGCGGCATGGATCGGATGATCCCGCATTCACCCCATCGTCCTCTCCTAGCGTAGTAATATCTTCGTACCAAGAGGCTTTTACTTGACAATGACGTCCCGGCAAATTAAAATGTATATGCAGCGAAACAATGGCTTCTCCGTGCTTTCATTTCTTTTCTTTCTTCTCGTTACTGTATGTAAACTGCACATGTTTATGCATTTATGAAGAATTTCAAAACGTGCAAATGTACATAATATGCATAAATACGCAAAATATCTGAAACAAAGCGCTCGCTATAATGTTTAGAACGCGGAGCTAAGTTTAAATAAAATACGAAATTGTCACGCTCTATGATTTTCCAAATGAGTGTTCTTTCTAACTTCTTTATTGCAAACAGATGTTAACACGTTAAAAGAAGTTTTGGGAGTGAAAGAAGTAAAATACTATGAAGACCGTACTGCACTAGTTATAGTTATTATTTGTTTGTCTCATAGACATCCTTCAACGTGTCCTACACCATCCTAATGCCTAAGGATGTTGAAAAGGCCTTAATGATAAATCCACTGATAATTCCCAAACAAAGTGCACTTTTTCTTCCTCTCCTTTCCTTTTTCTTGTTTCATAAGGGAGAAAGGAAGAATTTTAAGAACAATCGTTATTGTTTTGTCACTAAATATAGTTCCTTGTATCCTATATCATATACAAACAATCCAATATCCTCAGAAAATAAATAATAAAGAGTAATAATGCGGAAAGGTAATAAGAAACACGTATAAAACTTAATAATTGTCCCTTTCGTTGTTCCATTCTCGCGTTTTAAGCCGGCGAACGTGATGTGTAATAAGAAAATGCGACACGCAGGAGAAACGCGGCGATTATAGGTGAATTAACCATTCGAATCTACGGGAACGAATACGCGTACAAATCGTAACAGCCGCAGAGTTAAGCTCCATTCATCCGTCGTTGAACGCCGCAACTCCTGGCTCCGCCTCTACCGTGGCTACGTGAGATCCGGCGTCACCGCAGGGCTTAAACGGCTTTAAGGATTTCTCTGAAGGCGTGAAACGTGCCCCCCGTCGCCCTATGAACCCGCGATTCTCTCTTTTTATATGCAATGAAAATTCCTCCCGCCGTTCTGCTAACTTCAACCGTCGCTTGATAATAAAATTTGTCCGTGAAAATAAATAGCTGGTGGCCACGAAGAGAAGATGTGACGCGAACTTTGACGATAACCGGGTCCAGACGATTGTATCGTTTTTATTTTTCGTTTTGAAGCTTCTATCGTTCGACCTGTTAACCGTACAGAATGATTTGACTCGTGAAAGATGAATTTCGTCGGAACGTTTAGCCTGTTAACTGCGAAGTTTAGTTTCAAAAATCCCTTACGAGGAGCGCAGGTAAAATCAAGCAATGGAAAGTATACACGTCGACCGCAGAGTAAATGCTTCTATTACAAATTTTACGAAAAACGTAACACAAAACGAGGAAGGACTACATTTTTATTCGATAAAAAATTAACAATCGATTGTTGAAAAAAAGATATTGTAATTAAAACCTTAAAAATTGTCAAAAAATAATAAAATAAAGTACACGAAACGATTCGAGAAATAGCCGATACACGCAGTAAAGGACACAAAATAATTCATATATTTGTACAAATGTGACATCCATGTCAATGTATTTGCTCTTCTTTTTATTGGTTTTTATTAATCTTTCATATTGTAGCTATAGAAATTCTTTATTAACACGTTTACTGTATTAGTTATATCTACTCAATTCTTAATTATTAATCACGCGCGAACTCTTACTTCCACGGTTTTATTTCGTTTTATATTTTACTCCTTTTCCTTCTGCCAGTTTATAAAAGAATGTGAGATAAGACTGTTAAAAGAATGCGAGAGTTCCGAGTTATGAAGTAATGTAGCGCGTCTGGCTACAAACGATCCGTTTTCACTTGCTTCTCTACTTCAGTCTCCCCTTCTTCTTGCATAACCGTGAGAGTTCAGATACTTTTGTAATGAGGGAAAGAGATGGTAAAGAAGAATTTTCTCCTGTTTCATTCTACTACATCTCCTTCTCCCCATTCCAAAAACCAACTTATACTTGACTATTATAGTGCGAATATTATTATACAAGATACGACCAAAAGTTATTTAGTATTTTATATAATTTCTTGTACAGAAATAAATCAAAGCTATGAAATAAAATTTATTTCCTCAAATACTCAATCTATGTTTTCACCAACTTTTTTCCAAGTTTCGTCTCACATAAGAAAATTACACGAATATTCTGATCATTGCTCCGAATATTTATTATAAATCTTCCTAACATTGATACACGTGACCTATAGCAGCATTCTCCCTCTCTGATCTCGTCTTGAAAGTAATTAACAATAGAGAAAAGCTTGAATGGACAGTGTTGACCTTCGTCTGCTATATCAAAACATCACACTTTCAGTCCACACTTTATAAATCAAATTATATTTTATACACTATATACCGTTCAATCTGCCGAACACACAACCTCATATATCAGGAAGAAGGGAAAAAAGGAAAGCAAGAGAAAGAAGCAAATCCCAACATGCATCTAAGAAATCTCGAAACTTTCTCCTCGGAAAAATCCAGTCTCCCGAAATCTCCGCGACCAACGAGATCCACGTACAAGTCAAGAGACATTCCCTCTCGAAACTCGAAGCTCCTAAACCCTTAATGCTCCCCGACGCCTGGAATCCATCTAGTATATCTCTCTTCTGGTCCATTCCCTAGCTACTAAACCATTCCTTTGCTGCGTGTAGAAACTCGAATCGGACGAATATAACGCAAGAACGAGATCTCTCGATGACGTCGTGAGGTTGTCACTGGGAACAAGTCACACTTCAAAGGGTGCCAAACGTCGAAACGAAGCAGGAAGCGAGCCACCGCCTTCAGGGGATTCACTCTCTGTCCTCGTCTTCTCGCGCCACATTAACCTTAACGACCTTTTAGCCAGTTCCTTTTTTGAAGGCGGTCCGCGCGTCAGGGAGGGCGGATTTTTTCCTGCCAGTTCCTGAGATTGCCGTGTCGCCAGCTCAGCGCCTCTTAATGTTGCCTTTTTCCTGTCTCGACGCGACATCCACCCAGTGTCTGACGCCTCCCGATTTCCTCATTTTTACACTCCACTTTTGATGTACTATTAGCGCTTTTTCCTGCCACCTAGACAACTATGTAACGTCAGTGTGATATAACTTGGGGTACCGAGTTTTTAGAGCAGTCGAGAGGGATGAGAATTTGGAAATTTAAATATGAGGCTGAAAGTATTTCAGTTATCAATACTTGAAAGAATAGTAGTCTACTTTATAAGTAGAAAGGTAGAAAAACGCAAGAATGTTAGAAATGTATCTGTAATGTAAATGTAAATGTAAAAGGATTTACATATGCTATCTTCTTGCTATGAATAAAATTATAGGAAGGAGAGCCACACATCTGACTTATCTGGATAATAAAATTGAAAATTTTATTGGAAGAAGTCAGTCAATTTGGCTTCTGAAAGACTGTGAAAAGATAATTGTTGGGGAGATTGGGAAGTTTCTTGAAATTTTAGTTGGTTTCTGGCGATGTTTATGACGAGTATCGACTTGAGAAATTGTATTTCTGCATAACCATGATTACCAAAAGCAAGTTGAATAAAGATTCCACACTGTATATTTCTATACTCTTCCCGCGCTGCAGCTATTAATTACAAGAAAGCTTTTGATGGGCGGCTAATTATCTTTTAACGACATTCTAGCCATTTATTTCGCGAGGAAACGATGGAAAGAGATTAAATGATAAAACGTAAAAAGTGTTCCCGATTCGGAGGGTTATATCGCTCCGATGACACGATCAAATTATTATGAAAGATAAACAATGAAAAATAAGTGAGATCGACTTAAAATGATTAAAACGTACGTGAATAAAACATCATATTCAATTTATGGTTTCTACGGCAGATTGCCCGATATTTCATGGTATTACCTGCAGATTTCTGTTACACGGGATTAACAAAACTCGCTGTTTACTGACTAAAGTGCACGCCTTTTAAACGGCGCACACGCGCACCACGCTGAATACACACTTTACAATCTTGTTTTTCCTGTTCACCGAGAGAAGTATTAACACCGGATGACGCTGGTCGCCAAGCGTTTCCCCCGGTTAAACCTCCGTGCGCACACAATGCTCTTCGTACGCCACCGAGGCACTTTTGTTTCGCAAAACGAAACGAACATTGTCGTGAGTGATAATAATTATGAACTGCGAGATGCCTGTATTTATTACACGTTAAAATAAATTCCACTCTTTACCCTTCCGTGCATTTCATTTTAATTCCATTATATTCTTCGTCTTGTTCAACCTATTACACATTTTATAATAATAATTATTATCGACTATATTTTATAATTAACGCTATTCTTTAGTATTGTGGCAACGTCATTTAAAGAATATTTATGTTAAATGACGGGATCGGTTAATTATAATAATCGTATATATTGTAGCATTTACATATTAATTAATTAGGTTCAAGTATATGAAATTATTCATTACTAAATTATTAAACAAAGACTTATTTCTTGAACTAAAGTACACAACTGAAAAAAATATCTTTAAACATCGCAATAGTGTCATAAGCTTACGCTTAATAAACAAGGAAGATTTTTTTCATTTAACTTACAGAAAAATCTGATATAATTCTCAAACTTACAAAAGTAGGAAACATGGAAATTCTTAATTCCCCGAGTAAGCTAAAAAGAAAAAAGGCAAAGATGCTTAAAAAATTTGCCAAGAACATTTACTGTGATTGTTTCTGTAGATCTGAAGGGCGATTTCATCCCTAGTGTTAAAAGTACGTCCGATATTAATGCAAATCGGAAAGGATCTAGTGACACGTACCGGTCGGAACATCCTAAGATAGTTTGCAGTACGTGTAACGTCCGTTCTTACGACGTTTCACGAGCCAGCTGAAAATTTTTCCCGTTTTCGCCTCTAGCTTTGGTCGGAATCTCGTTTGCAAAGAACGCGCGTAGAATATCAAAAGACAGAGACGACTGGAATAGAGTTTACATGGCCTCTTTCCTTCCATGACTTCCTACAAAATATCTTTGCAACAGAATCGACAGTAGCACGATCGAAAATTTTCCAAAATGATGAAATGATTGAATGAATCCATAATGAATGCATCTACATTAATCGTCGTCTATTATTGCTTCCAGAACAAATGAATAAGAGATAATTAAGACTTGAATGAAATATTATTTTGGAATACACGATGATGAAGGTTGAAAATAATTTCCAAAAGTTTCCATTGCGATATACGTAATATTGTTCAGTAGAAGCGCTGCATAAGCATGGAATTGAATGGCGGCAATATCGCAATTGAAGTTCAACGTTGTCACGATTTCGAAGCACGGAATTCGCAAAAACAATTACTCGGCATTATTGAAATTAATAAATGCCCAATGGACAGATAGCAGCCACATCAGCAATATTAATGAACATTAATAATTCGAATGTCCATTGTAATTATTAGTTGCGGAATTTAATAGAACTCTAAAGAAGGTCGAACATTCGTTTTGGATTAACACGGAGTTAATTAAATCAATTACGGTACGGATATTTATTTTCACAATATTAGAAATACGTTATTGCGCTGTTTAAAACTTATTATTGCATAAAATATAAAACAATTTATACCAGCGAATCGCTCAATCAGGATTTCAAACAACTCTTACGACTTTTTCACAAATTTCAATATTTTCTACATATTTCACCCCTTTCGTATCTTCCGCATAATAAAAACAAATGTTCTTCTATGTTATTCCATGCGTAATAAACTTTAAAAACTACTATCGCACAAGAAAAAAGGATGAATTTACTTTCCTAAATCTCTCAATAAAACTCCCAGACGACCATTAAGCTTCCTATTTACAACGTACAATATCTTCCACGTATTCCATATTCCATCGAAACCTACTTAACGAAAACAAATTAAAAATACAGCAACCGAGCAACTGATGCTTGCATTACTTGCACGCGTGGTCAGAAATATTAAACGGAGAAATAAAAAGCGAATCTTTACGGGGGGGGGAAACACTCGCCTTTTACGTGTGCAAAAATTTTATCAAATAAAGGATCATCCCTTTACAAACAAACGAAAAAAATAAAAGGGAGAACGCAGACGTGTACAAAAAACAGAAGCGGGAGAAAAAGAGCTTTTCGAACGAGCTGTTGAGCCTGGCCACGGGACTCGGCCAGAAAAAAAGAGAGAGACGGAGAGAGGAGAGTTGGGTTGGCCGAGATTAAAAGTGAAAAATCGCTGCGACTTGGCTGTGCCTTTTAAAGCGGCCAAACAAAGCCGCGACCCTCCGGTTAAAAAGCGGCGGAAACACTATAGAGTCGATGTGTTCCGGTATCTACGCGCGTGGCCCGTTTCCTTGTAAATTATCCGCGTGACCAGGCCCGCCGCGTAAACTCGCGCACGAATAAATTCATTTGTTATGAGAGAACCTCGTGGCCGGACGTTATCGGACGAAACGCGTCGGAATTGCTTAACGAAACGGAATAGCCGTTCGCTTATCCCTCGTTCCAGCCCGTCTCTCGCTCTCCGTAGTTTTGTTTCCTTCCACCCCTTCATGTTTATCCCAACCTTCTCGCTTCACCATTATCGTTGCTCTCGAACCATCCCCGATTTTCGTTTCTTTTTTTTTTAGATTATTTCAGTTTTTATTAGAACGTTTTATTTAAACTACTTATGTTAGCTTCTTTCAAATCGATTTAATTTTCGAATTTGTTGGTTCATTAAATTACTCTTTGAACTTCTTTCACGTTCGCTCAATCGAACGCTCTTTATTGGAATTTCGTCTTTGTTTGTTCTTTTCTGTTTTTTCTTTCTTTTTTCATCAGTTGCTTGTAATCGTACTAAATGATTGTATGGACTATTAGCAACGTAAAGGAAACATAGACATAAAAGGAATGGAAAAATCATGTGGGATGATAGGTCAGTATGAATTTGAAGTATTTTAAAAGAGTTAATAATTTTTGTATATACTAATTGCTTTATGGTAGTTAAAAAAAAGTACTTGCGCATACCCCTATATTCCCGTGAAGTATTTTTTTAATCCGATTTTATATTTCATTTTCACAGTACAAATTTTCTGTACACATACAAACCTATTACTAAATTATTATTAATATACTTACATACAGGGTGGTTGGTGATTGGTGGTACAAGCGGAAAGGGGGTGATTCTACGCGAAAAAAGAAGTCGAAAATGTAGAATAAACATTTTAAAAATTTTTTTTAATTTTTTTAAAAATCTACAGTGAGATCCGTTATAACGAGACGCGATAAAGTGCACGCGTACCGAGCGAAAATTCAAAGTCGATTTTCTCGAAAACAAAGCCTCGAACGAAAAATTTTTATTCTATATTTTCGACTTCCTTTTTCGCGTAGAATCGCCCCCTTTCCGCTTATACCACCAGTTACCAACCACCCTGTATATATATGTCAATATTAACTTTTTTAACTTGGATAGATTTTTGGCTAAAGAATTTTCTAAAATAAATACGGACTTTAAATGAACAATTTCTTTCAATTCTACCTGTGATGTATATACCTATGATGATACTAAATTTTCGACACGTAGTGTACGTACCGACAACACAACACCTCTCCGTCTCCGTTTCTCCTTGAATCAGCCTGTTTCATTGGTATCGCGACCAAAATCGGTATATAATATCGCGATTCGACAACAAATTTTAATTATCATACCGCGAGTGAGTTGCCGTTCGAGCGAAATTAATCGCACTAGCCAGCGAACAGGAAATCGATACGCGAGGGTGGCGGAATCGTCGGAAATTCGATTGCGCGAAACGTAGTTCGGAGCAATTAGGTCGCGTTCGACGATGGAATTCACGAAGAGGCCACCTTCAAAGACCATCGTCAAAGACGTAGCTTGGTCGAAGGCACGTGGGAAAGTCTCGAAGTGCCGGTTACATCGTTGTAAAACAGTAGAGAATGCACGAAAACAGACATGTACTAGTAAACGTGAATAGTGTGTGTAGAATAGAATAGAAATAATTCGAATAATAGAAATATATTTGCTTAAAAATATTTACAAAAAATGTCATATACG
Organism: Bombus bifarius; assembly: GCF_011952205.1. Lineage (NCBI taxonomy): Eukaryota > Metazoa > Arthropoda > Insecta > Hymenoptera > Apidae > Bombus > Bombus bifarius. Next base: position 2,174,136 of record NW_022884484.1, read on the forward strand.
TACATATGTACATACAATGACCCCAAATGACCTCCCCAAAGTTACACAGCACCCAAAAAATAGACTACCGAAGCGTCCTGTTTTGCGACCAAGTTTTCAGGACAGAAAAAACCAAAGAAAAACAAAATCGCGGCTTAAACCCAAAGATTGTATTAAACACAAAAAATGTAAAGCGCCGACACATAAGTCGTACCGTCGCGTATCGGTACCTTTACCTAACACACATCATTACCAAAATTCATAGTTTATTGTGAATACCCAAATGTATTAAAATGTATCTTGGTGTAATAAACATTATTTAAAAAAAAAAGTACATACAATGACTTATTAATGTTCAGATATCACGGTGTTCCATTATTGGTTTATACGTGTACCTATGTATACATTGTATAGATATGTAATATGTATGTTATGTAACTGTAACCAGAACTATGAATTCGATATTTTACATTTACCAAGTACGTGATATCGTGATAATAACATCAAATTATATAATAAATAAAATTATCGTGATATCGTGATATCATGATAATTTACCTTAAACTTGGGCGTATTAATTTTATCAACAATTGGTCAATAAACGTGAATACAATCGCGATCCCTTTCAATTTCATCAGCGTTAAAAAAAGGCGCCATGGAATCCCTCACAAAAATCCGCGAGCCTCTCGGAACCTAATGAACAGAAAAAAATTGGACAACGTTATACGGTTGTTCCCCAATTTGCATCTTTATACTCGTTATTTTGAACATTCCCCCGAGACGTGGTTCCTTTTTTCACCAATTAACAATTAAAACAAATTCGTGCAACCCTTTCACACCGCCTACACCGCCCACAAGGCGGCACAAGCGATAAAACCGAGGGAGAAAGAGGAGCGAGAGCGAGTTTAATTAGTGCCAAGGCCGAGAATCGGTCGAAAACTAATTAAATCCACCATGGGCAAATGAATAACAACGTGCATCAAGGGGAAATCGTGGACTTTCGTGGGAGATCGACGATCGAATTCGCTTGTTATAGATAGGGAGATATCCTTCCGGCTATTCACTATCGTCGCTTCCTGACGAAACGTTCGTGGGTAAATATTATTATTCATGGCCGCGTATCGTATTACGATGAAACGTATTTCTATGGGGTGTACACGGGCGTCACGAAATCCTATCAGCGTATTTACGTCAGCGAATAAGGAAGATTATACACCGTGTCATGAAAGAGATGTTACATTTTTGTTTTATCGTCATTCCATTTCTCGGCTGATGTATTACACACCGTGCTGTATTCGTTCGATTTTATCATAATAGAAAGTTATTATCGATATCGATCACCGGGATTATGTTCAACGGTAGTGACACTAAAAAGGAAGACGCCTATGCAAATAAATCGACCACAATCGAGCCATTCAACGATATTATTCGACAAGAAATTGAACAAATACTAGGAGAAAATGTTATGAAAAATGACATTTGAACTGGCACACATTTGTAAAAGAAGTGCAAGTGGCCATTTGATCAATATCGTATTTTACATATGCGCTGACTCTTTTTTTATGACATCCTGTAAAACGCGGCGGTAAAATGGAATGAAACGAATAAAGAAGAAGTAAATGAGGAACCTAAGACAACCGTGGCGAAATAAAATTTCTTGTCTGGCTGGTAATGAGTAAAAAATCAAATCACTGCCGATCTTCTTACTCGGCTGACGTACACGGTTGACGTTTCGCGCGTGATTTGCAAATGCCACGGCCCGGAAAGTTTCATTTCGCGAGACAAGACTCGTGTTTGTAGGAGAACGTGTGATAATGCGACGCAGTGAGTATGATGTGTCATGTGACAGACGAAAAGAGTAATTTGTGGAAGAAATTTTAGCCTGGCTCGGTACTGGAACCGGGATTATCGTTAGCTTTGGATATTGATGGAATTTAGATTTTTATTAGCATTGTTGACACAGTGATTAAGTTTTGGTTTGAATCGAGTTACTTCATTTTTAGAGCATTTGACTATATTCTATGCTTTAAGAATAAATAACTAACGAATGAACATGAAATAAATGAATTGTAGTGTTAACACGAAAATGGTCAAATAACAACAATTTTTAAGAATTTTCTACTTTTTCTGCTTGTATTACACATTGTTTCATATAGATTTATATGAAATTTATTTTCGCCTGATGAACCTTTGTAACACGTGTACGACAATATAAATAAATAGAATGATAATTTTATATGAATTATTTCTCAACAATATTGATATTAAACGTATCTAACATTTATTCTCCATTCTCAGAATAAGAATTCAAGGACTCGCAATTAAAAACTTCGTGACCGATAAACGCCAGAAGTGAAAGAGATAGAAGGAATCAAAGAAAGCCGTCCCGAGAAAAAGTAAAAGAGGACGAAGAAAACGGAAGAAGTAAAGAAAGAGTTGTCGCGGTCTGGTTCCTGTGACCATCCCCACTCCATCAGAAATTTCCAATGCAAATATCAGGTGCTGTGGTGGTGGATGAAAATGAGGAATAATCAAAGAAGCGAGGGATAGGAAAAAAGTGGAGATCTCGAAGGGTGGTACCGTGATAGGAAAGGAATCGACACGTGGCCTATGGAGGAACTTTAATGACATTTCTTATTTCCAGCCGTTTCTTGGATTCCCGTCGACACCTCGTCTTATACTTTCTTTCTTTCCTTCTTTCTTCCTTCTCCGTCTCTTCATCGTCATCGTGAAAGTAATTTTCTACGCCGGGACGTTTGCTCGGCTACTTTATTTGCCCCCAAACTTTATATATCATTCGTTGATTAACGATGTTTCCGGTTCCAGCGGATGTAGCCGGAAGTTACTATCCCCCGAACAGAGTCGCATTACTGTTAAGTTCCGCATGCGACATATAGGTACGCTGGCCTCATGCAGTCACGTGTTTATGTGTAAATAATATCAACGATTTTGATTCTATAACCGTATAACCGTTGGTGCATCAACGATAAATAATAGATTTTAAGCTTCGACAATAATTACTGGATAAATAATAATTCACAGTCTTATAAATATTACAAATTAATGAGATATAAATATTATATTTCGTATTACGATAATTTATTCACGTATTTGTATTATTAATAATTTATTGAATTATTGCTATCTTAATAACCTGAGTTGCTTACGATCACAATGAAATTGTGAAATGAACTAAACAGCACAATCAGTTCAACGAAAGAAATGTTAAGTTGTGAATTTGATTCGATATTTGATAAAATAGTTCGATCAAGGAAATGATGAAAAAAAATGCTCCTGGTAATATTAATATATAATTTGACGAGGATAGAAATCTGATTACACAGAATTATTTATTTTCGTCGTGTCATTTTAATTCTAATCAATTAAATATATTCCTCGTTCTGATAAGAAATATGCCAATTGGAAGCGAGCAGGTAACAATATTCGAGACTCGAAAAAAAATCGATAGAAGGGAACAATCTAGTCGTTAACTAGAGCCGTGAAACGTTCTAATACTGACGATACGTCAGTATAGTACTCACGAGTACTGACCGATCGAGATTCACCGTTTATTTCGACAGCGTTTCACTTCAGGGGCATTTACTACTCTCTCTGTCGGTTTCCCCGGCATTCACGAAGGCGGAACAGGAGAGGCGGAGTGAAGACGATGATCCTTGAGCTACTTCCAAGCAGTCGTGCATCGACGCTCGAAACAAATTGCGTCTGTAATTATAGCGCCCTACTTCACCTGATTACGGAACTACGAGGCTGGATTACTGAGACTGAATTTCGTATAAGACGCTGCGAAATTTCAAGTAACTCTCCCTCGTTTTTCTTATCGCTGACCAATCGATCAATGTCTTTGAAAAAAGAAAGAGGAAAAGTTAACTTGCAAACTCTCGTTTGTAAATATAACCAACGATTATCCTCAAATATCAGCTGATCTGTTACGCAAGTTTCTATAAATCCTGATAATTCACATAAACTTACGTTTATGTGTTACGTGTTTGACAAATAAGCAAATGACAAGTAAATAACAAATAAGTAAACTGTTTCTCATTAGGGTACCAAATGTGCCAACTATAGAGAAGTATAGGAATTGGACGATACAAGATAGAAAGTAAGAGAAACATTAAGAATAGGTCAATAATACTGTGATACATATGGTCAGCGGTGTAAACGTATCTCTTTTACGATTAGTGAAATGTGAATCATTAAGAATGAATTCTTCTGACATAGCACAATCTCGCTCTACATCTGATCGTAAAACAAGACTTCCTGCTTTATAGTACACGCGGTACTTAACATCGACTGGTGTAATGACATCGACAGTATTAAAGGTTCCAAAAACAATATCGTTTATTCGAATCGAGTGTTTTAATTAATCCCAGGTCCATCAGAAAATTTCCCTATCGCGCCATTAGCAAGTCAAGTGGCGATCATCGGCGTCTGCCTCGCAGCAGTCAACGCGGTAAGAGAAAAATATTCTAAAGAGAGAAAGACAAAAAGAAGAATTTAATAAAACGGCGGAGAATAAAAGAAGAAAAAATAAAAATAAAGCATTTTAATGATCGCAGGGAGAAGATGGTATCGATCGTCGTAATTGTCGGGTTGGTCCGTTCCCTCGGGCAAAAAATATCGCCCGATCCTTTGTTCACCGGAGTCTCAAGTGCATCGAGGCCGTGGCTGTCCTTTCACGGTGTAAAAGACGAGACAATCCCAATCGTTCGCACTTTCTCAAAACGTCTCCGGTCCGGAGCCGGAGGCTGAAAGTGTCCCGCAAGAGAACGGAGGAAGATCGTCTCCCTTGGGAACGAGGGAAAAAGGGTAAATGAATAGCGACAAGTTGCGCCGAGGTTCCCGCCGAGAATAAAGATGGAGGGAGCCTTCGGGGACACGGCTAAAAGCCGATACGGAAACTCGATGCAATTCGCCGCGCGCCGTTCGGCGGACAAACGTGATCGCTGGGAATTTTTTTTTTTTTTTTTTTTTAGAGAGAGAGACCGCAGCAATTTGTATCGATAAAACAATGGAAAAATATGAAAATAACATCTTCTAAACTCCCTTTCACGATCGAACTAATTTTGCATGTCACGGGATTACAAACTTCACCAGTGATAATTATACTGCGGCTCGTTATGCGAATTTCTACAAAGACAAATAAAGGGATAGAAATTTGTTTTAAGAAATATTATACTGCTACCAAATATTATAATAGATGCTAAACTTTGCGTATTTTATGTACCTTTGCATATTACTCGAATTGTTCGCGTTTCTGCAATTTTTAAATTTCTCCATGGATATACAGAGATCCGCAGTCTAATAATAATAAACATGTTCGCGTCTTCAATAACAGTTTCAGCCACGAAATAAAAGAAAATTGTATAAATTACAGCTACTATGCCGATTATTCTGTTTGCTGGACACTTATCAATGTCTCAACAAACAATCGCTTCTCGAAGCTTTAAATAACCAAAAATTGTATTCGTTTCTTTCCCATTGTCACGTTCCATTGTCTTCTCGCGGGGAGCGAAATCGCGTGACGATAATTGCTCACGTAAAACAGCGGTGCGGCAATAGCGGTAATTAGACGGTGAACTTCTTTGAGACAGTGACTGATTAAATGACGGAAAATTCAGATAGTATAGAAAAGGGGAATGAAGGAGAGGTGAAGAGTAGAAATCGTCTTAAACGGAGACATAAATACGAAGAGTTGAAATGGCTAGGTACGCGAAAGAAGGGAGGAAGATTGCGGACGAAAAAGAAATCGTGGAAAAGGATGGACAGGGATGCAGATTAAGAGCGTCGTAGATGACCTTTGTACGAAAGGAATCGAGATTAAAACGAAAGACGGAAGTTGATGAGGCCGGATCATTAAGCAACTGGCTCCTAGCCTCGGTATTATGCAAACAATATTTAAGGAAGAGGAAGAAAGAAAGAAAGAAGAAAGAAAGAAGGATGAGATTTTGTTCGAGCATGAATAACGAGAGGTACAAACCATGAAAAGTTTTCATATAATTGACCAAACAGTCGAATATACGTATAATGCGCATAAAGACACCTTGGATTTAAATTGTTCGTAAAGCGTATTGTTCAATTTTACCGATTGTTTCATTGCTGTTCTTGTGATAATAGCAGCCCTCTTTATAAATATATGTCGCCAGTTTTCGTATCATAAATATTGCTTCATCGCTGTGTTTGTAATAAAAAGAGTGTTTAAAGTCGAAAATACATTTTGTTTCGTAAATATCGAAGCGACATAACATATCTATAAATCAAATTTGTGCATTGTAAAAACAAATTCCCTAGAAATATTGTATTTTTATATCGAAAAATGTATTAATTGAAAACGTAATTCGTAATTCATATGCTGTGAATGTTTATACGTTTATTGGTACATACGATTTACAAGTGCGAACTCGAAGGTCCAATTCAAAAACGCATAGAATATACAGAAGTATGTAAAATATTCAGGATAAGGTACCAAACAGATTTCTACTTAAGTTCTACTGTCGTAAATTAGTAAAACGAACCTGTCAGACGGTTTAATACCTACGGTTTTAATCGCTCCAGTCACAATCGATCTAATCTCAGACGTCCCACGTGTCGGTTAATTTCGTAGATCCTTGACACTCTAGTTATCGGTTCGATAATGCTGGATGTAACTTAGATGAAAGATAAGAACCTTGAACCATTCAATGTCACGCGAATTTATTAATCTGCGCATCGATGAACCGTTTAGAAAGATAATTTGCGTGAAACGTAGGAAGATCAAGAATGTCGTAAAACAGAGTGACAACAAACGTGTTGAAAATGCTGAAAATTATCGATGTTGATTACAAATTTTTACTTGATAGGATTATTAGTCGTAATATTGATAAATACGAAAAATCTAAGATTTAACGGCACTAGAGGAAAGGAGAAAAATTCGTAGCAGCCGCGTGTTCGCGAGTCAGACACGACAGACGCGGAATCGATTTTAACGAAAGCGCCGCCAACTGTGAAAACAGGCCGAAGCCCTCTTCCAGGTGGTGCTCCAGGTATAGTTTGCGGAGATTTCTGAACAACTTTCGCGGAAAGGTCAATATTTTCCTTGAGAGTTGCGCCTACCTTCAGCCACCGCGCGCCCCAAATCGTGTTTTATCTCGGCCTCCTTCGAACGGGCCTGTACGGCGTGAAAAAGGTAATGAAAAGAGAAAAATCGCATGTAACGCGTTCATATAATGGAGCGCGACATAGAAAAATACAAAATGACAGGTTGAACGACCGATTTTAAACGTGAAGTGCATACGTACGTATTCGAAAGTGACATATTACTTGCAATATGCGTTAGTAAATCACGAGACATATTATATCTTGTATCTTGTGTTTGCCATTCTATTCGAATGTAAATTAACAAAACATCAGAAATCTCTTCAGAGGCTTATCAAAAGTATATTTGTTCAGTCAATAACTGTTGATAAAAGAATTAGCACCCGGTTAACGCTTATCACAATATCTACACATGTAATAAGCTACTGGTATTATTTATATTTGTCGGGTTATCATTAGGATTTAAGACGCGTAATGATTCTTCGTTTGAATTAGCCATAGTTTCACAAAACAGAGAATATATTTACGCGAATAAACAAGATTTTACAAAATATTATGAATAATGAGTTTAATAAATGATAAGATTAACAAACGATAAGTTTAACTAATAATTAGATTAAAGAATAATAAGTTTAACGAACAATAAGAGGAACGACTAATATGTCTTACGAATAATGAATTTAACGAATAATGAGATTAACGATTGATAGGTTTTACGAATAATGAATTTAATTAACGCTATTAACAATGTTCCGGGGTTCAAACGAATAGAATAATTTTGCGTAGAATAATTTTAAACACAAAAATACGATTGCTGAGACACCCGGTAAATTGCTCGATGTATCACTTTCCAAGGCGATCACTCGAATGAATATCTGATTTCGCAATACGACTGCATTTGTTTGTTATATGCTCGCTGGAGACATCGAGAAGGTTCCAATCGTTGTTGCTAGGCAATTTCTGTCAAAAGTTTGTTGTATACTCTTTGGAAACATCGAGAAAGATCCAAACGCCGTTACTAGGCAGTTTCTGTCTGGAGATTGATTCCTAATACAACGTGTGTCCCATTATATCGACATCTCTAAAGTACAATTCTATGTGATTTCTAGGGAGAACAATACAACCGATCCACACCTTCGTTAGACAAAACGTTTATCCCGTGACCGTGGCTACGTTCGGCGACCAGTTGTCACCTCGAACCCACTTTCGCTTTTCACAAATATCAAACAATTACAAATGACAATTGCATAATTGCAGTTATGATAAAATCTAGGCTAAAACATTAAAAGGCTTCCTCAAAATTGCAAAGGGAAGGCTCCAGTTTTCCTTTCATCTCCGACATATTTATATGTCGGGTTAAGGTTGGAATTTTGGGCGTTTGATAAACCTTCGCTCAAATTTACCATCGCGGTTATAGCTGATATTTATTGGTCACTACAAGGGGCTATAAGTAATAGCGGCGACCGGATGGTCGAGATGTTGCATGAACTCACCCGCAGTGCAAGTGGAACTGCCCTTATATATTCTTCTCCCCACCTCTCGGGTCAATCTTTGTTTTTAAGGAGAGCTATGTAATTATTCCATACCTCTGTCAGCTACACGTCCCTCCCGCGACCTTGGCTACGTTCAGTGACCCGTTATGTCACTTCGAGCCCAAGCACATCGTCATAAAATCAGATTAGAACATTAAAACTATTTCTTGGTTTTATTACTTAAGTGTAGCTACAGTAAAAGTCTGGACTAGGGTATTGGGGTTTTTTTCAACATCCATCTCCGACATATAATTATTTATACTTGTAAAATTCTTCTAGATAAAAGTTAAAGCTAGTACCAAAAAACCTGTAACTTCTGTAAAAAACAACTTATAATCTTCCTATGTTAACTTAACGTGTATCTTCACATATAGTTCACAAATATTCCGAAACACAGGAATATCATTTAATATTCAGTGAAGTATTGTTCGTTCAAAATCGAATATTTCATACATTACGATCTAATAATTCAATCTTAAATCGAATCTTTACAGATATCTCAGAATTGACGATATTCCAACGAAACAACAATGTACGTTCTAAAATAATAATCTAAAATTCATAGAAAATTAATTCGATCCAACTTAATGCAAAAAAGGTAGAAGCATCGAACGACGATGAAGCAGCCTTCAGCGAAAGTGATAACCACGAAATTGTAGGAAAAGCTTTCCAGTAAGATCGATGCAGCGACCTTGAACCGGTCACGGTAATCCCGGTCGTCGGGTATAATAAGACGGTTCTCCCCGAAAACTTGCGCCTGGTAAGAAACCACCGGATTATTTCTCGATGTTATCGTCCAGTCGGATAAGTGGAAGAGGTGGAATCTACCAAAGGAGAGACTCGATCGACGCCAAAGTGGTCTCGAGTCGATCGACTCGAGATTTGAATCTTCGCCCGGTACGAGCGAAAAAGAAAGGGCATCAGACAGAAACTGGATTCTTCGAGGAATCGAATTCACTTCCATTCTCACAAGGGATCCTAACGTTCTTCGAGAACTCGAAGGGATCGTCGAGTAACCGGCCGTTAGACTTGCGGCTCGAGACGGGGAAATACGACCGGCTGCGATCTGATACCAACGGTGAATCTATTAGACCTAGCTGTGCAAAGTGAAAATTGATTAGTATCTGACTACTGATTTAAAGAACGAGTACTTGTATCGTCAAACGTATACGTAACTAGATAATTGATGATCGTGGACGTTCTAATTTCAAGCATTTGAATATTAAAATATTCTTCTTAAATTAATCTCAAATTAATCTTCTGTTATAGTTTATGAAATATTTGTTACAGAATTTAGTTCTTGTCGTAGGGTTTATTAAAATTTTAAATATAGTATATTGAGTATACTCTTGTACAAAGCAAAGAATCATTAAAAAACAAAGGCTATGACGAATGTACGTTTCATTGACAGTTTGATTTGCAATTTGTTTGTTGTGAGCTTGAGTTAATCTTCGAGAATGTTCTTATTCGAAGCATAACATGTTGAAATTGATCCATTTGGTCTTTGAATGTTGAAATAAGTTTCTTGAGCCGAGTAGTTTTCTTTAGAAAATAAAGAGCTGTTCAGGGATTTAATCTGATCCTTGAGAAGATCTAAACTTGCTCAAAGCTTAAATAAACAATTGATCCGCTTCAAATTGTGATTCACTGAAATTCACTAGACAATCAAGCGATATACAGTTCTACAAATAACGTTAATAAAGGTTACAAACACAAATCTTGTAGAAAGTGGACCAAGAATAGTTCGCAAACAGAGGGTTAAGTGTGATGTTTAAGTTCTACAATAGATGACAGCGTCGAAAGTTAAACACCTGGTACTGAGTATTCGGTAAATATTTTAGAAAGGTTCGCTAACTCGCGATATCTCCACTTAGTATCAATTTTCTACTACATGCGCGCACATACTTACACAAGGAAACCAGATATGTGCCATAAGTATTATACAAAATTCCCTGGATCTTTACGATTTGATAAGAAAAGCAGCAGAGAGCATGAACGTCAAATTATGTTGATGCCAGATATAATTAGTAATTAACGTAAATCACATTCATTGATTATAAATGTTCTTCGTTTCGCAATAGAAAACGAATCGATATCATGAAATTTTAGTATTTCAATATATCTTAAGAATTTAAATTTTCTATCGCGAACGTGAACACCGTGAAGAACATTCTTTGGAAATTCTATATCGAAGAACCGGAAGGAGATTCAGAGTTTAACAACCTGTAAACTCAATCCTCATTAATGCCAGTCTACTTCGAAGAACCTGTAATTGTTTAGTAAGTTATCTAACAATTATGAATCAATTTGATTGTATCTTCTTCTTTCAATTATAATCTTCTGCTGCTTCCTTATAATTCCAGCGGAATTTTGTTCCAAAAGTACGAAATTGAGGAACCTTCCGGTCGCCTGTGCGTGTAATTTATGCGAAGATTGAAGACTTGCACGTTGATTTTGGCATGATGCAAGTTTATTTCATTATTACCCAGTATATAATAAGTATCTATTATACAAATTTTTATTATGCAATTTAAATAACCCTTACATGATTTCTATATCGTTTCTCGACATTTATCAAAAATTCTTAGAAGTTTAAACCTAATTTCAACGCAACTGTTGAGCAGCATATTAATACGAAAGCTTTGGAGTAGAATCAAATTTTAAATTCTATCTCGATCTTCTCTGACATTTACCTAATTTGAATAATACACGGAAGAATATCTTTCTTCGTAGAAAAAAAAGAAACACTTACTTCCATTATGTTACATTTGTACAATTAAAATCCAATACAAAAGGAGACATCTCTATTCTATTAATTCTAACCAAAAGTGAAAATCAGCAAGTGATAACCGTCAATTAAAAGATTTTAGATAAGATAAAAAAACTTATCAATCGAATTCCTTTCGTACCCTATATCGAAACATAATCAACTGTCGAAGAGAAAGTCGATTACGCTAGTTAAAAAATCGAGAGATTCACAGATGGTTAAGCACGTGGCTGTCACGTAAACTTGAGAGTTAGATGATAAAACAAGAATAAATAAAAAAAAAAAAAAAATTGGGATGTTGGTATCCGGTGATGCGTCCCTTGCTGACTCTGCTAGTGTAACGTCAATTCACATCAGAGACCAGGCCACACACCGCGAGCAGGATGGCACCCAGATGATCTGCACATCCTTGGCGCGTACTCTCAATAGTCTTAAGCACCCACCAGGGGTCTTGGAATTTTCATAGTTAAGGTCCTTCGGACCAAGCGAGTATCTCTTGTCTTAGATTTCCGTTTACGTTTATTGTTTACACGGAAAGTTGGTTTTCCTCCCGTCTGGTATGTTCCATTAGTAACTTTCTCACGAGAGCGGCTGAAACCCTTCCTGGTCCACCAACCGCCTTATTATCCAATCGGAGACGATATCTATTGCCCTCACTTCCTTAACCAAAATTGTCATCAACAAATCCGATAGTCCCGTGTCCTTAGACACACCCACCCCTAGCTTTCCTCAAACACAGTATCGTCAGTAAAATTTTATTTATTCTGTATCCTTAGAATAGTCAACATATCTTTACTGGTCTCTACTCTTATAACAGTCGCGTACTTAACGTATCATTGTAACTAAGTTTTACATAACGTGGTTGAAGTGAATTGTGACTTATGTTAATTCAGTGTGTATTCCATCGTGATTGCTGAATTGATAATAAAGTTTAATTAAAACAAAATTAATAGTTGCGTTACGACTCAGCTATTTTATTTTATCATCCAACCCTCAAGTTTACGTGACACTAGCAAGCAAGAAGAAGTTTCGACACATAATCGATATTCAATCACGTAGAACGACAACATTTTCGTCGTTACTCTAGTTGCTGGCTACTGGTATCGGGCGGTTTGTTCGCATGATTCATAAAACCGAAAAAGGGGAGAAATCCAACGGCTAAATTTTCCAGAATTTCAATATGTCTCCTAGCTATCAGAAGCCACCTTTCTGATTCTTCGGAACTCTGAGATTGAAAAGAATTTTCTCTTACACTGTATTAATAAAATAAGAATAAGTATCATATAACTATAATTGAAATTTTGCTATAACGTTAGAATGTGCAATGTACCGTAAAATAGTCTCTTTGTAGAAACTCAAATTGCCTCAATAAAAGAGAAATCGGAATATCGATAGGTATCTCTGTTCATGCAACAGAATTAAGATGAACAAGACTATCTTCTATAAATACCAGATATATATTTCCATTTTCACTATCATTTCCACAGAAAATTGGTTTCATTTGCCTCTAAAAACGTCTTCACGACTTGGTGAAAATCATGTCGGTGAAGAATTCGAAACGTTCAAAGGGATACTGCGGCAAGCTCTGTTTTGATCGTATCTTCTTCTGTTACAAAGAGAGCAACCGTCTTCAAGTATTCTATGAACGGCGCGGAACCTATCCGGGGAGAAATTTTTCCAACAAGACAGCCCTGTACCTTCGGAACTTCTACGGAATAAATTCTATCCATTCTCGAGACACCTTTCACTCTCGGAGATTGCCACGAACATGGGAAACACTTATTCCGCGTCTCAGTTCGTTACTGTTCCCGGTACAGCCCGAGCATTTACTTAAACTCCGACTTATCGATCGTAAATTAATCCTGCATCTTCGTATCTCTATATTCCAAAAAGGAAATATCGACTTGCAACTATATCTCAAGTTTTTAGTGGAAAGAGAGACGCGTGGCGCAATGTTGAATCTTTCGGAAACCACTGATTAACACGTTGAGTGTCATGGTGATCATCGGTGATTCAATCAGATGTTGCTAAATTTTTCAGAATAATGAAAATAAGATAAATTTCATAGATTAAGAAATATTCAACAATTTGAATATTTTATACAGAACAAACTGTTGTAGTGTTAGTGTACAAGTTAGGATAAATGTTAGATTGTAGATAGTTTAAATATCCATAGTTTTCTGTTCAGTCTTAAAATCAACAAGCGATGATGGGCTGGTGGCTACGGGCAATTCTTGTAAGACACGCAGATTTAAGCCAAAAAATATGTGCTGTGGTGTGTGTGTGCGCTTGCAACGAGTGCCTGCGTGAAGACAAGAGATTCTTCGCCAGCGAGTGTGAGCGTACTCTCTTTTTACCTAGCAATGAAATAATAGTTCAACCTGTCGTAATAGTCATCCACTCTATCATCCCTACGATATTAGATTTACGTTTATTTATATTTTCTTCAAAGTGCACGTCAAGTGTTTATGGCTTTCATATAAAGTCTACCTAATCGCAAAGTAAGATACCTGCGCTATTGCCCTACAAAATGTATATTTCTCATGAAAAAATGTCTTTACTTTCTTTGAATAATTTTTACAACGTTCTTTGAGATATTATACACTAAATAAAAGACCGACAAAATTATTAGCCAACTCAATATACAATGCATATGAGATTCACGTAGCAGTCAACGTGTTAACTCTTCGTAAACTTTCCAGCTTCGTTGTAAAAAAGAGAAAGTTAAAATGGAAGGACGTAGACATATACCACTTAACAGTAAATCACATTATTCCACGTAATATTGCAGTTCTATTCTACCTTCGATGATAATCATCGTCGAGCATCTGGTGGAAACGAATGTTCTACAAGGAGCGCAGGTTAGCGTGCGAAAGTCGAGAGGAAAACGGAAGACCATGGGCGATATCGCGACGGGCAGACAAAGCAAAGCGCATTTTCCGACTCGCCTTGCAGCCTCTCTCCTTCGTGGGCTGTGCCTCCGTTTACGTTAAATCAAGCAATCAGCTAAAGTGCACCGCGTCCGTGGTTTCCACGAGAATGCCGATTCAACCGGATTAACTTTAATCCGAAGACGTCGATACCCGCCATTCTTCCAACGACTCGAGCGCGTGGTCCCTTTCCTCGAGAGTTATAATATCGTCGGATGAAATCCGCGAAGAAAGTCTCGAGGACAGATGTGTGCTTTTTTTTTCTTTTCTCAAGATATCGCGAAATTTTGCTCAGTCGTCGAGGTCAACGAGCGAGGAGAGATTACCGCCAAGTATATACATAGAAAGAAAGCAAGAAAGTTGAATGAGTTCTTGTTCGAGCGTCCTTCGAGACGTTTCTACGCCATGTTTTTAAAAAAATACACGCTAACGTATGAAGATTACACGATGAAGGAACCATAGAGGTTTCGATTGGATACACGTTAAAGTATGAACTAAAATATAAGCGAAACTTTCCTTTCTTTCTTTCGATAAAATATATCGATTATTATATTGCTTTAAAACAATGCAAAAATATATTGCTTTCGATAATGGAATCAAGTGGAGGTCAATTTGACTACAAACTGAGATTAATGTCAGCTAAAGATCAAGTCAAAACCAGGTCAAGGTCGATTTTAATTTAATTGGAAATTTTAATTGAAGTCTAGGTTTGAATTGAAGTCAAGATTAAGTTGATGTTTAGTTAAGTGACCCGTTGGTTATGACCGATGAGATCAAGTCGAGAACTTGATGAGTCAGATCTGTTGAAACGTAGTTACACAGTTGTCTTACGATTAATCTTTATTATTATCTCGTGCAAAATATGAAAATTATAATAACGTAAATGATCCCATAAATACTGCACTTTTATTTCTTAGCAAACGTAGATCGGTAAATTTCGTGATATTATACGTAGTAGAACAGCAAGGGGTCGGGTAATATCTGCCGGACATTTTCAAGCGATGGTACTTGCCGAATGCAGAATAGTTCTAATTAATTCCGTGTAAGTCGACCTTCTCATATATTAAATTCATCGGTTTGATATCTATCTGCACTCATCCGTGGTAGAAATCGACGGTCTCCATGATCTACTATCCGTACCGAGCTTTGTAATCCGATCGAAGTAGAAGCCAATGCTTTCGTGATAATAATTAGACCATGATAGATTACTAGAACGTAATGAATTTTAATGTGTAGAGGCCAATTCTTATTAAATTTCCCTTGAAATTTCTACGTTGCTGGATATTTAAAAAATAATGGAATTATAATTACCATTTTAATCTAAAAAATATTCAGAGGAATTGTTTATATAGTGAGCTATAACAAGCCTGAAAGTTGTCTCTAGTTTCTTGTAGCGGCAACTTTTCATCCTGCAAGAAGCAGAGGAAAGTCTAAAAGTAATTAAATTCAAATTCCATCTTAAAACATTATTCTTCGTAACGAGTGACAAAAGTTTCGAACTTGGTCTTTGTCAAAGGCCAAATTGTTCCGGTCAATATTTTCATGTTAAACAGCGAACCGTAAATGGCAATTACTCAACTCTGGCAGCTCTTCGCTTAATAAACTCAAGTCACCATTATCGTCCTTAAACGTAACGCGAAATCTACCTAAACGCTCTCGCTTCGCTTCCTCTCTCTTATCTCCTCAGCATCCATTACAGTATTAAAAAAGAAGGAAAAGAAAAAGAAACAGAAGAAAGAAAGAGAGAGAGAAAGAAACGAAAAACACCTGGGAGCTAGAAGGAAGGGAGCTGAAGAAATTAGAAAACCGCGGCTCGGACGTGGAAAACCAGTGAGGAGGTCGAGGCCAGCGAGGCGCGAGAAAAAGTTATCAAAGCGTCAGGACAGACGAATTTTCCAGCCGTGAGATCCAGCGACCCTCGAAGCTTGGTCGACCAACCCCGAAAGAAGTTCGAAAAACGGGCCAGGCCAATAAATCCAGCCCCAATGTCAACTCTAACAACGATCCATCCTGACCAGGACCGGTTTGAACGAGAAAAGAAGCGAAGAGGAAGGGGGTAGTGGGCTCAATGGGGAGGAAGAGAAACGAGCAAGGTAAAGAGAAGAGGATGGCAATAGCATCGACAAAGCTGCGGTTTCCAATTTAGTAGCACCACTTTATATACAGTTCGGCAAGGCTCAAACAGAGG
The DNA here is from genome assembly GCF_011952205.1 of Bombus bifarius. Classification (NCBI taxonomy): domain Eukaryota; kingdom Metazoa; phylum Arthropoda; class Insecta; order Hymenoptera; family Apidae; genus Bombus; species Bombus bifarius. Next base: position 2,190,624 of record NW_022884484.1, read on the forward strand.
ATGGAAGAGTGGTACGTGGGTAAAAGGGGTGTCCAATGCGAAAGAAAGGTTGGAAGGGAGCGAAGGAAAGGGCGGAAAAGAGCGGCGAACCAGATATACGACGAGAAAGCCGCGATGGGGACGGAAAGTGGTGGAACTTGTAAGGCGACGATGAAAGCCCACAACTTGAATGGTTCTTCGTGCTTCGTCCTGATTGCCGTACGAATGTCTCGTCGCTTTCCATGGGTCATTGCTGCTTCCGTCTCTGTGAAAAGCAACGACGCGCTTCTTTGTTGACTCGCGACAACCTGCGACGCTAGCAAAAGTGGCTAAGTGTTCAGGAAGATCGGTGATTTGCTATTTTATTGTGAACCTATTGCGATTAATTATTGCTTTATATCGACAGATAGAATGATTTGAAGAAAAAATGAAATGAAATTTGTTCACTTGTGAAAGTTGGATGGAGTAAAAGTTAGATTTTAGCAATATAATCTGCGTACTTTGAAATATTCAAATATTTGCGATATTTTGATCGGATATTTGGTATTTCATTATATACGTACTTGTCTCTATCGACCGAATAGTTTGGAAAATGACAATATTTTTTAATTTGTTAAAGTTAGATGGGGTTTAAATTAGATTTTAGTAGGATAATGTATACGTATTTCGAAATATTAATATATATCATTATATTCGTTTTGTTTGGCTCGTACATATATGTTTGCAAACGTAGAGAATATAAATTTAAAAAGATCTATTTTACAGTGTGATTCATATAAAATATAAATTAATAACATGATACTAATAACACGAATAAATACAATCTGCAAAGTTATGTTTCTTCTATCTTTTTATATTTTCGTATCTTATGTTTGGTTTTCTTACTCGAAGAAACCAGCCAAAAATATACGTTCGATGGTAATTTGTTCGAAACTCATCTCCTTCTTTTGTTTTTCATATATTGTTTCTCGCAATGATTCCAGTGGATTTTCTTAAATTCCTTCGATAGAACTCCGGTCGATTTCCAAGAATCCTCGAGACGCTTTTATCTTTCCAAGATGAAACCCTCGACCGGAGTATTTTTCCGCGCGGCATTACATTGTGTACAGCGCGCGCGAGATTTAATCTTGCGAAGGAGAGAATGGCATCCAAAGCTTCGAACACGACATAGATACACATTTACCTGAAATCCGTTCCGTATGAAACTTTCCTCCTAACGACACAAATTTCCATCTAGTACAGAAAAAGTTACTTACTCTTAAACAAAAAGATGGAATTATTTGAACCTTTCATGAACTATGGAATACTTTGAATTTTTTAAAACAACAGGAATTAATGTAAGAATGTTGGACTGTTGAGAATCGATCCTCTCGAACTAATCAACTCCACCCTTTACTAAACTCGCAAGTTATCAATCTGCTACTATATTTATGTCGCTATTCCATTTCTAAAGTAACTGAAGGTGCCATTTTCAAACGCAAGCGGCGTGTTTTATTTCCTAAAAACAAAATTCTGTAATCACACTCACCTTTGAGAATATTCTAAAACCACAAACACAGCGACGATTTTTAATCTCAGCTACTTCTTATACTTCATTAACTAAGTACCTAGAAAGTATCAACTAAAAGCGAGGCATGACCGCTTCACAAACTCCCGTAAACATCACGTACAAAATGGCTGCTCTTCACGCTCTACAGCGTTTAATTTTCCACCATCCTTTTATGCATACGCCATAAGAATATCAAAGGGGGATAAGATGAAAGTTATTAGAAAGTTCTTCGCGGGGAAGAAGTAATTATAGGGCTGGAGGAAGTATAGAAAGTTGACATGCAGGGAGATCTAGGGGTCAGTCGTGTTTCAATTACTGTTTGCTAGATATTTGGAAAGTGCGAGCGTGTAATTCGGAAATCGGGCTGTATTCGTCGCGTAGAGGGAACAAGCGTTTCCGTGTGGATGTAGTTTGGATGTCCGTGGTGAAGCCGCCGGACAAACACTCGAACGATGTTGGAAAATTGGCAGTGCATTTCCGCCGCCCTGGCCGAAATTATATTCAACAGAGCGTGGGACCTTTGCGCCAAGTCGGTGACGTTACATCCTTTCATTAGCAGGACACACATCGAATTCGCAAATTTAATTAATTAAGTAAACAAGAATTTTCATCTAGACTGAGTGACGACTATTAATCCATCGCGTTAACAAGTCAGGACAACCAGACAAAGGATAAAGTGATTTCAAAACGATTTCACGATGCGAGGAACCTTAGTCGAGATTGTTGCGATTATGAATCTTTGTTTTGCTAGGAAAAAATCAATTTCCTTAACATCGATTTAACTTTCGTAACACTAAAAGCATTAAAGTGTTCCATTCGTGTGACTTTTAGATTAAACATTTTATAGACTGACAACGATACATGTTTTAAGATTTGAATGATCTTTTGTAAAATATGTATACGACAAGAAAACTTGCTTTTCTCCTTGAATATAAAATTTTTGACTTTAGAAACTTGATAGTATGACGACGTTATTGGAGAGATGGGACTTCAACGGAGCGATGAAATCAAGTTTTTGAAATTCGAATAATGGAATATATAAGAATTCGAAGTATAGACGATATCCTAAAAGATGGTAAAGTTTGAATTGAAGAGTTCAAGAAAGTCATAGTATCATATTTGGAAATTACGATATAAATAATTACGAAAATATGAAACTTTCTCTCGTGGACATAAAATTTTGAACTTCAAAACGTGGAAATTTGATGTTATGAAAATTGATGGTAGAGAAATTTACTTTTGGTACCCTTAAAAGGAAGATGCATTTATTTATGAATGCAACCAGGTGCACCGTAGGCAATTTCAGCCGACCTGAGCCTGTTTATCGAAACTATCGATAGAAAATCAAGTAACTCACTAAAAACAAGAGAGAGTGGCGACCGACTTTGTTTATGTATACATTGGAAATTAACCAAAGTAAGCTATCATAACCACGTCCCGAGTATAGTTTACAGACACCTGATACAAAGCGTAATAAATACCCTTTGCTTCAGACAGGAAGTTAAATATTAATTAACGCTGCTCCGCTAATGGACCTTTGAATATAAACGTGCACCTAAGAGCTTGGAATCTGGTATCCTCACGTCACATGCGTCCTTTCCTTTACACCGTGTCAGCTATAAACAAAAAATATTCTCTATCTTAACGTTTATCTGAAAAACGTAACGCTAAAGCTTTTTTTGAAACCTCATCTTAACGCTTATGATTGATAAAGCCAAAGTTATTGAAATAAAGAGCTACAAAGTTACCAATTTTGACAACATTTTATAGAAATTACTGTCACGAAAGAATTTTTATCTGCGTGAAGTTTACTTTTCTTTTTTATTCTAATCGTAAATATTTATCTCACACTACTATTGTATAATGAGCAATAAAAATCAGAGAAGCAATTTGCGTTAAATAATCGCGATAAGCGTTACTGGAGAACCCGAAATAAGAATAGTGGAAGGATGAAAAAGCGTTCGAAGAAAGCAAGGGACGAGGATAAAGTTCGAATGCATGGCTTTTCCGTGGGCTAACTTAATTTAAAAACACAAAGAATTTCCTTCGCTCGGGAAATAGACGAAGACATGTTTTTCCCTGAGAAAACTCTCTTGCCCACCTCCATCAGTGACTAGTCTCTTCCCTTTCACTGTTTCGTATCAATCTTCATCCCGCTTCCGGTCTGCCTTCGTTCTTTCTTCGACCAGAACCACCTTCTCTATACTTCAAGCACGCTTTCGCACCTTGCGACCAGCTTCCAAGCTTTCTCGACCCTCTGAAAGCTCGTTGACTCGAGCCATGTGGCGAAGAAAGGGTTTAAAACGGAACGACGACTAATTCGTTGCATCGTCGTCCGCGATTAAAACGAGCGATTCCCGAGGCGAAACGCTCAAGAGCCTTTCTTTCTTGCCGATTTCACTGCGATCCTTTTTTCCTTACAACACCACTTCTTCGCGTAAATGCATGGATTTTCCTGGTTTCTTTTTATTTTTTAATCATTCTTGGATAAATTGGCTTCCAGTTTCCATGAATTCTCAGAGTTTGAAATTAAAAAATGTAATTTGAAGATAAAGTATCTCGGAAATCGGCACTTTTAAATTTAAACACTCGATAAGAAATATGTCGTCTCTTACAGAGAAATAAAATCTTTTATAATATCCTATTCGAATTCTTAATGTTAAAAAGATAGATTTGCGTCAAAGTACTGGTTTTAAATTTCCAAAATTAATCATTATAAATTTCTTTCAACTTCTGTTACTTCACTTCAATTTACGGTATTTTCTTGACCATCATCGTCACGAAAGTATTTAAACAATCGATTATTCGTATGAATAAACCTCAATATTCATTGAGACCATATTCAACCCTTACTATGCATATGCCTCAGGTGACTGTTCATGTAGTATACTAATTTTTTATTAAATACATATACATTTGCGACAAATATGTCACATATATAAATATTTGCACATGAGTCAACAGAAGATACAAATCGGGAGAGACTCGTATTGTTGTGCCTTGGAGTACCAACGTTGTTTTGGTCTGCTAGATTCAAAGGTAAACAAACTCCGGACAAAACATTATCACCGTTGTTTCTAATCGTCAACCGGAGTTGCATTTGAGCTTTTTGTAATTCCACCGCTCGATACAAATAGACGAACATGCTCTCTAGGACAATGATTATAGCGAGTGATACAGTGGAATAGCGAGCGTAGAATTGAACAGTAGCATTGAGCGAGCGACGATTACGACCAGCATACACTACCTCTGTGCTTGTACTTAAAGTGATTTTAATATAATTGACTATTACAATTTTTATCACTCGTCTCTACCAACACGTATAATAAACCACTTCAAATATTTTGTAACTTTTATACGCATTTTCATCGTTGGTTTCAAATAGTTATCTTCTTTCTTTTTTTATCTTCCTTCTTATTTTTTTCTTTATCTTATCTATGTACTCTTGTATATTATTATATTCATCGATATAATCACGATAACCGTGCCTTGTTACAACACTAATGAAATCTTAAAATGTTTTATATAAATAACACACACGATATGATACATAACAAATTTTCCATATGGCTAGCGTTCGTACACTTTCGTGAACGTATCAAACTGACGATTCCAAATAAATATGTATTCGTACATCACTGTAATTACTCAAATACCAGCTGTTTAAACCAACTTTCATACAACTCTGCACAATATCCCGTGTACTTTCACGGGATATTGACGTGAACAAGAATGCAAGACTGAAATGCGCGTAATGGAAAGTTTCCATGGAGAAACAATTATTCATAGAATGGCAAATGTACGGGACGTGCAACTGGAACGAGGATGGCGTCATAAAGTGCCATTCATTTAGCGCGCTATGACTAGACACTGCAGCAATGGTCGATCCAATGTCTGGCACAGAATCGACCGATTCCCCTCGAGCTACTCACGTACCAAGTATACTTAGGTAATAAAGTCAATCGATAAGATAACAGCAGCCAGGACTTACGCGAGCAGATTGAAGGTCCAGCGAAATGAAGAACCTCCATCGACTTAACCATTTTGATCCTGTTTCCACGACCTCGATCTTTTTCGTTTTACGTTCCTCTCTTCTCTTCGCGGTTCCCTATGTTGGAACGATTTACGTCGAATGAAAGAGTGGATTCGGTTGTTCAGGATATTTCCAAAGCTTTTATTCCCTCTGAATATGAGGAATTAGGAACTAGAACGATTGATTTGGGCTGGAAAGAGAAAAAGCTAAGATTTGATCAAATCCGCCGAATGGAAGGTGAAGACAGCAATTTTAGAATAATAGTACATTTATTTTATACTGTGTCGATGTAGGATAGTCACGCGTACTATACACACGTATATTTTTTTTACTCGAAAATTATCTTCTTAAATATATCGTTGCATATAAAAGGGGAAAATGATTAATTTTCGAAGAGTTTGGACGTCGACGAAAGTTATTAATATAAATTCGTTTGGAGTATTTTTGCAAATAGTTTTCTCTGATATACGTTATGGAAAAATATTTTGACATACATACAAAAATTCCAAATATCTACAGATTCTTCTACAATTATCTTCTTAAATATATCGTTGCATATAAAAGGGGAAAATGATTAATTTTCGAAGAGTTTGGACGTCGACGAAAGTTATTAATATAAATTCGTTTGGAGTATTTTTGCAAATAGTTTTCTCTGATATACGTTATGGAAAAATATTTTGACATACGTACAAAAATTCCAAATATCTACAGATATTGCAATTTGCCCACTAGGTACATGTCGGTTATATATGAAGTTAAACAGTGACGAAGAGCCAATAATAATAATGATAAAAAAAAGGACCTGCCAATATGCCAATTTCGTTCTGTTTCCCTGAAATGTCATTCTCCTTGCTCGGTAAGAAGGAGGAGGCGATAGATAAAATAAGAAGGAATTCCGTTCGTAACGAAGCGTTAAACGACTTCCTTCGGTCGATAAGTGACTTCTGTGATCGACTCTCTTCCGTCTCATCGCTGCCATTATCTTCGATCTAGTACGGAATTCGACCCTTTACCTCTTTCACGACACTGTCATCCCCTCGCATGTCGATTTTTAAACGAAGAATAAGGATAAAATTGAATATTTTCTTTTGTTTCTCTGTGATCCTTCCCTCTGCCGGATTTTCGCATTCCGAAACGAGATACTTTCTCACATGTCGAATGAAATTTTTCAAAGTCGAAATACTGCGTACAATAAGACTTCGATATTATAGATTGTAGACTAAAATGTAAGATTATACAGAAAAAAAAAGAAATTCTAATTGATTATAGATTATCGATATCAGAGAATAAATCAGCGATCGATGATATAGCAAATGATTGATAAATAAAATGAAGATTGAAAAGCGTATATATAAGCAATTAAGTACATGACTTGCGAATTATAAAGAGTTAATTGTGGATTACAATCAGCTTGAAAAATAGGAATATTTCAAAGTGTCACGTTTCTAAAAAAAAAAGCTTCTAAAAAGATAGGCTAAGATAGGAAACATCAAAGCAAAAAAGAACTCTCAGACTTGATAGTTCTGATCATGGAAGTTTAGAGCGTTAAAAAATTAAACGAAAAGTATCGCTCTTCCGAAAACACAAACTTTCTATAGGATATTTCTTCGAAGTAATTATGTAATACAATTCGAGAAACCGGGAACACATTTTCAAGCACTTCGTTTCCATCGTACCCTAGCCTCGTCGCCGCCATTATCGTCGATTTTCTGCGAAATTCGCGTAGTTCTCCGGATTCTAAAGGCCAGAAGTGGCGAGAACGATGGTTGCTCACGCGAAACAATTCGAAAATCTATATAAATTTGCTCAATGATCAGGTTTACGCCGTCGTTAATGGTAAAACGAGTTAGCTTAATAACGATCGATCGTAAAGTTTGGCAGACTTGAGCGCCTCGGGCGATTTGATTTCGACGCCGTCTTTCCTCGAAAATCTACGAAGAAGACATTCTTCGAGAGTCTCGATAAAAATGGTCGACGATCGACGCTATAAAATCCGTGTTCACAATCTTTTACGAAGATTTATATTCTAAGAAAATTATCTACATTTACACTATATACATCTCGACTTTAAAATACGAATAATTAATCAATTGTGGATATTTATGTGTTCATGAAAAATTGTTTAATTTAAAAAATGCACAGTCTACACACGACACACAAATATGAAATATATCCGAAGTACAGTACTCGTTACGATATTTAATGCGTGAATTTTTTAATTATCAAAAACTACCTCTGTTCAGCTTATCGTTATTCCCGCGATATCTTCGTCGATTAAGACAAATTTTAATTCAAATTCCCTTCTCAAGAACTTGTTGCACCCATCGCCTTCTAACATCCACACAGTTCACAAAGTACCATATGATCGCGAGCGTCGAGATATACGTCAAAGTCTGCTGTGTGGAAAGGCAAAGAAGTAAGACGGAAGAGAAATTGAAACGGAACAAGACAGAATTGAAGGAGAAACAGGGTCTGTCTCGTTCGGGAGCGCGCCTTTGTCTGGGCAGTTGATAGAGCTCTTTCCCTTGAAGTCGGTGATTCTCGAGCCATTTAAACGTGTCAAGCGACCAACACGGCTGCCTCGAGACGGTCAACGAATCTTTGGGAATAAATCTGCCGTGGAAAGCTGGCTAGAAAGATTAAAAGGACACCGATGGATGCCGACGAACGGGCAGAAAGGAAAGGAATGAGACGCCGTGTGAAACGGAATGTCTCCGGGCGTTAGATCGGGAGAAAAATACAGATCCGACCCGTGAAGTAGCGGACCAGCATGCTGAGACCAAAGATCGAATCGTAAATACCGCGTTAGTCGACTGTTCCTTCGGGAGTTGCCTCCCCTTGAAAAGAGTGACAGCAGTTGAATGATTTTTATAGAAACATTTAGACAAATAATATGGATAAATAATCATACGTAGTAATATTACGCAGTAGTGACACATATACGAGGTATTAAGAAATACATAGGTAACATTTATAGGATGCAATTTTAGTCGCCCAAGAATTCGCGTACGAAAATTTTAGTTGAAACTTATCTTCGAAATCGTAAATAATTTAACTTTGCACTCTATGATGGACTTACATTTAATGGAAAAGTGGTACAAGTATAGCTTTTTTTGAAATGATGGGTCCTCTTGAAGAGGATGACGAAATGTTTATAAGAGGTTTATTATTATGCATGATATTGCGTATAATAATATTACAGAAGAAATGCTGCATCTATACATGAAAAACTCAGTAGAGAAACGCTACAGAAGTATAAATGCACTTTTCCCAAAAAAAGAAATAATTCAAAAATACAACATAAAATATTTATCTGGAGGATCTAGTTATGAATCTTCAGCCTTTGTGGCCATGTATGATGACCTACTTCGATGTTTACAATCTACAGATTTCTACGTTAGAACATAACTTCACTTACAGTTTCCTCGTATCAGAAAATAAACATAATGATATTAAAAATATAGAGAATTTGTGAATATTATATAAAATACTATCACACAAACGTGAGTCACATAATTGGACCACCTTAAATTATTCGTAATTTATTGATACATATTTATTGATATTGGGAAAAGTTTTTACGAAGTTGAGTGTTTGAAAAGTCGCTTCGGTGAAGCATACGTAACACCTTTCGCACTCGCTGGTAGATGACCATCCATCAATCCCTATTTCCGCAAGTTCTCGGTTAGCCATCGATCCCTTCATATACATAGACCTTCCGTACTATCGCCGTACGTTTCTCGTGTCTAAAGCAACATCAGCAAGATAGCTTTACCGACATGTCCATAGGTATGTCCAGCAAGAAAACACGTGTCCCTCTTCATCTCCCTCTCCTTTTTGTACATCGTACTCTCTCAGTCCCTTTTTCATATTCAGTTTACTAAACGTCATACGTTAGCAAAACATGCGCAACTTCTTTAACCTTTGTACATTCTTACCCCGGCCTTCCGATTTTTGAAACGTCGATCATGGAAGTATCAAACGAGAGATACGTGCAAAACGTCAGGTAAAAATAAATACGAAGGAGCGATAAGAAGATTAGTATCTTAACAACTTCTATCTTCTCCTTTTAAAATAGGTTAAAAAAAAGTACACAAACTAATTAGGCAATCTTTCAAACAAATACAATGCGCATATACGTATACGATAACGAATAATGATTATTTGTTACGTATAGTATACGCATAGTATACTATACCATATACTATATATATAGTATACTATAACATACGTATAGTATACGTATAGTAACAATAAATATATGATATGATGAAGGTCCTTCATGAACAGCCTACAATACGATTTACCTAACAATGAGAATCACACGTCGTGTCCTATATTAATAATTAAACTGCGAATGTTGATGCAAATTCGTATCTTCATAAGTACGAATAAAAAAGTTGAATCTGAATAGAAAAACAGGGAATACTTTTTCAGACATTTCGTAAGTTTCTTCATAGAACTATACCCAATATTAAAATATATATCCCAATATCAATATTCCCAATACTAATAAAAGTCCCTTTAAATTGCGTTCGTAAAAACCCCATTTAAGGTCTCAACCTAACGTCAGAGATAACAATAAACATTCTAAAACCTCTACCAAACTCATAACCATTTCGTCTTATCACCTTTTTACCCAAACACTCTATAAACGAGCGTTCAGAAACAACTTATAAATACAAACACACGAGGCTAAGGATACAACTTACCCGACAATGGAACACCCGGATCGACTTATCCATCCCCCTTCGACAACCACGTCTGCGCAACGATCCGCGTGATACGAACGGAGAGGCAAACGGCAAGAAGCGAGATTGATGGTTCGACCGGAAGTCTCTACCGGCCCGGCCCGTTTCAGTGGCATTAAGTCGGCCCCACGTTGCCCTTGGCATTTATATTCATCGGCAAGTTTGACTGTACGCCACAGAATGGCTTTCCACGAACGAGGGCAACCTCGAAAGAAGATATCGGAATCGGAAACGGAGAAAGGTGGAGTCGTAATGGAATAGGCAAATCCTCGCGGCACTCCATCCTTTGATGGCTACGAGAATCGGCCGTCCGCGAGGCACTCGAAGTTATAGCCGAGCTTTTATTTCCCGAAGCATCGATCTCCATAAAGTTGCGCCCGCGAAATGAGTTCCCCGGCCTTCGAACCGACCTCCTTCGAAATCGTACTTGCACGCGTAACGTCCGAGTTCCCGTGAACCTGCTCGAGCCCGCTGGTTTAATTGCGCTCCGCTCGATCCCACTTCCTTCGAACAGCTGCTATAAATACGTCAGCGATCAAGAGCTTCGAATAGCTACACGCTACATTCTCAATGTTTAGCTCTTTAGAGTGATAGCATCTACCAATTTTTCGTACTAATTCTATTTTACAGTCGCTGTGTTACAGTCACAGTGAACAATTATTATCGGTGTATTACTAACGTAAGTAATCGTATTTTAAAGTATAGCAAATCTTTTCTGATTTTTCTATCTTTCCTAATTTTTCGAAATATAAAATACAAGACATAGCAGGTAAAATGTTCGTACTGGTAACGTCAAAATGTTCTTCGACGATCATACGTGGAAAGATTATAGACTTGGATAGAATACTTAAAATATAGTACTACGTCTTATACGAGCGACAAACGAATAATTCAATCACTCGCAAATTAGCTTAAATCCATAAATTGAATATTCGGTAGATATTCAAAACGCCAATTTAGAATTCCTTTAGGCTCGTATAATTTCTACTCAAAAATCTAAAGAAAATAAGTATCTATATCTGTAGCGAATTAATTTCAGACGAACAACAGAAACTTCCCAAAAAGCATGCCAAATTTGCGATCAATATCGTATATCTGCCAGAGATAACAACATATATTTCATTCATTCACCAAATCCCACTAAGCTGAACTTAGTTTATCATTATGTTGTTCAGAGAGAAAAGTTAGAGAACGAAACACATGGGTTCGCGTCCGATTATCGCAATTCCATTCGCCGACGATCGAATGGCACGAATTTTCCCGCAGACATTGTTGGAAAGCATGAAAGCACGCGTAAAAGACGAAGACGCCGACGAATCCGAGAACTTTGCTCCGCGGCAAATCGACTTGTCACGAAATCCTATTGCCGCCTCCTGCATGTTTCCAGCGTTCTTCTCGTTTTCCACCTTCTCATCCTCCTCACCTCCCTGTCGTGAAACCCGATAAAACCTCGTTCGACGGCGTGCTCAAATTTTCGAGACGCTTAGCTCCATGATGCTCGCCCGAAATCCGATTTTCCGCGACGTATTCACCTTTGCTTGCGATGATTATTTCTTGCCCCATGCGTTTCGTTACGCGCATAAAATGTCGATTGTATTCGATTCATTCTGGATAGGTTTGATAGAAACGTTAATCCTTTGCATGTCGACGATATTTTTCGTACCCTCTCTCCCACGCTTTTATAGCGAAACTTTTTAAAAATGAGAAATTCGTCTTCGAGGAGGAGAACATTATAAGTTCGTGAATTTAAATTTGTAAATTTAAAAATAATTCTCACGTTAACAATACGAGTACAAAAGACTAAAGAAATATAAAGGGCTAATAGAGATTAAAAATAGTAACAACAAAAACTTTCGTTCGTAATATATATGAGGTATATTGATTTTTTTTATTTCTCAAAGGAAATTCTATTCTTCGTGTAAGTGGAAGATAAAGTTGAGCCATTTACCTCTTACGTGCTCAATTCGTAAGTGTCACGCTCATGTAGCACGAAGAAGATGATGAAAATGGAATTAGAAGAATGTTAGTTTATCTATCCTTTGATTTTTCTAACAAAAAATTATTATTCACTTTTCATCTTACTGGATCAACCGATTAATTCATAGAAGATATAGCAAATTCTTGTAAGTCTTATAAGATTCGAAGAGGAATAAAGAATCACAATGTAAAATTGTTGATTTACGTTTAGATAAAACTGCTGTAGATTCGCGTAATCTGAGTTCCATTTACGATGTTTTGCGTGCACGGTTCAGTAAAAAGTAGACAAATCCAAATGGGTTTTCATGAAGTATCGTGATGAAAATTCATAGGGGTGCGGGTGGGTGGAATCTGCGTTACGTGTCTGAGACACGATGCAACGCGTGACGCGCGAAACGACGCTGCAAGCAAAAAGGGTTAAAGAAGGAACGTGACTTTTTTCCTTTGTACACGGTGCACAGGTATCGCGAAAGAATGCGCTTTAAAATTCAAATTCCCGTGAAGCTGTCGTGAGGCCAAGTCGTCAGACAAACTAAAAGGAACTGTTATGTTACTGTAACAGTTGCAAATAATGAAAAATAATGTACAAACTGCGTAGAATTTCTTATCAGATGATTAACGATAAAAACCATCCCCCTTATCGTTATCGTTCAAACGTTTGGAATTATTTCTAGTATTCATGATTTATGAAGAATAATGAAATAAAAGGATCAACGTATTAAGATGGGACAAAGATACGAAGGAATAAAAGTGAATTAAATTGAAAAATAAAACAAATGTAGATATTTTGATACATTATCGATACTTATACAAAAAGCCAAAGTTTCAATATTTACACGTATTTCACAACGTGATTATTTTGCATACAGTGTCGGTCAAAGTACTCCGGCAAAAAATTAATGGTTTTTCCATTATATATTCCTTTCTTTGTTACAGTACTGTTATCTTCCCTCGTTTTTACACGTCACGTGTAATTTCGCAGATTATAACAACTTCCCAATAAACAATTATTTCCAACGTAAACAAGCAGGATACTATCTGTTTAGATTCGATCACTTGAATTGTATTTATAAAAAGTATGAACTTGCGTAAATATTCGCAGTCCACTAATACCTTTTTACTTTGAAGCGTATCATTCCCTATTTTTTATTCCTTCAATCGCGACAAGAAAAATTTCTGTCATTTGCTCAGAATAAAAAAATGACGATAACGTAATCAACGATGCAGAAGAAGGTAGGTTTCTTAGAGCGACAATAGTAAAGGCTGGCTTTAATTGAATCCTTCTCAAAAAGTGCATAGGAGGCGTTAAACAAACTATCGACATTTCGGCCGCGTGAGAGTACGCGTTCGATGCTGGATCCACGATAAATCCTCTTCTTTCCTCGCGCAACTCAACTTTCCATCCTTCAGCCTCTCTCTCTCCTTCTTCTTTGCACCTCTCTCTCTATCTCTGTCTCTCTTTGATCTTTTTGTTTTGCCTCACTGTATCCAGCCAAGCTGCGACTGCCGGTTTCCGGTCTGGAATTTCCGGCTTAGCTTAAGAGCTAATAGCACAGCTAGGAAAGCTACGCTTTTCCATCTTACAACTGATCTATCTCCCGGCCTTTTCCTTTCGATTTCTTGACAGATGATCGTTCTCCCGACGCAATTAATTCTCATCTTCGACCAACGGCTTGCCATCGTGAAACAGTTGGAACGAATCATCCAAACGTGACAGCTTGATCGATAAAAGTGTTGGGTTGTAACATAAATTCGTCCTGTGCTTCTATTTATTATTCTAAACGAAGAAACGGGGACTTGCGTATGTTACAACCCTAATATTTTCTCATATGACATTCATTTCAATTTCTGCATATATAACATGTACAAGTATACACAAACTTCGTACTATTCAGTCGTAACATAAATTCATCCTGTTCTTATATTTACTGCAATATGAAAGGTTAGAATACTTCAAAGAATGTGGATAAAGACAAGAAGGAGTAGAGAACTTATAGAAGAAAGAAAAAGAGAGAGAGAAAGAGATGGAGAAATAGAAGATGAAGGTGAGGTTCTAAGGAGTAGCGAAGAAGATGTACAAAGAGAGAAGCGGTGGATTAGAATACAAGGATGTAGACATAACAGGAAATACGAAAATGGGAGAATAGCCATAGGAAGTGTACCAAAATATTTAAGGTAGAGACGGAAGCTAGGGAGCAAAAGTTGCTGAGAAGAACAAGGTATAGCAACTTGGAGAATGCATGTAGATTTTGGGTGAGTAAAAAGGAAAAGAGATGCTTATTTTGTAAAACCAGCGAAAAGGCATTTGAACATGTGGAGGATATGCAAAAGAATTGATAGAACAAACGTAAGCGTGGAAGAAATACTAATGGAGGAGCGAAAAGCGGAATGGCCAAAAAAGATAAAAAGGAGGAAAAGAGGCGGAGAGGAGATGAGCAAAGGAAGCTGCGCAAAGTGTGAAGCCAATGAAATAGTTTAAGGTAGTTTTAAAGAACGATAATGCTTTATAGCGAAGCAGAAACGGTTTTAGAATAGAAACCAAAGAAATAATTATCTAAAGCAGGTTCGATAATAGTACGAGTTACAGTAGCAACCTATGTAACCAAGTCCACTTTCTAAGCTAATAAGATGAAATGAATAAATTCACTACTACTACTATTTATTAGAATATATGTACAGATAATATATGTATACCAACTAATATATGAATATATTTAATATATGTGTAATTATATAGTACATGTATGTATACGAATTTATGTTACAACCCAATACAATATCATCGGTGCTTCCAGCATTAAAATTGAATTCTCACAATTCTGTCCTATACTATACAATTTTTAGACCGTCAATAATCATATATTTTATTGTTATTTCGGTATTACTGAATTCCTTGAAATTATTGGTTACAAGAGTATAGAGACACTCGCGTTCAAGGACGACAAGAGAAACAAGGAATAAGGGTAAGACGAGCCAAAAGTGGATAGAGGCCATGGTTCGTCTGAATATTCCGATACAGCGGACGATCAATAAATAGACGCAATTCCTAGGAAGCTATCCTGTGGTAGCTCCCTCCCTATCCAATCCTTATTACCCATTATCGATTTCTATTTAAAACGGAGCTTCTGCAAGACCGAAATACATACACACGTGACCCTTGTATATCTGTCAATAGCGAATACAAACATCATTGTCACGGTTGACGTTGATTCCGGCTACAGCCAAACCTCGTACTCCGCCAGCGCTAAAATGATATCAACCCCGATACTGTATGATTTAATCACGTTGATTGAACAGATGTATAACAATCTAATTAACCTTGAACTGATATCTTTGGTTGTTAGATAGTTATTAGATTATTTCATAATTTGATTTCAGATATTTACTTCTAATTTCTATTATATACAGGGTGGTTGGTAACTGGTGGTACAAGCGGAAAAGGGGTGATTCTACGCGAAAAAGAAGTCGAAAATATAGAATAAAAATTTTTCGTTCGAGGCTTTGATTTCGAGAAAATCGACTTTGTATTTTCGCTCGGTACACGTGCACTTTATCACGCCTCGATATAACGGATCTCACTGTAGATCGTTATCTAGATTGACGTTATTTTTTTCATTTTTAAAATTTTTAAATTTTAAAATTTTTATTCTATATTTTCGACTTCTTTTTTCGTATATATAGAATCTGAATCGTTAACTTACTTGAATACGTATGACTGTCATCCTTGCGTTACTACTCTATCAAATTTTATCTTTTAAGTTTTAGCTGTCGCCTAGAAATAAACAGGCTTTACACCGAATAAAATATTTGACACTGGAAACGACAATGATCCATAAATAAGGATTAACTTATCCTGATTACCTACATGTAACGCTTAGAGAATCGATAGAACTCGAAAGAAGCGCCAGAAAAATCGCATTCTGTAGCCAGAAATTTATTCGTCTAAGTTACTTAGACTAATATTTCCAGAGAAAAATCTTTAAACAAAGCCGTGTATAAAAATACTAGTACCATGAAACAAGTATCCTGCACGCGCTAAAGTATAAACCGTAAATTATAAAATTCCCTCGGCGAGATCTCAAAAATCCCTTGAACCTTCTCTCTCATCCACGGGTCAGAATAAAATATAAAAAAAGGAAGAAACTCGTAGAATCCTTCGTAGAATAAGAAAGAAGCAGCGATAATTTCGCGACAAATATTTCTCGCCACCTTTTCTTCTCAATCAAGCTAGTTGCCCTAATCGATGCCCCGGCAACAGCCAGCGACCGTGTTCTCCAATCGTTTCTAGAGGGTTTCTTCCCGATCAAGAGTCATTCGTCCCGCAAACACGCCGAGACGAGGACAAATAGCATTTGCAAGGGGCCTCGATCTTCCTGGAGGATCTTCGATTCGGCTGATTCTTTTCTCGGCCGGTGATTACGGGCCCGATATCGTTCTCCTGTTGGCTCTTGGCTGTATTGTACCACCGATCCTGCTCATCCGTTTCCGTGAATCTCTCCATAGTCTCCGGTCTACCGGGTTGTTTCGTCACAAAGTGATCCAACGGATTAAGATACTCAATTTCCAGCTTCCTCGACACGCTGTTCAAACGCGGTTCGCTCTCTTCTTTCATGAAATCGAATAGACCGGCAACGTTCATCGGGACGTTCGTGTGAGAATCCAACAGATTCAGCTGCATCGAGTTCAACACCACTTCACCTGGTGGATACCTATCCCCGTAACAATTCCGTAAGCACGACTCAAACGTTTTGAATCGATACGAATTGTAATCCCATGTGATGTCAACGACAGGTAAAACCTGATCGGTTTTCACGAACGTGGACGAATATTTTGCGACCACGTTCGGCTCAGTTTTCATCGAATTTGTAGCTTCTGTCTTGACCGTTGGGTTAGGAATCGATAGCGTTTGGTTCGGTATCACTGGCCAAGATGAAACAGTTCTCAGGTTGGTCAACGATATCTTGGAATCGGAGCTGGGAACGCTGAAGACGTTAGGTTCTTTGGAATAGTGTTGCAGTATGTTACGGACGGATGATTTGTTGGAATCTTCCGCGTTGGTCGCGTAGTAATGGAAAATCGTGCATAGCTTCTTTGGATCTGCCTATGGAGCAAGGTATTATGGTTTTATCGTGACTCCTGTGATTTGAATTTACGAAGCTCTATACAATCGTTAAACGTATATGCTCTAACATACGTAACTAAGAAAGTGAAATGTAAATACACGCGAGACATTGAGGGCAAAAGTGGGTTAGCTTGGACGCTCGGCAAACGATGCAGTTTGCTAATTCTGATTTATAGCTACAGAATATACGAATTTATTCCCCGCGAGAATTGCCATTATCGTGGCCAGTAAGCGATATAACACTGCCGATGCAAATAACGAGTTCACAACTGGGTGATTTAATTCGATCAAAAAGGAGTTAATTTAACGAAAGGACAAATACAATTTCATCCCAATAAATGAAATTCAAATAAATTATGAAAATATAATTCGTAAAATAACAACGTATTAAATAATTCGTTAAAAACGTTCAATTTAAAGAAAAAAAAAACGTGATAACCTCTAAGAAGTTTTTCAGACTAGAAATCTTCTTTGCGATATTACAAAAAGATACTTCGTATATTCATATTAATTAATATATTTATATTAATTACATACGATTAACATTTGGAGCTGAACGACGATAGAAAACACAAGGATCAAAGTGAGAAACAGAGCGTAGATGCTCGCCATGGTAAACTTAATGAATCTCGTTTTCGCTCTATGAAAAGGCTAAAATCTCGACCGGTTTCTCAGGCCTGGACATCTTCGTCGCTCTGTGGCTCACGATATCGACAGAAGACATCGTTTAATCGAGCTTTTCTTTTTCGTTCTTTAATTCTATAAAAATCGGTCGGACACCGGGTCCCATCGGACACCACGGCTTGTGGATCGATTTTTTACGACACGACACGAGACTACAGAAACCTGTCATTTGTTTATGGAAATACGCGCGGTCAAAACGAAGAATTTTGTAACCTATCTGGACGTTTCGTTGACATTTCTACATTTAATACGTATCCGTGATGGAGTCTCGTTTTACGTAAAAATATACAGTCGCTCGCTGAAAGTATTTGAATACTTAGCATAGGAAACTTTTTACATACACGTCGTGATTACATCGATAAAATTTGAAATCGATTTCAAAATATAATATAGAAGTTGGAAGATATTTCCTGTAAAAATGGATAGTCGTCTTAAGTACAAAGATCATAGGGCAAAAACATAGTAAGTGGTTTTTTTAAAGCAACTTGGAGAGTTAGGGCTGTTGAGGTTGGCTGATAGAGGAACGAATGGAAGAATTTGTAATAGAAAAATATATTGAAATAAGCATAGGTATAGTGTATGCTGATCCAGATCACTCTTACAGTGTTACAATACAATAGCAAGAAGGTATGATAGTGAGCATGTTCCTATATTTATAGCAAACGACAACACAAGTTAATCTTGGTGTGTAGCTCTAGCTGAAAGCTGCAAGAAACAGCAATAGAAAGCTCTTTTGTTTCTGAACCTTGTAATACAAAACAAAATTTGTATTCAAAGACACGATAATATGGATCTCTCCTTATTTTGAATGTTTTTCAAAATTCTATTCTCTTCGTAACAGCGGTCTCCAGGTCACGGATATACACGAGAAAAGGTGTAGAGTTTTTCTTGAAGTAATTACTTCAAAAAGGACCTTAACAATCAATCCCATGTAAACAAAATTCTTCTCCTGTTTAATTTTGGGATTAAATATACATTTCTCTCATTTCCTTGAATATTTCAAAAATAAAATCTCGTTGAATATCGAGGCTTATTAATGTAACGAATAATTCACAGCTTAAATTCTTTTCTAATCGTTGCGCTAAATATTGCGTTAAATATTTCGTACCTTCTATGAACAATAACGTCGTGTAATGATCGTCAAAATGATGAAACATCGTAGAGCGCACTATATACTGGCAGAAAATTTCTACCAGTGTACGAATATTTTTATGGGCTGCTGTATATCGATGTCTAAATAAATATTTGCAAAGCAGCAAAATAAAGGGAAACGTGGTAAGATATGGGGAATATACATAGAAAAAAAGGAGCGACGCAGATTGAAATTTCACTGAAAACACAAAGTGAATAACAGCGATGTTCTGGTAATATTGAAAAACAGTGATCACGCCGGTCTCGGTGATTCACGGAGGAAAATTTCATCGCATTTCCATACGCAAGGGGAGAGAACGAATATTTTTTCTTTTTCGTTTTTTTCGTCGCGTAGACTGTATACACTATGCTAATCTGCCACGTTTTAATATTGCTTTGTAGGATTAAACTTTGAAAAAACACCACCATTTATTTTGTAAAAAAACAGTCGAGTATCCGACCGATGTGTTTTGACAAACACGTACAAAGATGCTTCTGAGTTTCGAACTTTTCCAATTTATTAATAAAATCCAATACAGAACTACTACTTGCTGTGATCCTAAATCATCCTACTTTAAGTGATCCTAATTTTAGGTAAAACTAATTCCCTAAACCTTTTTTTTTTTGTTCTTATGCGATTACTCAAAGCTGCTTTATACTGCTAACGTTTACCCTGTGATCGATCAATGGTAACGTGATCGCTAATGTATGAACATTTTCTGTGAAATCATTCTTGACCAGTTCCGATTCCAACTACTTGCGCGGAGAGTGTCCAATCCAGCTCAGTGTGGAAAATAATCCATCAATCCCGCAAGCTTTTTTCTTTCAGCAATACCTTCGTACGGTACTCTAGCATGATGAAATTGAAACTTTGAAAAGTTTTCCACACTCGCGGATGCAACAAGGGAGGAATACAACTTTCGAAACGGTGAACTGCAGTAGCAAAAATACAGCTCGGGAATACATAAACAAGTAAAATTGATTTCAGCGATAAAGATACGATACGAGAACACGTAGGAGAAGTTTCAACAGTAAAAAAACGATTTAAAGATGTTGACGCGAAAATAGCACGACGACGCTGAGCTAAGTATTCCAATAATAAAAAGAACAAACAAAGTACACGTACCGAAAATGAGATTTCGGTTCAGAAAGAAAGCAAAGGATAAGGGGACCAAAAAAAAAAAAAATACATCGCGACAATGAAAAGAGCATCGCAACGACAGCAAAAAAAGAAGAAAGAAATAGGAATTCCAGCAATGTAGGGACAATACGAGAACATCTGGTTCGGCCATCGTTCCATTTTACAAATCTACGAAACCCCCGGCGTGTTTCGACCCTTATTTCGCGTGCACGCTCAACCCATTTCCATATGTATACACCGCACAATATAAACAGAAGCATTAAGCGTCAATCAGAATGGAGTAATTTGAAGCAGCGAGCCGTAAGAGGAAGTAGAATCTCGGTGGCGCGTCAACCTCGAGCCCCAAACCATAATAGGATGCAATTTAGAAACGGTCGAAACAGACAATACCGCGTCCTTCGAAGCGTAAATCATCCACCGCGGCAAGAGTGAGAGGATAGAGTGTGGAAACTGCAATGGGTAAAATGGGAGGGTGGAAGTGCATATCTTAATTACAATATTCCCACGAGCTGAACACAGGACTCTTGCCCGGTTCGCCAACCAACCCCTTAGCCTTTCCAGCCAGCCTCTAGGAATTTAATTAATTTGCCAGTGGCAAGCAGGCTTGCTCCTTGTCGCCACTCTGAAATATTGTATCCTTCCCACCCTTTAAAACCCAACGCCACCCCACGAGTGCCACCGTAGTATCGCCTTTGCTCTCTCTCCCTCTTTCTCTCTCTCTCTCTCTCTCTCTCTCTCTCTTACTCTCGTACCCTGATCTTCTGGTTGCTTGTATTCTTGCAACGCAAGACGAGCACGCCTTGTTCGGATATCATTGAATTTCGCCGGGATATTGACACGAGAGTCTTCGTCGTGAGACGAAACGTCGGACCATCTATTTCCAAGTATTTCGTAGCATCGTTGTCGATACGCTTTGTTTTAAGTTTGATGTTTTGGCGAGTTGTTAAGTTTGTGGCAAATTTAAACTTGTTATTTTAACGTTTGTATAGCGAACGATAAATTTATAGATCGGTATATCGTGTGATATTTTATAGGAAGTAAAACTATCTTTAAATTTCATTATAACCGTTTCCACTTTGCTTAGTTTACGTATGAAATCTCTAAACTATAGTATACCTAGTAGATAAGACTAGTATAATACGAGTGCATATGGACATGTCACTCTCGCGTTAATTTGCTTTCGTTAGAGAATGTCTTGTTTTCAAAATTTAAATAAGTGTTTTTAAATGAAGTTTCTCTTCATTTGCTTTTTGTAATATAAAATAATTACGTAATATAAGATAATAAATGTTATATGTATGTGACTTCATGTAACAATTAACAAGTGTTCTGTAGGATGAACGACCAACTCTTCCGTTAGAAATCTGTCTGTTTACTCGGACGTTGCATAAAGGAAAATTATGTAGGAAGCCATGCAAGACAAAATGGAAGAGCGGTAATTTTATTTCGTGTATGAAACAGTAGAATGAAATGTTTAAACGTTGCTCCTCTACGATTAATATTGCGTGAGAGCAGAATATAAGCATCGTCTGCGAACTGATACCGGAACTCAAGTGCTTTTTCTTTATCCAATCTCAACGTCTTGCCGAGAATTATATTATCCAAATAATCACTCAGTCATTTCCAGATCACTTATATCATCATTTTCGAAACATACTCCTCCATTTGAGCAAGCGTTAACTGTCGTTAATTAAAATAAAAATTCATTGTATTTTTCATTCGAACGATTTACGTTTAAAATATTTCTATTCTTGAAACCTTGAAACCATTACGTGATGAGATTTTTAAAAAAATCCAATTCTCTTGATTTACTATTGTATCCGTTGCCAATGAAATCCTTAAATTTCAAATACACGTGTTCCATTAGAGGCCGTTAATGAACCAGTCGGTTGCACGCTAATTAATAAATTTGCAACGTATTTTCTTTTGTTCTTTTTAAATCTTTGGTTTCGTTGTTCGTTCACTGTTGGATATTTGCCGATAATAACGACATTCTGTTTCCGACAAACAATTGCTTTCGAGAATGAACTTTAACAATGTATATGCGGTAATGAGCGAATGGAATGGAAACTCTTTCGATTTTACATCTACTATCGAACGAAAAGATATGCTTGAAAGGATAAAAGCAAAGAGATTCTGTTACGAACGAAATAATTATTTAAGTGACCGTTTCAATTTACATTTTATACATTTATCCGCGTTACTCAATAATTTCCACGCATTTGCAATTCAACGTTTCTACGATATCTTCGAGTAATACTATCGGTTCTCTCTTATGATGAACGTAGGACCCGTAGCCAAGGATATTGAAAACGGAGCGATTAATTTCGTGACCGTGCATCCATCATCATTACGTCAATTTCAGATTACCGGGCAGAAGACGGAACCTTCATCCTCCCACTACAAGATGATCCAAGCAGAACTCGAAAAAACAAGTCATTTAGTCGAGCACGGAAAAAAGGAGGGGTGGGGAGAGGGCCTGAAAGGGCTCAACTAGAGAAAGGAAAGAAAGGATGGATCGTGGAGGACGAAAAGCGGCGAAAGATGGATGAAGAAAAAACGGCGTCGCGTCAAGGCGAGGACGGTTGGCCATCCGCCTCATCTGCCGTTGAAAAGGTGAAAATCTTGATTTGAGTGAGCGCTTTAGATCGTCGCGCCCGGAAAACTCGTAAAAAAGCACCGAGAACGCCAGGAAATCCTTCGGCAAAGCCATTAACGACGATTTCTCCTAAGCCATCGAATCCCACTTCTTCCGTCGATGTCTTCCAATGTCAACCCCATTCCAGGGCTCGTCAAAGCGGCGCCATCGACGTGCCGTGAAAGAGAAAGAAATAGAAAGAGAAAAAAGAAGGAATGAACGGGAGGAGCGAAGAGAGTCGAGTGGAAATGACGGAAGGTAAAGTTCCAGCGACCAAGTAACGAAGGGAAACGAGGAACTGTGAAAAATGCAAATGGTACGATCAGGACGTGAGAGGGGGAGGGGGCAGGAGGAGGAGAAGGAAGAGGAGGTAATTTGTCCTCCAGCTGATAAGTCTACACAAAAAATACGAAATTTGCTTTAGACATCCCAGGTCATCGAATTCGGGTTACATGTAGAAACCTTTTCTGGTTATAATATGTATATCATATACTCATATATTGTATCAAATAAATGGCGAATTGTTCTTAATTTCAACAATAAGAAACAATTCATAAATACTAATACGAAATCTTAGTAATGAAAGTGGCACGAGGATACTAAGCTAAAAAGCACTCATGATTGAATAATTCTGTCAATTTGAATGCCATTGAAACTGTCTGGGCCATGATCAAATCATCTATATACCCATCTTTAAATGCTACGTTCTACTTACTTATGTTCAATCTGTGGACAAAAACGCAGAAATTTAAAACACAAAGACAGTGCATATGGATCATACGGGAAAGCATATGAGCTATAGGCCTATAACGAAGATAAAGGGGAGAAATACAAATCACTAGCATGTATATGTATAACAGCGTAATAAGTAATAAACTTTAATGTTAGAATTCGTTCACGCTTCTCAATATCACTAAAAACAGGAAAGAAAATTAAAAGTTTTAAGTGATCCTAATTTGATGGCCAGGAACTGCATAGGGATTAAAAGACATAAAGTTCCTTCCTTATCTACAATTACAGATCGAAGAAAATGCTTAAAATTTTTAATATTTGAAAAATATAATTTTGTCGATTATATAGCTCAAAATAAAAACGCAGCTATATAAAGAAATACGAATTTAAATGTGCATCTTTAAAATTGATATCTTTTGTAGCTTTAAATATCTCGATATAAGTCTATCTATCAAGAGTTGATAAAATAGAATAAGTAAAGAACAGAGTATAACAGATGTCTTATGACTATTTAATATTTTTAAGGAGCATTAGAAATGTTTGAATGAAACTTTTGAAAAAGATTTTTAAAGATATTCTGTTTTTAAAGTTACAGCTAAATTTTATGCAAAGAAAATATTAGTGAATGTTAATTGACGTCATTGCGAACTCTGTTGACGTGAGTTCGAAATAATCGGTCGATATTTCAGTATATGGCCATATCTAATTATTACCATCTGTGCCATTATAATAATATAATAATAATAATTTAAATTGTAATAACGATTCACGTAATCGTCGATTCATAAAAGTGGAATCATCATTTTTTGAGAATGCAATATTATTGTCAACATTATCATTACAGGGTAACTGACAATACAGGAGTAGACGAACATTCTATTTACCTGCTGTGGCATTTATTTGCGGTCCTTAGATTATTCAATGATTAAGTGTACTGCTAATAATAATTATGTACATATCTTTAATTTCGGAATTTTAGGAATGTAAAATTACTTTTAACGAAAGCTATCGATCGCAACGATAAATCAAGATGACTGATGAGTCAATTGAAAAATTTATATTAAAAATATCTAATTATATAGTGTTTTTATTGCTATGGTACACTTAAATTAAATTACATCGTAACATCAGCCACAACATCTAACATATTATTGTATATTTAATTAATAATAATTAATAATTGTTCGATTTGCAAGATACTTTATCTCAATCACACTATTAACAATAACATGCCTAAACGATCGACGATCAGGCTTGACAACACAATGTAAGGATTTAAGGGTAACTTTTGCATTTTACTGTGTTCGTCCCGCGTCTACATATTGTCTTGTAAGTTACACAGTAAAATGAATGTTTTCTTTGCTGCGCGTTTATAATGTAATATCAACCATTGTAAATGATCTATATAAGAATATAAAAAAGTAAGGTCAGAAAAACACAGCAGATGGTTTTCTAACTAGTACGCATTCATCACAATCTTCAAACACACCGTCAGATGTTATTTATCTCGATCACCATACTTGAATAATATTGTTATAAAATTTCTTGTATCACTGTAATGTAAGACCAAAAAAAATGCCTCTTTGTTTGCAACCACATATAGTAATTCCTGAGATATTAAAATATTATTGTACTAAAACATTTGATCTTAATAATATAGACTCTACACGCTGCAACTTGCAGAACATTAGTGTTATCTATTGGCAGCAAATATGTATTAAGGTGGACTTGCGTTTATGTTGCTTATGTCGAGACTACTTTGTAAGTAGTTTAGAAATATGTACTTATTCATATGTTCGTCTTCCTTGTATGCTATGTAACATCAAATCGATAAACACATTTATTAAAAACAAAAAAATACTGTTCAATTGGTAAATGTATTAACAACCACTGAATACTTGAATCTTTTTTTTAAAGTCGACTATCTTTATCGTGAATTACTTTGTGTTTAAGCAGTTTGCTTTATAGTATAAATTCCTACAAAGCCCATGTCACTTGCATTGTGAGTGCAAATAGCGCCTTATACGCAAATTTCATGAATTCACATAGAGAAATGCATGAAGATATTTCATTATTTCTTATCAAACAACCCGAAAATCTGCTCTTTTTCAATTTGTAATATAAGATGCTGTCGCATCAGTATATGTATCTTCACGTTATAACTGCAAGCTGTTAGTAATACTTACATCTAAGACCTCATATATGGATAATCGTATTCACGCAAAGGAACAAATGTTTCTTTGATTGACTGTGGCGATGCCCAACGAAGAACGTAATGAGGTCCGCCAGCCTTATCATTTGTTCCAGACATTCTACTACCACCGAACGGTTGCTGACCAACGACCGAGCCTGTCGATTTATCATTAACATAGAAATTGCCAGCTGTATATTTAAATTCTTCGAGAGCTCTTCTCGCCCATTTTCTGAAGGGTAACATTATATAATGAGATAAAGTACAAATATGTTAAAAACGAAATGAAATGCTTACTCGTCTTGCGAGAATATCGATCCAGTTAAAGCATAAGGTGTCGAGGATTCTACCAATTTCATCGTTTCATCGAGGTTTGAATCTTTATAAACGTATATTGTTAATACAGGGCCAAATATTTCCTCTGTTATTATCTTATCTGTAGGGTCTTTTGTTTCTACTATTGTCGGGTCAATGAAGTATCCAACCCTAATGGAAAGAAAAGGAATTAAAAATAATAAGAAAATACATATTTAACAGATTGTATGTAAAATGAAACGTACGAATCATCGTATTTCCCACCGCCGATAATTTCTAAATTAGGCGATTGTTTGGCATGTTTGATGTAACCAGAAATTCTTTTAAATGCAGTAGCATCTATAACGGCTCCGGTGAACACGGTAAAATCTCTGACGTCGCCAATCTTAAGTGCGTCACGAAGCGATAAAAGGCCTTCCTTTATCTATATACATAACAGTGTTTGAAATAGGAAAAGACTGAAATCAAAACTATGTATGAAATCTACCTTTGGCCACAATGATTCTGGAACATACATTCTACTGCAAGCTGAACATTTTTGACCATTAAATTCGAAAGCGCTTCGTATGGTCCCATTAATAACTGACTCTACATCAGCACTCGCGTGTACGAAATGATAATTTTTTCCGCCACATTCGCCTACTAATTTGGGGTAGTTCCTATACTTTCCCAGATTTTTACCAATTTGCACCCACAAACGATTAAACGTGGGAACTGATCCGGTAAAATTAATCCCGGATAGATAAGGTGAAGCAGTTATAGTGTCCCCAAAAACGGGTCCTTCACATGGAACAAAATTGACTACACCTGGTGGTACACCAGCTTCTTTACATATCTTAAAAATCCACCAGTTAGAAAGTACAGCTGTATCAGATGGCTTCCAGAGTACTGCATTACCCTAAAATGTGTGATACAACGTTTGTAATATACATTTATTGTATAACATGTACTGCACTTGAATTTGCAGTGTATAAATCATTTGTATAGTAAGATACATAAAAATGAAATAATAAAAAAAATGCAAACCATTAAAGCAGGTGTATAGCTAAGATTACCACCAATGGCAGTAAAGTTGAATGGTGATACTGCTGCAACAAAACCATCCATTCCTCTATATCTGATTGAATTTAATGTTACTTTAGGATTGGTTGAAATTGGTTGATATTTTAAAGCCTCTTTGGCAAAATATGCATGCATTCTAAAAAAATCAATTAATTCTGCTGCACTATCAATTTCTGCTTGAATAACAGATTTGCTCTGTCCGAGCATTGTAGCAGCATTTAATTGCTGTCTGTATTTTGTTGCCATCAAATCAGCTGCCCTCAACCAGATTTCTAAACGCTGTTCAAATGGACATTTTTCCCATTCACGCTG
Source organism: Bombus bifarius (assembly GCF_011952205.1). Taxonomy (NCBI): domain Eukaryota; kingdom Metazoa; phylum Arthropoda; class Insecta; order Hymenoptera; family Apidae; genus Bombus; species Bombus bifarius. Next base: position 2,218,241 of record NW_022884484.1, read on the forward strand.
AGCCTTTACAGCAACATCTATTGCCTTTTTGACTAGATCAGGTGTTGCCCAATAATATTTTGCAACCTTTGCTTTATGATTATGTGGCTGAAATATATATCATAACTGTCACTAATATATAATCTATTGTTAGTTTTTTACTGTATGTTAGTTCTTTACTATTGTACTTGTTAACTTACCATAACTTGATATCTACATAAATCTGTTTTAATTTCTTCATTTCCAATAACCAGGGGTACTTCCTCACAATCACTGGCCATTTTATCCAAAGCTCTTTCCAATTCTGCCCTCTCAGGGCTACCTTTTTTATAATTAAGGACAGGTTCATTTTCCAAAGGAAATTCAGCAGGATTTGGTAATGGTATTATTGTTCCTAAACATCTTGTACCAACTCTGTTTAGAAAAGTATGAAATATATATAATTACAAGTAATAAAAATCTAAGAAATCAAACATATTTCAATTTTAGCATTTTTTTCAAGTATTTTCATATCCTTTTATACATTCATAATGTTTATAAATGTACTCGTATCTAAATTTACTGATATAGAACATAATAAGATTAAAAGAGAGAATACATATTAACTTCTTGATACCATCTGTCAATATTTATCTATGTACTTTGTAGTAAGAGTTAAACTCATGATGTTATCTTCAGCACAAGATTTTCTCTAATCAATCTTTTATTTTAATAAATGATAAAGGTAATAGAAAATAATACAAAAATTATAAAAATAAAAAATTATTATTTATTTCTATATGCATTATAACACAAAAGCAATATTTTTATTTATTTAAAGTCTAAAATAAAATCAAAAATATATCTTACATAAATAAAAAGGAGAGAGAAATTATTTTCAGGGAAGAATGTTATTTTAAACTTGCTTACATGTATCAAGCCGACATTCATGGTCAGATTATTACATAACAGAAATTCAATGACCCATGTCATTACAGTTATCGCTGCATTACTAATTACACATTAATTTGATAACGAAAATTATCCCAATTGAATTAAATCAATGAAGTTGCGGATAAGTTAAATGGGTGAAGTGAATGAATCGATATAAAGGTACGCTCGTTTTAACTATACAAAGCGGCCTTGTAAAAGATTCACTATTTTCAGTAATACATTCCTTTCCAAAATATCGCGAAACATTACATGATATACATTGTGTGTAAAATTTTGAATTCAAACAAATCGGAAAGAAATAGTTGTAATCTAAAAAATGTTACGTATCAATAAGCGAATATTGGCGCTACCGCATAAAATTTTGCTGTGTATTTTATACATTTACAAACGTCCGTTATAGCAGATGTTACCATCTGCTCTATCCATATGTATTGGTCTGTAAAAATATGTTTCAAGGGCGCTCACATATATACAATGAATAAAAATATTATTTCAAAGTAATGTTAACACGTAATCTGATTATCTCAAAGTATGAATATTTATGAATAATTTTATAAGAATCATTCAACAAAGCAAATTAAAATCGAAAAACGTACATATATATATATATATATATGCATTTCGCAATATATTTAATATATATAT